>NC_090446.1:420394004-420694004 GCF_031143425.1 Pleurodeles waltl | reverse complement strand
CCAGACCTAATTAGGGACCAAGAACCACATGTAGGTAGCTTTTTGCATGTCGCAAACAGCGACTTTCTCTGTTTGCGAAGTGCAAAAAGCACATTGCGATGCACAAACCCAGATTTGCGATTCGGTAACCTGGTTACCGAATCACAAAACAGGTTTGCAACTCGCAATTAGGAAGGGGTGTTCCCTTCCTAATTGCGATTCGCAGTGCAATGTAGGATTGTTTTGTGACCGTGAACGCGGGCGCAAACCAATCTCAGTTTGCACCCATTTCAAATGGGTGCTATCACTTTCACAAAAGGCATTGTGAATGTCACTGTAAACATTTTGTCAGAGCAGGCAGTGGTCCTGCGGACCACTTCCTGCTCTGAAAAAATTAAACGAAAACATTTCATTTTTTACGTTTTTGTAATGCATCTCGTTTTCCTTTAAGGAAAACGGGCTGCATTACAAAAAAAAAACAAAAAAACAGCTTTATTGAAAAGCAGTCACAGACATGGTGGTCCGCTGTCTCCAGCAGGCCGCCATCCCTGTGAGGGCCGCCATTCGCAAGGGGGTTGCAAATTGTGACCCACCTCATGATTATTTGTGGGTCGCAAATCTGAACCTACCTACATCTGGCCCCAAATTCTTAAAGAAAGTCACAAAACTGCACCCAAGGTATATGTCTTACCCCTATAAAATATTTGTGAACTGTATTTTAGCATGGGTAAATACGCGTGTGTAGATTTGCTCATGTGAAAATCTATTGAGCATTTGCAGGTTCATTTTCCCTCCAGCCACTTTCTTCCCAACCTTGGAAGAAGTTCTAATTCTGCCACTGTCAGGAGTAAATGTCCAACCTTTCTTATTATGGGAAAATATTAGAGAGAAGCTGGTGAAAATCTTTAAAACATACAGGTTAGTAGGTTTGCAAACTCAAAGGCATTCCAGCCCTGGAACTATTGCTTACTGCTTCCTCCAGCCCCAGTATGCAGATCTGCAGAAAAGTGTCAAAATAAGGAAATTACTACAGTATGGATTGAAACTGCAAGTATTCAAGCCCTACTATGGAAGTAGCCCTGACATAATCAGAGAGGCTATTATCAGAGCTCTTACATAATGAGATTGCTGCCATAATTTGTCGCCACACTACATGGCACCAAAGGGACAAGTAGATCTTTTTACAGGACAAGTAGATTTGAGAAGCAACCTGTCCCCTGGACAAGTAGATATTTTAATAAATTCCACACCCCTGCTTCAACTCAAACCGCTGGACGGAATTACACCAAATTTGGCAGAAAGGTACCTCTTGGTCCAGAAAACACACTTTTTGTTATTTGGTATAAATCCGTTCAGTAGTTTTTGAGATATTAAAGACAATCCAAATTTGTATATCTAGAAGCGTGAATAATTCAGATAGTCCCAATTTCGTGCAGAGATAAGATTGTCTGCCAACACTTAAGCCAGGAAGTGTTGCCAGCCACTTTGGGAAAAGGGAGCAGGGTACGAATACCCTAACCCCCTAGCCTTGGAGTCCCCCGAGACCCCAACTGGGGGAAAAAAAGCATAAAATATTTGTTTTTAAAAAGGAAAAAACATGGTGACATTTGCGAGTATCACAGTGAATTGAAAAAAAATAAGTGCAGTCTCTTGTGCTTGTAGTTGTAGCCCTCGGGTGGGCCAAGTCCCAGGGGCCTGTAAAGGGTGATAGCACCATTTTTAGGGTTGAGCCTACATGCGACTGCATGCGCTAGCACATGCATCTCACTTGTGTTCAGTAAAGGGCTTGGAAGCTTGACTCTTGCTTACCATTTGTTGGTTTACCTGGCACTCTTCTTTACAGCATTGTAATTAGTCAAAGCACACCTGGCATTGTTTCACTAATTGTTTCAACTTAATTAGTGCCTGTCCGCTGCTTCCAACGTGATCAAGATACTATTTAGTTCTTTTTAACTTCTAGTACCCTGCTAACAGAAGTATTGTGACTTGCAAAAACATGCCCAGCTGGACAAACAACATTGCAAAGTTTTATTTTTTAAAGCTAGCTTTTTATTTTTATTTTGCCAAGTCGCCTTTTCTCACTTTCCCCTCCATGTTTTCTTTTGTTTTTGCTTATGGGCCCTGTTCTCAAAAGATGACAATTAACTTGTACAAAATATTGCAAAATGACTGTGTTTATTTATTATGTGTAATGTCTGAAATGATGCTTTAACACAACCATGCAGTACACCCCAATCCACCCCACTCACATCTGCCCTACTACTATCCAGCCCACTTCACCCCACACCAATCCACCTCAACCCAATCCAGTCCACTCCAAGCCCAACCTCACTTCAATCCTCCTAACCCACCCCAATCTAATCTGCTCCACTCCAATTCACCCCCTCTAATCAAAAAGAATCTGCACAACTCTAAACCAATCTGCACAACTCCAAAACAATCTGCCCCACTCCAATCCAAATCAGTATGCCCCACTCCAATCCAAATCAGTATGCCCCACTCCAATCCAAAATAGTATGCCCCACTCCAATCCCCAAAAATATGCCCCACTCCAGTGTGCCCCAATCCAAACCATTCTGCCCCACTGCAATCTGCTGAACTCTAGTTCGCCTCACACCCATCTACCCCACTTCAATCCAAAACAATCTGCCCCACTCCAGTACAAAACACTCTGCCCCACTCCAGTGCGCCACACTCCAGGGTGCCTCACTCCAATCAAAAACAGTCTGCCCCACTCCAAAACTATATGCCGCACTCAAGTACAAAACTAAATGCCCCACTCCAATCCAAAACATTCTGCCCAAATCCAAAACAATCTGCCCAACTGCAATCTGCTGCATTCCAATCCAAAACAATCTGCCCCACTGCAGTCCAATAAAAATCTGCCCCACTTCAGTCCTAAACAATCTGTCCCACTCGTATAAGCCCCCATCCAATCTGCCCAACGCCAGTCCAAAACAATCTGCCCCACTCCAGTGCACCTCACTCCAGTCTGCCCCACTCAAATTCAATACCCATCTAATCAACCCCACCCCAATCCAGTCCACCCCACTCCATCCTAATTCACTCCACTCCTCCAATCCTCCCTAATACAATCTGCCCCACTCCAATCCAGAACAAACTGCCCACTCCAATCCAGAACAATCTGCCCCACTCCAATCTGCCCAATTCCAATCCAAAAAAACATCTGCCCGCTCCAGTCTGTCCCACTGCATTCCAAAAGAACCAGCCTGCCTCCAGTCCAATCCATTCCAATTTGCCCCAGTCCAATCCATTCCAATTTGCCCCAGTCTAATCCATTCCAATTTGCCACAGTCCAATCTGTCCCACTTTAATCCAAAACAACGTGCCCCACTCCAACCTGCCCCACTACAATGCTCAACAACCCACTCCAACCCAAAACAGTCTGCCGTACTCTAATCCAACCCACTCTATCCGAATTTACCCCATTCTAATCCACCCCACTACAACCCAGTCCACCCCACACCAATCCAATCCAGCCCAGTTATACCCCACCCCAATTCAATGTATCTCACTGCAAGCCATCATACCCCAGTCCAGAACACCCCACCCCAGTCACATCCCCCCTACTGCAGTCTGATCCACCCTACTCCAGTCCAACCCTACACAACCCACACCAGTCCACCCCACTCCAATCATCCCACTCTAGTCAACCCACTCTATTCATACCACTCCATTCCAATCCAACCCACCCTACTCCAGCCCAACCCACTCCAGTCCAACCCACTCCACTCAGTCTAGTCCACATTAATCCACTCTACTCCAGTCAAATCCACCCCACTCCAAACTACCTTACTCTTCCCCACTTCAATCCAGTCCACCCCACTCCAGTCGACCACAGTCCACTCCACCCCAGTCTGACCCCACCCTGATCCAGACTTCTCCAATCCAATCACCCCATAATCCACCCCACTCAGTCCAATACACCTCGCTCCAGCCTACCCCACTGCAGTCCTCCCACCCCATGCCACTTCAAACTACCTCACCTCCGTGCAATCCATCCCAGGACAGTCCACCCCAAATACATTACAAACCAATCCACCTCTCCAGTCCACCTCCTCCAGTCCACCCCAATCCACCTTACCCCATTTCAATTCAGTCCACTGCACTCCACTCCAGTCCACCACACTCCACTCGACCCCACTCTAGCCCAACCCACACCATCCCAGTGCTGTCCACCACATTCCAATCCAATCCATCTAGCCTACCCCACTGAAATCTACCCCACTCCAACACAGTCCACACCAATCCACCCCACCGTAATCCAGCCAAGCCCAATCCAATCCACCCCACCCTATCCCAGTTGAGTCCACCCCACTCCAATCCATCTACCCCACTACTCTCCAATCCACCTCGCCTCCATGCAGTCCACCCACAGCTATTCAGTCCACTCCACTCTAGCACACCCCACCACAACCCACTCATTCCCACCCCAGCCCTAACATTCCAATCCAAACCAACCACCCACCCAATCCAATCTAATGCACCCCACTGTAACCTACCCCATCTCATCCACCTGATCTGATTTCAATCCACCCCACTCAAGCCACCCCAGTCCAGTCCACCCCGTTCTACTCCATACAATCCACCCCACTTACCTCAGTCCACTCTAACCCACTCCACCCTTTCTCATCCCACTACACAACACACTCTGCCACTGAGTCCTACTTCCCTCTACTCAATTCCACAACACTCTAATCCTCCTACTCCACTCTACAACATTCAGACAAATCCATTATGCAAAACTCTACTCCACCACCCCACTCTGACACTCACCGCCACTAACCTTTAGCCATACTGAACAGGAGCCACACTTGTGTACAACATGGCAAAACAAAGCCTAGCAGTCTTGTATGGGTGAGACCTATTGGCTTTGTCTGTGCTTTTTCTCATGTTGCTGGCAGCACATTTGTAGGAGGCTGGCCTGGCTTGTAGTGGGTACCAGAGGTACTTACACCTTGTGCCAGGTCCAGTTATCCTTTATTAGTGTAGAAGAGGTGTTTCTAGCAGCTTAGGCTGATAAGTAGCTATAGCAGAGCAGCTTAGGCTGAACTAGGAGACATGTAAAGCTCCTACTATACCACTGGTGTCATATGCACAATATCATAAGAAAACACAATACACAGATATACTAAAAATAAAGGTACTTTACTTTTATGACAATATGCCACAAGTATCTCAGTGAGTACCCTCAGTAAGAAGGTAAGTACTATACACAAGTTATATGTACACAAACCAAAATTAGGTAAGTAAGAGCAAGAAAAGTAATGCAAACAGTGTAGAATTACAATAGGTTGCAATAGGTGAACATAGGTCTAGGGGCAACACAAACACTATACTCCAAAAGTGGAATGCGAACCATGAACGGACCCCAGACCTATGTGAGCTCGTAGAGGGTCGCTGGGACTGTAGGAAAACCGTGAGGGTTAGAAAAATACCCCACCCCAAGACCCTGAAAAGTAGGAGTAAAGTGCACCTACTACCTCCAGAGAGCACAATAGTCGTTAAAGGGGGATTAAGGAGGAAGAACAAACACCAGCAGTGCACTGACAACGGATTTCCGGACCTGAGTACCTGTAAGACAAGGGGACCAAGTCCAGTAGTCACGACAGTGTCCAGGGGGGGGCAGGATCCCAGGAAACCCCGTATGAAGGTGCAAGGAAGCTGCCTCTGGTTGGAAGAAGCTTGGAGTTCTGCAAGAAAGAAGAGGACTAGAAACTTCTCCTTTGGATGAAGCTTGCAGAGGTGGTCCCACGCAGAAAGGCCGCAAACAAGCCTCGCTAGCTGCAAGGGTCGCGGTATGTCTCCTTTTGGAGGAGGAGACAGAGGGGGCACTCAGCAACTCAGAGAGCCCTCACAGGAGCAGGCAGCACCCGCTGAAGTACCCCAACAGGCACTTGGAAGGAAAGTGAACCGGAGTCCACGCGAAGTTACAAAAAGGGGAGGTCCCACAACGTCGGAGGACAACTCAGAAGGTTGTGCACTGCAGGACGGAGTGCTGTGGACCCAGGCTAGGCTGTGTACGAAGGAAATCCTGGAAGAGTGCACAGGAGCCAGAGCAGCTGCAAATCATGCGGTACACAGCTTTGCAGTCTAGCATGGGGAGGCAAGGATTTACCTCCACCAAACTTGGACTGAAGAGTCACTGGACTGTGGAAGTCACTTGGACAGAGTTGCTGTGTTCCAGGGACCACGCTCGTCGGGATGAGAGGGGACCCAGAGGACCAGTGATGCAGTCTTTTGGTGCCTGCGTTAGCAGGGGGAAGATTCCGTCGACCCACGGGAGATTTCTTCGGAGCTTCTGGTGCAGGGGGAAGGCAGGCTACCCCCACAGCATGCACCACCAGGAAGCAGTTGAGAAAGCCGGCAGGATTAGGCGCTACAATGTTGCTGGTAGTCGCCTTGCTACTTTGTTGCGGTTTTGCAGGCGTCCTGGAGCAGTCAGCGGTCGATCCTTGATAGAAGGTGAAGAGGGAGATGCAGAGGAACTCAGGTGAGCTCTTGCCTTCGTTATCTAAAGAATTCCCCAAAGCAGAGACCCTAAATAGCCAGAAAAGGAGGTTTGGCTACCAGGTTCGGAGGATTGGCTACCAATAGAGGTAAGAGCCTATCAGGAGCCTTTGACGTCACCTGCTGGCACTGGCCACTCAGAGCATTCCAGTGTGCCCCCAACACCTCTGTTTCCAAGATGGCAGAGGTCTGGGACACACTGGAGGAGCTCTGGGCACCTCCCCTGGGAGGTACTGGTCAGGGGAGTGGTCACTCCCCTTTCCTTTGCCCAGTTTCGGGCCAGAGCAGGGCTGGGGGATCCCTAAACCGGTGTAGACTAGCTTATGCAGAGATGGGCACCATCTGTGCCCATCAAAGCATTTCCAGAGGCTGGGGGAGGCTACTCCTCCCCAGCCATCACACCTATTTCCAAAGGGAGAGGGTGTTACACCCTCTCTCAGAGGAAATCCTTTGTTCTGCCTTCCTGGGCCAGGGCTGCCTGGACCCCAGGAGGGCAGAAACCTGTCTCAGGGGTTGGCAGCAGCTGCAGTGGAGACACCAGAAAGGCAGTTTGGCAGTACCCTGGTTCTGTGCTAGAGACCCGGGGATCATGGAATTGTCCCCCCAATACCAGAATGGTATTAGGGTGACAATTCCATGATCTTAGACATGTTACATGGCCATGTTCCGAATTACCATTGTGACGCTATACATAGGTAGTGACCTATGTATAGTGCATGCGTGTAATGGTGTCCCCGCACTCACAAAGTCTGGGGAATTTGCCCTGAACGATGTGGGGGCACCTTGGCTAGCGCCAGGGTGCCCACACACTAAGTAACTTTGCACCCATCCTTCACCAGGTGAAGGTTACATATATAGGTGACTTATAAGTTACTTATGTGCAGTGGTAAATGGCTGTGAAATAACGTGGACGTTGGGATCTCCTGGAACCCCAGTGCTCTGGGTACCTCAGTACCATATACTAGGGAATTATATGGGTGTACCAGTATGCCAATGTGAATTGGTGAAATTCGTCACTAGCCTGTTAGTGACAATTTGGAAAGCAGAGAGAGCATAACCACTGAGGTTCTGGTTAGCAGAGCCTCAGTGAAACAGTCATCACACAGGGAACACATACAGGGCACATACTTATGAGAACTGGGGCCCTGCCTGGCAGGGTCCCAGTGACACATAGACTAAAACAACATATATACAGTGAAATATGGGGGTAACATGCCAGACAAGATGGTACTTTCCTACAACATTAGAGTGCTCTCTTCCACAGGAGTATAGTAGCCAAGGGGAAAAAAACATCCCGGGCTAATCATAAAGCACTATTTTTTTTCAAGGAACTCTCGTGAGACACATACAAATATTTTTGATCCTTAATTCCTCAAAAAACACTTAACTGTTTCACATCCGATCACAAAAATCATAATCTGTAAATCAAGATCTAGCTTCCTGCCAAATTTGGTGTAACTCTGTACAGCAGTATTTACGGTAGCACTGACTAAATAAGTCTTTTGTAATTGAAAATGCATATATTTCTATATAGATAGATATAGATATATATGTTCAATGGCATGTGTAGCTGCAGACACACTTGCTATGCGTACCCATTCCGACACCTAGTGTTGGACTCTGAGTGTTACAAGTTGTTTTTCTTCAAAGAAGTCTTTTCAGAGTCAAGGGATGGAGTGACTCCTCCTCTGTTCCATTGCGCATGGACATTGACTCCATTGTTAGATTGTTTTCTTTCCGCTGTCGGGTTCGGACGTGGTTCCTCTTGCTCAGACATTTTGATAAGGAAAACTTTTGAAAACCTTCCCTTTCGTCGGTATTGTCTCGATTGCGTTCTCCATCTAGCAACGAACCGGTAGTACCATTGGAAAATCACTTGATTAGCCCTGGGGCCGTCCCCGCCCAACTCAGGCCTATTCGGGCCGACTGCGTGGAAAGTCTGATTGATCGGACTCGATTCTGCCCTTGGTGCCACGCCAAGTACCCATACACACACCAGCATTTGGTTTGCAACCTGTGCCTTTCTTCAGACCATCAGGAGTAATACTGTGAGGCTTGTCGATCGTTTCGATCAAAAAAGACTCTTAGAGATCGAAGAGTAAGAAGGCTGGAAATGGCGTCGAAGAGAAGTGAACATCTCGATGTCACCAAAGAAGAGCAGACGCAGACAGTCTCTATCCGAGACACAGACTCCAAGCTGGAATCCGAAGATGACAGATCCATCACAGCTGGCCAGCATGTGAGTACGTCTGCCCCTGCACCCCCACATAAAAAACAAGGCCTTGGGTACACCACTGCCGGAAGGCCATGGTTTGGACCAAAAAGACTGTTGGCGACCGACCTCCGAGTTAGGCGCCGAAAAAGGCCACTCCTCCGACTACTTCGAAGTCGACTAAAACTATAAAGGGCTCCATTTCAGACTCCAGCAAGAAACACCAAGTTTCTGATGGATACAACTACCTGTGGATTCCTCACCTCATGAATACTCCCATGGCGCCAGCATTCGACGGAAATCTTCTTACTAGTCTCTGCACGTCGACGAGGACGTCACTCTAGCCCACGCGACGCCGTCTGACGTCATACAGGCAATAAGAGGTCCTCGACGACGTGTGGACGTCAGTTCCCTTTTTTCCGTGCATTCGAAACGGTTATCTTCGAGGGAGCAACTGTTACTCTTGCAGTTACAGTGTATATCTTACTGCGTAGTCTTTCGCTGTGGAAATAATGTCGCAGAGGAAGTCTGGATTTAAGCCTTGTCGTGAGTGTGGAGGCAAGATGTCGGTGACGGATCCTCATTCCGATTGCCTTTGGTGTTTGAGCTCCGACCACGACGTCTCGACTTGTGATTCATGTCAGCACATGAATCCAAAGGCCCTCAAGGAACGTGAGGCGAAGCTGTTTATGGCCAAGTCAAAGGGGAAACATCACAAGAAGTCTTCTTCCCCAAGACATCGGCGTCATCGAGACTCCCGGCGCCGTAGAGAATCTCGGCGTCATTCAAAGGAGACTCGTTCCAGGTCTCCGGATCGGCGCCGAAGGACATGGGAGGTCAGTCCCACGGTTACGCCGCATCCTTCGACGCCGTTGCCCTCTCCGGCGTCTCCAACTTCACCTGGACAGGCGTCGGTGATTGAGGTATTGGAGCCTCAAGTGTTTTCTCCGGCGCAGACGCCGAGGCCGGCGTCGGGGTCGCCTCCGAGACAGGCACCCCAGTATCCGGCTTTTCCCACCCCTGGAGCCGATAGTTCCGCATTCTTGAATGCGATGTATGCCATCTTCCAACAGATGGCTCCAGGGGGTGCTCCGGCTGGGCCTTTGGCCTTTTCTTTGGGTGATCCTGCGCCTCTTCGGCCGGCACCCTTTATGCCCTTTCTCCCGTTTGGGAACGTGGGCTCGGCGCCACTGTCGGCGCCGGTGGCCGCTCCGGTGGCTTCAGAAGGATTGGCCCCGGGGATTTCCATCCCGTCGACGTCGGGATTTCGGCCTGTGACTCCGGTGGGTCCATCTGCTTCAGCTGCTCTTCCGTCGGTGCCGAAGTTACCTGTGGCGCCGGATGCGGCGTCGGTAGCTTCTGAAGATCGGCGCCGATCTTCGACTTCGGCGGAGGCATTGTCGACTCCGCGTATTGAGCAACGACTTCATTCAAGGAGACGTGCTCTCCGTGTATTAGAAGAGCAGGAGTACCAACGAGCCCTAGAGGAAGGAGAGCTAGAGGACTCGGGTGATGGGCTGCGTGGACTGGAGTCGGCCAGTGGGCTGGACACTTCCCCTGAGTGGGACCTTTCGTCCCCGGGGGAATATACTGAGGAGGCTGCTTCCTTTCATGCAGTGGTACGGAAGGCAGCTAGTTTTTTGGACCTGCCTTTGCCGGTGGTGGAGGCAAAACAAAACCTTTTGACAGAGGTGTTACATCCGGCCTCAGCCGCGGCGGAGCCTCTGTTACCATTTAATGACGCTCTGCTGGATCCGGTGTTAGAGGTGGGGAAGAGGCCGGCATCTTCCCCAGCAGTTCACAGAGCCGTGGCCAGGAGGTATCGGACGGCTCCAACTGACCCTGGTTTCCTATCTAGGCACCCTACACCGGAGAGCTTGGTGGTGCAGGCCTCCTGTTCGTCCAAGTCAGCGCCTGGTTCTTTTCCGACGGTGCCTGGGGACAGGGATTCAAAGAAGCTAGAGGCGCAGTCGAAGAAGATTTTTTCATCCTGCAGTCTGGCGTTAAAAGCCACCAATGCAACCTGTATCCTGGGGAGGTATATTCATGCTCTGATGGATGACATTTCCTCTTCGTTTACAGAGCTTCCCCAGGGTCTTTTGGATCTTGTCTCAAATGCCCAGGCTGCTGCGACCCAAATTATCCAGACGGGACTGGATACCACCGACTCGGTAGCCAGGGCAATGGGCACAACTGTGGTGGCAAGGAGACAGGCCTGGCTCCGTAACTCGGGCTTTTCGGCAGATGTACAGTCCACATTGTTGGATCTCCCGTTTGATGGGGACAAACTGTTTGGGGCTAAGGCTGATTCGGCCTTGGAACGTTTTAAAGAAAGCAGGGCCACGGCTAAGTCGTTAGGGCTCCAAGCTCCTTCTTCCACGGCCTCTTCCAGATTCTTCAGGAGGTTTCGTGGATTTGGGCGTGGCTCTTCCTCCTCTTCCTTTCGGGGGAGATATCAGCAACCTGCTTCTTCCCATCCCTATAGATCTTTCAGGGGGAGAGGTAGGGTCCGCACCAGAGGAGCCTCTCAGCAGCACTCTGCCTCTTCCTCATCCTCTGGCGGGGTGCAGCAGGGGAAGCAGCCTTAGGCTTCCACCATTTCCCACTCACTCCTCTCCTGTAGGGGGAAGATTACAGCATTTTCTCACCAAATGGAAGACTGTTACATCGGACACTTGGGTTCTCAGTGTTGTGGGAAAAGGCTACACCCTTCCCTTTCGGGAGTTCCCGCCCCTCATCCCGCCCCGCCCTTCGTATTGTTCAGAAGAACACCTCCTGTTGCTAGAACAAGAGGTGCAAGTCCTCCTTTCAAAGGGCGCGGTGGAGTTGGTCCCGGAGCAGGAAAGGGGTCGAGGAGTTTACTCAAGGTATTTCCTGATTCCCAAGAAGGATGGTCGTTTGAGACCAATTCTGGACCTGAGGATCTTGAATTGGTTCCTCAAGCAGGAAAAGTTCAAGATGCTGACCCTAGCACAGGTGCTTTTGGCGTTGAACATGGAAGACTGGATGGTGTCTGTCGACTTGCAGGATGCTTACTTTCATATCCCGATACTCAAGTCACACAGGAAGTATCTCCGGTTTGTGGTGGGATCGCAACACTATCAGTTTGCGGTCCTTCCGTTTGGTCTTACTTCAGCACCTCGAGTCTTCACGAAGGTGATGTCGGTGGTTGCGGCAGAACTCAGAAGGAAGGGGATAGCAGTATTCCCTTACTTGGACGACTGGTTGATCAAAGCCAAGTCCCCGGAGCTTGTGTCGCATCATCTGCAGTCAACAACCCAGTTGTTGTTCGACCTGGGTTTTTCGGTGAACGAGCCCAAATCTCACCTAGAGCCCTCTCAGCGCCTCCTGTTCATAGGGGCAGTACTGGATACAACATTGGGTCGGGCCTTTCCTCCGCCTCAGCGGATTCAAGATATTCAGGATTTGGTTCCAATGTTTCGAAATGGAGCGGTAGTTCCAGTCCTCAAGGTCCTTCGTCTGCTCGGTCTTTTTGCCTCCTGCATTCTGTTGGTCACGCATGCTCGCTGGCACATGAGGGCTCTTCAGTGGTGCCTCCGAAGGCAGTGGTCTCAACACAGAGGGGATCTAGAGGGTACTGTCAAGATCTCCAGAGATGCTGCTGTGGATTTGAAGTGGTGGATTGCAAGCAACAATCTTTCACAAGGAAAGCCGTTCCAGCAGTCGCCACCAGTGACCACAGTCATAACGGATGCTTCCACTCTAGGGTGGGGAGCTCATCTGGGGGATCTGGAGATCAAAGGTCTTTGGTCTCCAGAGGAACAGATGTTTCACATCAATCTGTTAGAGTTACGGGCTGTACGTCTGGCTCTCAAGGCCTTCCTCCCTTCCCTTCGTGGTCAGTCGGTACAGGTCCTAACGGACAATACTACCACGATGTGGTACATAAACAAGCAGGGAGGAGTGGGGTCGTACCTTCTCTGCAGAGAAGCTCTTCGACTATGGTCCTGGGCAAAGGACCATCGGATTTGCTTGATAGCAAACCATCTGGCCGGAGTTTTGAACGTGCGTGCGGACAGTCTCAGTCGCCACTTCTCGGCAGACCACGAGTGGCGTCTCCATCCAGATCAAGTCCGTTTAATCTTCCAGAGGTGGGGGTTTCCTCGGGTAGATCTGTTCGCCACTCGAGAGAACACGCATTGTCCGTTGTTCTGCAGCCTTCAGTATCCGATGCAGGGAGCGTTGGGGGACGCGTTTCAAATAACCTGGTGCGGCCAGTTGCTTTACGCGTTTCCTCCCATACCCTTGATTCCTCGAGTATTGAGGAAGATTCGCCAAGACCGGGCTCTAGTAATCTTAATAGCTCCGGATTGGCCAAGGAGGGTGTGGTACTCCGACCTTCTCCAACTCTCAATGTGCCCGCCGCTCCGTCTCCCTTTCAGGGCAGACCTCCTCTCGCAGTCGCAGGGGCAGGTTCTACACCCCAACCTCCAGAGTCTGCACCTACATGCCTGGAGATTGAACGGGGCAACCTGAGTTCCTTCTCTCTCCCGCCTGAGGTAGTGGATGTTATATTAGCGGCCAGGCGACACTCCACTAAATCTATCTACGCTAATAGGTGGTCTAAATTTGTTGCGTGGTGTGGAGAGAGGCAGATTGATCCTTTGCATGCTCATCTATCGGACGTTTTGTCTTTTGCTCTATCTCTGGCGCAGAAAGGTTGTGCAGTGGCTACCATTAAGGGTTATTTATCGGCCTTGTCAGCCTTCATATGTCTTCCAGACCAACCATCTTTATTTAAATCCCCTATTGTTATCAGATTCTTGAAAGGTCTTCTAAATCAATATCCTCCAAAGCCATTCGTTATGCCGCAATGGGATTTGTCCTTGGTCCTGACTTTCCTTATGGGGTCCCCTTTTGAACCTATGCATTCTTGCCCCTTGAGGTATTTGGTTTTAAAAACAGTCTTCCTGATAGCTATAACATCAGCAAGGAGAGTGAGTGAGTTGCAGGCCTTATCAGTAAAGCCCCCTTATACAACTTTTTATGGGGATAAGGTGGTGTTGAGGACCAAGGCTGCTTTCCTCCCGAAGGTTGTTTCACCCTTCCATTTGGCTCAGGCAATTACTTTGTCCACGTTCTATCCTCCGCCTCATCCTTCCAAAGAGGAAGAAAGACTGCACCGTCTGGATCCAAAGAGAGCGTTGAGCTTCTTTATTGATAGAACAAAGGATTTCAGGCTGGAGGATCAGCTGTTTATTGGATACGTGGGCAAGAGGAGAGGAAAGGCAGTCCACAAGAGAACACTATCCAGGTGGGTTGTTCTTTGCATTAAAATATGTTACTCTTTGGCAAAGAAGGATCCTCCTGAGGGCATTAGAGCTCATTCCACCAGAGCTAAGTCGGCCACTTCGGCCTTGGCCAGGGGTGTTCCTGTGGTCGACATCTGCAAGGCCGCAACTTGGTCGTCCCTTCACACTTTTGCAAAACATTACTGTTTGGATTCTGAGGTTAGAAGGGACGGCCATTTTGCACGGTCAGTGCTGCAGGATTTCTTGGTTTGACCATTTAGGCACCCACCGCCGGGCGTGGTACTGCTTTGGGACTCTATTCATGAGGTGAGGAATCCACAGGTAGTTGTATCCATCAGAAGAACGAGTTACTTACCTTCGGTAACGACTTTTCTGGTGGATACATTAGCTACCTGTGGATTCCTCACGGTCCCACCCGCCTCCCCGTTGCCTTTCTGGTCTTGCCAAGTAATCCTTGAGTGCGCTCCTCTTGGTCTTTGAGGGTGCAATAGATGTGTATATAATATATATTTATATATATGTATATATGTATATATCTTTGTGTATATACTTGGTGTGTGTATATATTTTAAAAGAGAAAGTTTTATATATATATTTATATAAAAAGATTTACAGTTATTCATACAATGTTGTGTGTTTTTGCAATATAATGGGATGTTGCCTTGCTCTTTCATTGCATTGCCTGGTTGTTCTCATGCACGTAAAAAATGATTGGTACTGACGTCCGCACGTCGTCGAGGACCTCTTATTGCCTGTATGACGTCAGACGGCGTCGCGTGGGCTAGAGTGACGTCCTCGTCGACGTGCAGAGACTAGTAAGAAGATTTCCGTCGAATGCTGGCGCCATGGGAGTATTCATGAGGTGAGGAATCCACAGGTAGCTAATGTATCCACCAGAAAAGTCGTTACCGAAGGTAAGTAACTCGTTCTTCAGAGTCGAAAATTAGAAAGGCAGCTTCGGAGCGGAGACCTTACACAACATTTTCGATACCAAAAAAGCAACAAACTTCTGAACTGAAAGACATCTTATACAGAGGAGCAAGGACTTTCCAAGAAATTATGAGAAAGCCGTAAAACCTCTTAGGAAGAGTCGGACATTGAGCCCATTCTACAAATTATGGATGAGACAATCTACAATACATAGAGACAGGGAGAATTACAGTACCTCCTCTAAAAACAGAGAAAGCTGGCATTCCAAGAAGAACTGGATACTGCACAGCCCCCAGCTAAAGGGCAAAAACAAAGAGAAGCCAGTACCTCCTCAGTCTTCTCCTCCTCATTCTCCACACCTATCTGTCTCTCCTCACACCAGCCCTCCACCAATGCCTTCAATAACACACACTTTTTATTCACAAGAAAACATAGTAGATCTATGGGACCTTTATGATCCTGATCCCATCCCAGATAACGACCCAGATACCTACCCATCCAAACCATCTCCACCTGAGAATACCACAGGATACATTCAGGTCATAGCGAGGGCTGCAGTTTATCATGGGGTAACAATGCACACTGAACCATTGGAGGAAGATTTTTTGTTTTATACATTATCTTCAACACATTCGAGGTAACAATGCCTTCCAATTTTACCAGGCACGGTAAAACACGCAGACCAAATCTTTAATGAGCCTGTGAAATCCAGAATAATCACGCCTAGAATAGAGAAGAAATATGCACCCTCTGACCTAGATTATATAACTCATCAGGTTCCTCCATATTAAGTGGTGGTTAGTGCGGCACGAAAGAGGGCAAATAGCCAGTCTTCAGGAGAAGTGGACACTACAATAGAGAAATTACAGAAAGACTGATACAGCAAAGGCAGTGGGTGCTCTGTATACTACACCATATAGGGGGTCATTTCGTAAGCCTCAGTTTCGAGGAGGTTTTAGAGCACAATCCTCAGAGGCTTCCACCTCACAAACAAAACAACCATATCAAACCCAGTACCAGCGAGGTGGGTTTAGAGGAACATACAGGGGCCAATACTCTAGAAATAGAGGTAAATTCCAAACCTCTAAACAAACAACAACACAGTGACTTCCTTCCACTCCACACATCTACTGAGGGGGGAAGACTGCAGCAGTTCCACTCGCATTGGCAAAATATCACCACAGACAACTGGGTATTATCAATTATCCGCAATGGGTATTGCCTAGAATTGATAAACACCCCTCCAAATATTCCACCACGATATCACAGGTTATCCCCAGAACATACAGTTCTGTTACATCAAGAGGTTCAATCTCTACTACTAAAACAAGCAAACAAGCAATAGAATGAGTTCCACAGTCTCAACAGGGAACAGGAGTATACTCGCTATACTTCCTAATTCCCAAAAAAGATGGCACCATCTAGACCTCAGGCCCCTCAATTTTTACATCTTATCAGAACATTTCCACGTGGTAACTCTGCAAGATGTTATCCCACTACTACAAAAACAAGATTTTATGACAGCCCTAGACCTCAAAGATGGGTATTTCCACATACCCATCCACCCAGCTCACAGTAAATACCTCAGGTTTGTTATACAAGGAAAACACTACCAGTTTAAAGTGTTACCTTTCGGCATAACAACAGCTCCAAGAGCGTTCACATGTTCACAGTGTCTAGCAGTAGTAGCGGCATACTTAAGACAACACATCCATGTCTTTCCGTATCTAGACGATTGGCTAATAAAATCTAACAGTCGTACACAATGCCAAAAACATACAAGTTATGTGATAGAAACTCTGCACACACTAGGATTTTTTATAAACTACCAAAAGTCACACCTTCAACCATGACAAGTACAGCCGTATTTAGGTGCCATCCTAAATATTCAACTAGCTATAGCGTATCCAAATACACAAGCTTTCCAAAATCTAATTCCACTTATGCAGCCAAATCAACAAAACACTGTAAGATTTATCATGAAAATCTTAGGAATGATGGCATCTTGCATAGCAATATGTAGTCCCAAATGCAAGATTAAACATAAGGCCCTTACAACAGTGCCTTGCACAACAATGGTCACAGGCACACGGTCAAACTTCAAGATCTAGGCCCTCACTACAACCCTGGCGGTAAATCCCACTGACCACCGTGCCGACGGGCGGCAACATACTGTGTCCGCGGCGGAAATCCGCAACTGGTATTATGACCCACATGGAGAATTCCGCCACTATACAGACACCTACACAAGTCCGCCAGACCAAAGGTCAGTGATAAACTGGCGATAGCAAAACCCACACCGTTACGCCAACAGGAGTACGCCCACAGTATCACGGCCCACGAATCAACGCGGCGATCATTCAACCACAGCAATCAATTGGCGGTACACACCGTTGCGCTCAAAATACACACACACACTTACAAAACACAACCACATTGGACAATTCAAACTACACACACCTGACACACATACACACACCACACCCACACCACTATAAAACACACACCCACATTACCCCACAACCCCTTACACCAATTTTTTTTGGGAGAAGCAGAGAGAGAGAAAAGCAAAGACCACACCAGCATCCAGAGGCACACAACACCATCACTCATACACCATCCACGCACATCCCACCATACACCCCTACACATCACCCCACACAGCACATCAACCATCACCTCACACATCACTCACACCACATCATGGCACCTCAAAGACACCCCAGGTTTTCTGAGGAGGAGCTCAGGGTGGAGGAAATCATCCGGGTAGAGCCAGTTATTCGGATCACAGGTGCAGCAGACATCCATTGCAAGGAAGATGGAGCTATGGCAGAGAATTGTCGACAGGGTCAACGCAGTGGGACAGCATCCAAGAACAAGGGATGAAATCAGAAAGAGGTGAACGACCTACCGGGGAAGGTGCCTTCCGTGGTATCCAGACACCAGGTAGCCATACAGAGGACTGGCTGTGGACCTCTCCCCCACAACTAACAACATGGGAGGAGCAAATCTTGGCAATAATGCATCCTGAGGGCCTCTCAGAAGTAGCAGGAGGACTGGACTCTGGTAAGTCATATCTTTACCATTATATATCCCCCCCACCCCTACCCTCATGCCATCACATACTCCCACCCTCACTCCTATGACTCCGCCATCTCCCACAACCAAGCCCTGAATGCAACAACAGTGCATGGACACCCATCACCAAAGCATGTCCAAGGGAGAGACTCGCCCAGGGCACACAATCACCACTACAAAGGGCCAAGGTGATAGTGCAAGCACAGTAATGGAGGGAAACATAACCATTGCACAAGATAGCTCACGCAGATAAAATAACAATGCATTTACACCCCAACAGGACCCTTACCCTACGTCACAGGACAGGAGGTGCCAGCCAAATCTAGTCCCCCCTCAGAAGAGGCCAACAGTGACAACAGCATCTCTGCATGCCTGGATCAAGATGACCAGCCTGGCCCATCAGGGACCTCTTGGCAGTCAGTTCCCCTGCCACAGTCCCAAGCCACCACAGAACCTCCCCCTCAGGAAACAGCACCCACCCACCGGGCCCATGCCAATGCCACTGTCCCCAGGACACATCAATCAGCAGTGTGTCCACCACTACAGGGACCCCAGGCAACCCCACTAACACAGGACGATCAGGGACCTGGGGTCAGTGGCAGTGGGCACACGGTTCAGGGGACAGAGGCACAGGACAACAGGGAAGCTGGGAGGACTGCTGTGGAACAGGGGGAGGACAGGCCCAGGGAACCGACCCTCCACGAGGCACTATCAAACATCATGGGAGCAGACCACCATTCCCAGGAGACCAAGGGCACTGTACTGGCCAAGTTTTAGGAGACCCAGCGGCTGCAGGAGGGACAATACTTGGGGATCAGGGAGGACCTCACCAACATCTACACCATCCTGGTTACCATAGCAGGGGTGCTGGCTGACATAGGCAAGACCATGAGGGAGGCAATGGCACAACAAAGGGCCCCTGACACTAGCCAAATCGAGGCACAGTCCTCCACCGGCGCTAGTGGACAGGAGGCCCCGCTAACGGTCCCTGCGATCCAGGCAGAAGCCAGAGAACATTGCCAAGACCCCCGCCAGGAAATAGGACCCTCCTGATTGTCACTCTTCTGTCCCACTATGTCACCCTTCTGTCCCACTATGTCACCCTGTCCACCTTGAACTGCCATTACTCCCCTTCCTATGCCCCATTGGACAATGCACCTGTGATACCAAGAGACTGGACTTTACTATGGACCTTTCTCCACCATCACCCCAGCCCCTTCCACATGACCCTAAATGAACACCCTTGAATCACAAACCAATCTGGAGTCAGTCTGATCTTTCACAAATGTATAATGACAACATAAGTAACAAATAGCAATGTAAATGTTCATTTGCTCATACCAATGTATGACAGTTGTTGGGCAGCAGTACCATATAGCAGAAGGCAGAATGGGGGTACCCAGATCTGAAAAATTGAAAGCTAAAGTGAACAGTCAGAGTCCATAGACAGAGGTAAAGAGGCAGACTTATACAATGTCCTACAGTATTCAGAAATGTGAGGAGGAGTTAGTCTCTTACTTGTGTGTCACTGGCAGTACTGCATGATGATGTACATTCGGTTGTCAATATCTTCTTCCTCTGCCTCCTCTTCCTCACTGCCTACAGGCTCCACCGCTGCCACAAGACTATCACCAGGCTCATCCTCCTGCTGAAAAGGCACCTGGTGTCGCAATGCCAGGTTGTGCAACATGCAGCATGCCACGATTATCTGGCACACCTTCTTCGATGAGTAGTATAGGGAGCCACCTGTTACATGGAGGCACCAGAATCTGGCCTTCAGGAGGCCGAACGTCCTCCCAATAATACACCTAGTTCGCCCATGTGCCTCATTGTAGCTGCCCTCTGCCCTTGTCCTGGCATTCCTTAATGGGGTCAGTAGCCATGAGAGGTTGGGGGTAACCAGAGTCACCTTTGAAATGTCGAGGGATAACTGTTAGACACACACTAACCTTTAGGCACTACCCCATACCCAGACACCTACTCGTACTGTGTGGGGACCTTGGGCTCACCTATTAGACTCACACGGTGCCTCTGGAGTTGGCCCATCATATAAGGGATACTGCTATTCCTCAAAATGTAGGTGTCATGCACAGAGCCAGGATACTTCGCATTCACATGAGAGATGTACTGGTCCGCCAAACACACCATCTACACATTCATCGAATGGTAGCTTTTTCGACTTCTGTACACTTGTTCATTTCTGCGGGGGGACAAATGCCACATGTGTACCATCAATGGCACCAATGATGTTGGGGATATGTCCCAGGGCATAAAAGTCAGCTTTCAATGTGGCCAAATCATCCACCTGGGGAATATGATGTAGCTGCACATGTTTCAGCAGGGCAGACAACACTCTGGTCAACATGTTAGAAAACATTGGCTGAGACATTCCAGATGCCATGGCCACTGTAGTTTGAAAGGACTCACTTGCCAGGAAATTGAGCACTGACGGGACCTGCACTAGAGGGGGGATTCCTGTGGGATGGCGGATAGCTGACATCAGGTCTGGCTCCAATTGGACACACAGGTCTTGGATTGTGGCACAATCAAATCTGTAGGTGATAATGATGTGTCTGTCTTCCATTGTCGACAGGTACACCAGGGGTCTCTACACCGGAGGATGACCCCATCTCATCTGCCCCTTGGATGTGCCCTATGGAGGAGAACGGTGAGCAGAGGGTTATGTACCACATAGGTTGCACAACTGTGTTTGCAGTAATGTGAGTAAATCTGTGTGTGGCATAGTTAGTCCGTATATCTGCCAAATTGTGCTGTGACGCAGTTAGGTGCCATACCATGTGCCCCCCCTGAAATGGCGGCTGCCTGACTTGTGAGGAGGGACAAGGGGAAATGGTGTAACTGCGCTGGCGTTGTTCAGTGTTGAGGTAGGCGGTCGAAGACCGCCACACAATTCAGAATTGGTTATCATTGGGCCCTATGGGTTCCATAAGCCGATGACGATGTACGCTGGCGGTGATGGTATGCACCGCTGCGGACATGACAGCCATTTTCTATATGTTCACTCACTTGATAGCTGACCTTCAACAGGAGAGGACCTACACTGCAAGTGCTGCTGTGACCTGAGCCTAGAAGTGACAATGGCTCGAGTGTCTGGGGAAAGGACTCCTGCCTTCACAGCGGAGGAGTTGGACAAACTGGTGGATGGGGTCCTAACCCAGTACACGCTACTCTACGTCCTCAAGACAAACAGGTGAGTACACTGTGAGCATGATGCATGGGCAATGCCTGTTTGATGTGGTGTGGATGGAAGATACATGTGGGGGATGGGGGGCTGAGGCCTGCATGTGAGGATGGTGAGTGTATGTGCCTCAGGGCAAGGGTGGGAACTGGTGGGCAATGAGTATGACGGTCCGGACTGGTAAGTAATTTCCTTTACTCCTGTACCTTTCCTCTAGGTCAGAGCCCACCAGAAGAAGGGTATTTGGCGTGCCATCCCCAAGGAAGTGCGGACCCTGGGGGTCTATCATAGACGGAGCATCCACTGCCGCAAGAGATGGGAGAACCTGTGCCGCTGGAACAAGAAGATGGCGGAGGCCCAGTTGGGGCTGGCCTCCCAATGTTGAAGGGGTGCCTGTCGCACCATGACCCCCCTGATGTTCCGGATCCTGGCGGTGGCATATCCGGAGTTGGATGGGCGCTTGAGGCCGTCACAGCAGCCACAAGGGGGTGAGTAGTGTCATTAAGCTGACTCTGTGCTTTACGAAGTGTCCGGGTGGGGGATGTGGGATGTGGTTTCCCCTAGGCCAGGGCGCACTTGGTAGGGTAGGTCCCTTGTTGGGCAGGCTCTGAGGCACTCTAACCCCAATATTTTTAGTGGGCATCTACAACTGGGCAGGCTCCTGTGGGTTCCAGGTGTGCAGCAAATGGTGTTAGGCATTGTACCCCATGGCCTGGTGAATTTCCTACTAACTGCTAGTGCATGGCCTAGTGCATGGGGCTGCTCCCTGTGTGTTGTGTCCGCCAACGGTAGTGGTGTTGCTGGCATTGACCATGTGTGTTTTCTGTCTTTCCCCCACCCCACCCCACCGTTCTTGTTTTGTCACCCTGTCCTTGTGTGCATTAGCATCATCTGACAGAGGAGGAGAGGCACCGGCGACTGAGGGAGCTGCATCCCTCATGGCCCTGGAGGGGGAAGGCACTAGTGGGACGGAGGGCGAGGAGAGCTCCACGAAGGGGACAGGAGAGAATACCAGCGACAGCGACTCCTCCTCTGATGGAGGCGGACACTTACGTGCCCACCCCAACAACAGGTACAGCTGCCACCCCTCCTACCAGCACCGCCCTCCCAGCAGCCCCTCAGCGTGTTTCCCGTGCCCACCCACCCAGGAGGGTAGGCATCTCCTTCGTCCCAGGCACCTCAGGCCCTGCCCCAGTCAGCCCTGATGCCCTCAGTGAGGCGGCTATTGACCTCCTGAGATCCCTCACTGTTGGGCAGTCAACCATTCTGAATGCCATCCAAGGTGTCTAGAGGCATTTGCAGCAAACAAATGCATACTTGGAGGGCATTTTTCTGGTGTGGCAGCCCAACAGAGAGCATTTCAGGCTCTGACCTCAGCACTGATGACAGCCATTGTCCCTGTGTCCAGCCTCTCCGCTCCAACTTTCACTACCCAGACCCAATCCCCTCTACCTCAGCCTATCCCAAGCACACCATCAGACCAGAATGCACACACATAAACACACAAAAGTGGCTCAGGCAAACATAAGCACCACACATTCCACAGGCACTCACACAAGCACCATACCCATGCACACATACCAACATCCACTTCCTCCACTGTGTCCCCCTCCTCCACGTCCTCCACCTCCCTCCCAATCTCGTCTCCACTCACACCTGCATGCACTACATCATCAGCCACTGCCCCCATCACCAGCACACCCATCATTACACACCGCTCACATGCAATCACCAACCGCACTACCATTCACACGTCTCCTGTGTCCTCTCCCAGTGTGTCTGTAAGCCCTCCTCCCAAAGTACACAAACGCAGGCACACACCGACTCAACAGCCATCCACCTCAGAACAGCCTCCAACCCATGCACCTTTACCCAAACTCAGCAGACGTACACCTCCTACAATCACTACCTCTTCCTCCACTCCCACACCCCCTCCATCTTCCCGTCCCAGTTTGTAAAAAAAGAAATTCCTAGCTAACATTAACCTCTTCCCTACACCTCACCCCCCATCCTTTCCCTAGGGCCAGGATGTCTAGATCCCAGCCCAGCACCTCAGCCACCAAATCTGCATCCGCTGTGGTCCCTGCTACTCCAGTACGGTCTAAGGGGGCACCCGTCAGAGCTGCCAGTGTGCCACCGACAGAAAAGAAGGACCACCCTATTCCACCACCTGCAAAGGTAAAAAAAGGGCCGGCTTCCAGCAGGGGACAGTCATACAACCCACCCAGCAAGGCCTTGCCCACACACCAAGTGGACAGTGCCAAGGTCCCTGCAGTGACTGTCAAGATGGGGAAGGGCCACAAGTCTAAGGGCACATCACCTCTGGGCACGATGTCTCCTGGTGAGGGGCTGGTGACCACCATATCATCAGGGATGGCAGCCACAGTCACCACCGCCGCTCCGACTGCCATCTGCACTGCCGCTGCTACATCGTCAGTCAGCAGCATCCTCCCCAAGGATCAGCCATCCGAGGCTGCCGGAGACGGTATGGTGTCTCCATCCACCACAACAGTCACTTGCACCACGGGCAGCACTGGCAGCATCTCCGCCGCAGACACCGCCACCTGCACCACCATCTGCACAGCCACGTGCACAGCCAATACCACTCTGTCAGATGTTAGCCCCATCCCAAGTGTGCACCCGTCAGAGTCTGCAGGTGACTTCCTGGAACCTGGACACGCCACTTGAGACACCACCTCCAGCACTGACACGAACCAACAATTGGAAAGCTTAAGTCACCGCAGGATGGTGTGTGGCTCTGCCTCCATGGAGTATCATGCTACCTGTTCCAGGTACATTGCGTGGCTAAGATACCCAGGTGAGACGAAGTCAACTGCCACACCCCAGGTGCAGCATCACTGGTCACAAAGCCCCCTAGAGAACCAGTGGAGAAAGGCATCCATTTGAGAGACTGTGGCTTTGCACTCCCCAGGACCAAGCAGTGGGCAGTGAACCCACTTGAGAGACTTTTGAGACTGCGGCTTTGCACTCCCCAGGCAGTGGGCATTGACCCACCTCGAGGAGCAGTGACGTTGTACCATCATCCGGTTGAGGTGCCACCCCTCCCCTTACCTCTGAGGTGCCTGTTTTTTTTCTTCCACTAGATGCCCCTGCAGTGTTCTCTCCGTTTTTGAGGCAGGTGTCATGTGTGGGCTTAGGCCATGCTTTTTGGGACCACTGGTCCACCGACATTTCATGGGACAGTGTACGGACCTGCTGTAAATATTTGTGTATACTGCTTATTTGCTGTTCTCTTGATCTATCTGATTGTTCCAATATTACACTAGTTAAACTCATTTCATTTGGTCCTTGCCTTCTTCCAGTGGGTGTGACGGGGTGTATCTGTGATGTTATTGGATATGTGTGTGTGTATGTTGTTGTGGGTGGGGGTGTTGCGTGTCGCGTGTGTGTGTCACTCTCTTTTCCCTCCTCCCCTCACCTGTGTGCTAGGCGCAGTACTCACCACCGTCGTCGCCGCCTTCTTTCCACTTCGTGGTGTATTAATGCAACATGGGTAGGTTCTGCAATTCGGGCTCTATGGCGTCCTAGTTCTTCCTTGGGTGTCAAGAGGTGAATGGTTTCCCTTCCAAGTACTGTTTCTGCTGTGCTTTTGATGGGGTTGATACCGCCCTGGAAAAGCTGGCTGATTGGTGCCTTGTAATAGTGTGGGCGGTACATTGTCCTCTGCCTGGCTGTTACCGCCGCGGTGTTTGTTGCTACCGCCCTGGCGGTCGGAGTGTTAAAGTTGCTGTCTGTGATGGCGGTTTCCGCCATGGTCCTGATCCCATTTTCTTTACCGCTGGCCTGTTGGCAGTATTACTGCCACTTTAACACCAGGTTGTAATGAGCGCCCTAGTGTTGATAGACTGCCAAACACATATGTCCCTTCAATGGTGGAATCGCAGCAATTTAATAAAGGGGTGGTCATTTCAAGACCCTGTGCCTCAGACCATAATCGCAACAGATGCATCAGTGATTGGTTGGGGAGCTGACCTAATCAGTCACACCATTCAAGGACAATGGGATGTCAAACAGAAACAGCTGCACATAAACCACTTAGTTATTAGCTGTATTTCCTGACCTAAAAGCATTTCAGCCTCTTCTCAAACAGAAGAATGCTCTTATAAAGACGGACAACATGGCAACCATGTATTATCTCAACAAACACAGAGGGAGACATTAATCTCAACTGTCCCTTCTTGCTCAAACAATTTGGAAATGTGCAATTCACAATCAAATTCGCCTAATAGCACAGTACATTCCAGGGATAGACAATCAGTTGGCAGATGTTCTCAGCAGAAATCACCAACAAACACACAAATGTGAGATTGGCCCCCAAGTACTTCAAAAGTACTTTCAAATGTGGGGAAAACCAGACATAGATCTATTCGCAACTAGCAAAAACACTATGGCCCTCATTATGACCCTGGTGGTCAGCGGTAAGCTGGCGGTAACAACGCCCACAGGCTGGCGGTGTTCCGCCAGCTATTATGACTGTGGCGCAATAGCCACGGCCATACCTCCGGCCCCTCCACAATCTCCAGGGCAGCGGTGAAAGCACTGCTGCCCTGGGGATTATGAGTCCGCGAGCCTGGCCATGGCGGTAAACACCGCCATGGAAAGGCTGGCAGTAAGGGGGACTTGGGGTGCCCCTGGGGGCCCCTGCATTGCCCATGCACATGGCATGGGCAGTGCAGGGTCCCCCAGGCATAGCCCTGTTGCGCATTTCACTGCCCGAATTTCAGGCAGTGAAATGCACAACGGGCTCTACTGCACCTGCTGCAGATCAGCATTGCCGCCGTCTCTATTACGAGCCGGCAGCAATGTTGATGTGACACTTCCGCTGGTTCAGCGGACTGTAACACTGTTACCCGTCTGCTAGTCCAGCGGAAAAGTAATAGGGAGCCAGAAATACCACCAGCACTGGCGTATTCTGGCTCCCGCAGCCTCGGCGGTCTTTTGAAAAGACTGCCGAGGTTGTAATGAGGGCCAAAATGCCAAAACTTTGCATCCAGACAATTGCATCCCCTATCCAGGGGCAATGCTCTATGGATCAATTGGTCAGTGATATTTTCTTATGCTTTTCCCCCCTCTCCCACTCCTTCCATTTATAGTCAACAAATTGCGTCAAATGTCACTCAACATGATATTCAAAGCACCAACATGGGCACGTCAGCCTTGGTACACGATACTGCTGGACCTATCTATAGTACCTCACTCCAAACTCCCAAACAGACCAGATTTGTTAACACAAAACAAAGGTCAAGTCAGGCATCCAAGCCTCAATGCTCTCAATCTAGCGATTTGGCTCCTGAAGTTATAGAATTTGGATGCTTAAAACTTCCATCGAAATGTATGGAAGTCATTAAACAAGCACGAAAACCCACTACTTGACAGTGCTACGCACACAAGTGGAAAATATGTGTCTACTATTGGCAGTCTAAAACCATTGATCCACTTACAGCATCAATATAATATATTGTATGTTACTTACTTCATTTACAAAAATCAAATTTGGCTTTCTCCTCTATAAAAATACACCCTACTGCAATATCTGCATACTTACAAACTGCATAGTTCTTTATTCAGAGTTCCTGTTATTAAAGCCTTTATGGAAGGATTAAAACACATCATTCCACCTAGAACACCACCAGTTCCATCATGGAATTTAAATATTGGACTTAAAAGACTATTGGACCACCCTTTGAACCCATGCACTCTAGCCAAATTCAATTTCTAACATGGACTGTTGCTTTCCTTTTGGCCATTACTTCTTTAAGAAGAGTTAGTGAAATACAAGCATTCACTCTTGAAGAACTGTTTTCCCAAGTGCACAAACATAAGGTTGTACTAAGAACAAATCCAAAATTTCTACCAAAAGTAGTATCTCCTTTTTACATTAATCTGGAATTGTCAGTCTTCTTCCCACTGCCAGATTCTGTGGCAGAAAGAGCTCTTCGTACCCTAGATCTCAAAAGAGCTCTTATGTACTACTTAGACAGAACTAAACAGTTTAGGAAAACAAAACAACTTTTTGTAGCTTTCCAACAACCACATACAGCCAATCCTATATCAAAACAAGGTTTAGCAAGATGGATTGTTAGATGTATACAAACATGTTATGTCAAAGCAAAAAGACAACTGTTAGTCACTCCTAAAGCACATTCTCCAAGAAAGAAAGGTGCAACAATGGCTTTTTTTTTAGGAAACATACCAATGGCTGATGTATGAAAGCAGCTACATGGTCAACCCCTCATATATTTACTAAACACTACTGTGTTGATGTTCTCTCACAACAACAAGCCACTGTAAGACAAGCTGTCCTAAGGACATTATTTCAAACAACTTCAACTCCTACAGGCTAGCCACCGCTTTTTGGGAGGACTAACTGCTTTGTAGTCTATGCATAGCATGTGTATCTGCAGCTACACATGCCATTGAGCGGAAAATGTCATTTACCCAGTGTTCATCTGTTCCTGGCATGTTGTGCTGCAGATTCACATTCACCCTCCCTCCTCCCCGGAAGCCTGTAGTCGTTTAAGTTAATGACATTTGTACATATGTATATACATTTGCATGGACATCTTTTTCCTCTTATATACTCTCATTCCTTTCTTCACCCCCCTGCGGGAAAACAATCTAACAATGGAGTCGATGGCCATGCGCAATGGAATTGAGAGGAGGAGTCACTCGATCCCATGACTCCGAAAAGACTTCTTCAAAGAAAAACAACTTGTAACACTCCGAGCCCAACACTAGATGTCAGAATGGATATGCATAGCATGTGAATCTGCAGCACAAGATCCCACGAACAGATGTACACTGATATATATATATATATATATATATATATATATATATATATATATATATATATATATATATATATGTTCGATGGCATGTGTAGCTGCAGATACACATGCTTTGCACATCCCGCCATCTAGTGTTGGGCTCGGAGTGTTACAAGTTGTTTTTCTTCGAAGAAGTCTTTTCGAGTCACAAGATCGAGGGACTCCTCCCCTTTCGGCTCCATTGCGTATGGGCATCGACTCAATCTTTTAGATTGTTTTTTTTTCCGCCATCGAGTTCGGACGTGTTCCTTTTCGCTCCGTGTTTCGGGTCGGAAAGTTAGTTAGAATCTCGGAAAAATCGTCGGTATTGTTTGCGTTCGGTATCAGGTTAGTTACAACAGATCGACACCGACTTTGGAAGAGTTCCGGTGGCCCTTCGGGGTTTTTTCGGTCCCCCATCGGGGCCTGGTCGGCCCGGCCACGTGTCTCTACAAGGCTGATGGAACGGACCCCATTCCTATTCTGCCCAAAATGTCACAACAAGTATCCGTATACAGATCAGCATCTGGTCTGTAACTTGTGTTTGTCTCCAGAGCACAAGGAAGGTACTTGTGAAGCCTGTCGAGCGTTTCGGTCGAGGAAGACATTAAGAGACCGAAGAGCGAGAAGACTGCAGATGGCGTCAGCGCCGACAGGACAAGGGCGTTTCGAGGAGGAAGAAGAAACCTTCTCCATTCAGGAGTCGGACTCAGACGAGCTTGATCCCGAAGAAATGCCGAAAACCGTGAGTAAGACGTCAAAACATAAAACTCACGAGAAGACCACAAAAGCCCAGGGGACGCCACCGCCAACAGGCCATGGCTTAACCCGAAAAATAGGTGACCGATCATCGGCACCGAAAAAGGGCACGCTTGTGTCGAAGTCATCCGACTCCGACTGTGTGCCGGTCGAGATACCGGCACACAGCAATCTCAGGCCCAAGACAGCGGCTCCGAGCAAGTTCGGCACCGAGACAGTAGCACCGAAATGGGTCGGCACCGAGACACCACGACGCCGAAAATAAAGAAGGTTTCGTCAGAGCCAAAAAAGGCGACCGAAAAGGTTTTGATTCTGAAACACCCAGCCTCGGATCCGAAAACAGGTTCCTACACAGAGGAACAGGGGTTGTCCTCCCAAATGCAAGGACATAAGTTCGGACAAGAACTTGAATCAATGGAGCCAGACTACACTCCAAGGAGGCTCCACATTCAAAAGGACACAGGGAAGATAAGCACTCTTCCCCCCAATTAAAATGAAAAGAAGACTTGCCTTTCAAGAAAAGGACAAGCAGCCACAGGCAAAGGTGGCAAGACAAACAACTCCGCCACAATCTCCACCACCATCAATGCACACATCACTGGTAGCCACTCCACCACTGATGCAATCCCCGACTCATACTGCAATGAGTCAAGATGATCCCGACGCATGGGACCTTTATGATGCTCCGGTATCAGATAACAGCCCAGACTGTTACCCTGCGAGACCTGAAGACAGTACATCCTACACGCAGGTGGCCTCAAGGGCAGCTGCTTTTCATAACGTCACATTGCATGCAGAACCGATTGAGGATGACTTTTTGTTTAATACACTATCCTCCACTCATAGCCAATACCAAAGCTTATCTATGCTCCCTGGAATGCTAAAACACTCTAAACAAGTATTTCAGGATCCTGTGAAAGGCAGGGCAATAACTCCAAGGGTGGAGAAAAAGTACAAGCCACCGACAACAGACCCTGTTTATATTACGCAGCAATTAACACCGGACTCTGTGGTTGTTGGAGCAGCTCGTAAGAGAGCAAACTCTCGCACCTTGAGACGCTCCACCTCCAGACAAGGAGAGTCGCAAATTTGACGTTGCGGGGAAAAGGGTTGCAGCAC
This sequence comes from Pleurodeles waltl, assembly GCF_031143425.1. Lineage (NCBI taxonomy): Eukaryota > Metazoa > Chordata > Amphibia > Caudata > Salamandridae > Pleurodeles > Pleurodeles waltl. Next base: position 420,664,094 of record NC_090446.1, on the reverse strand, counting down.
AAGCAGCAAACCAATGGCGCATTGCCAACTCACAAGTACTTCTGGCAAGATACGATAGAGCTCATTGGGACGAAATGTAGCATTTCATAGAACACTTACCAAAAGAGTTCCAGAAAAGGGCACAACAAGTGGTGGAGGAAGGACAAAGTATCTCAAATAATCAGATACGGTCAGCAATGGATGCAGCAGATACAGCTGCAAGGACAGTAAATACTGCAGTAACAATAAGGAGACACGCATGGTTGCGTACGTCAGGATTCAAGCCGGAAATACAACAAGCCGTGCTGAATATGCCTTTTAATGAACAGCAGTTGTTTGGGCCGGAGGTGGACACTGCTATTGAGAAACTTAAAAAAGACACTGATACGGCAAAAGCCATGGGCGCACTCTACTCCCCACAGAGCAGAGGCACATTTTGCAAGACACAATTTAGGGGGTGGTTTCGAGGTCAACCCACAGAAGCCACAACCTCACAAGCAAGGCCCACTTATCAAAGCCAATATCAGCGGGGAAGTTTTCGGGGGCAATATAGAGGGGGACAATTCCAAAGAAATAGAGGGAAGTTCCAAAGTCCCAAAACTCCTCAAAACAAGCAGTGACTTCCACGTCACAAATCCCCAACACATAACACCTGTGGGGGGGGAGACTAACCAAGTTTTACAAACATTGGGTGGAAATAACAACAGACACTTGGGTCCTAGCAATTATCCAGCATGATTATTGCATAGAATTTCTCAAATTCCCTCCAAACGTCCCACCGAAAACACACAATATGTCAAAAGAACACATGGATCTTCTAGGACTAGAGGTCCAAGCGTTGCTACAAAAAGGAGCAATAGAATTAGTACCAATTCAACAGAAAGGAACAGGAGTTTACTCTCTGTACTTTCTCATACCCAAAAAGGACAAGACTCTAAGACCTATATTAGATCTCAGAACATTAAATACCTACATCAAATCAGATCACTTTCACATGGTGACGTTACAGGACGTAATCCCACTGCTCAAACAACAAGACTACATGACAACACTAGACCTAAAGGATGCATATTTCCATAAACCGATACATCCTTCACACAGAAAGTACTTAAGGTTTGTATTCCAAGGGGTACATTACCAATTCAAGGTGTTGCCATTCGGAATAACAACTGCGCCAAGAGTTTTTACAAAATGCCTGGCAGTGGTTGCTGCACATATCAGAAGGCAGCAAATACATGTGTTCCCGTACCCAGACGATTGGTTAATCAAAACCAACACGCTAGAACGGTGTTCACAACACACAAAGTATGTCATAGAAACCCTCCACAAACTAGGTTTCTCAATCAACTACACAAAGTCACACCTTCAGCCGTGTCAAACACAGCAATACTTAGGGGCGACCATCAACACAGCAAAAGGGATTGCCACTCCAAGCCCACAAAGGGTACAGGCATTTCACAATGTAATACAGGCCATGTATCCAAAACAAAGAATACAAGTCAAAATGGTGATGAAACTCCTAGGCATGATGTCCTCATGCATAGCCATTGTCCCTAACGCAAGGTTGCACATGCGGCCCTTACAACAGTGCCTAGCATCACAATGGTCACAGGCACAGGGTCAACTTATAGATCTAGTGTTGATAGACCGCCAAACATACACCTTGCTTCAGTGGTGGAACAATATAAATTTAAACCAAGGGCGGCCTTTCCAAGACCCAGTGCCACAATATGTAATAACGACAGATGCCTCCATGATAGGGTGGAGAGCACACCTCAATCAACACAGCATCCAGGGACAATGGGACACTCAGCAAAAGCAGTTTCACATAAATCACTTAGAACTACTGGCAGTATTTCTAGCGTTAAAGGCATTTCAACCCATAATAAGCCACAAACACATTCTTGTCAAAACAGGCAACATGACAACGATGTATTACCTAAACAAACAGGGAGGGACACACTCAACACAGTTGTGTCTCCTGGCACAGGGAATATGGCATTGGGCGATTCACAACCACATTCGCCTAATAGCACAGTTTATTCCAGGGATTCAGAATCAGTTAGCAGACAATCTCTCTCGGGATCACCAACAGATCCACGAATGGGAGATTCACCCCCAAATACTGGACACTTACTTCCAAAGTTGGGGAACACCACAAATAGATCTATTTGCAACAAAGTAAAACGCAAAATGCCAAAACTTCGCATCCAGGTACCCACAAGATCAGTCTCCGGGCAATGCGTTATGGATGAGTTGGTCAGGGATATTTGCATACGCTTTTCCCCCTCTCCCACTCCTTCCATATCTGGTAAACAAGTTGAGTCAAAACAAACTCAGACTCATACTAATAGCACCAACTTGGGCAAGACAACCTTGGTACACAACACTACTAGACCTCTCAGTAGTGCCTCATGTCAAACTACCAAACAGACCAGATCTGTTAACTCAACACAAACAACAGATCAGACACCCAAATCCAGCATCGCTGAATCTAGCAATTTGGCTCCTGAAGTCCTAGAGTTCGGACACTTAGACCTTACACAGGAATGTATGGAGGTCATAAAACAAGCTAGGAAACCTACCACTAGACATTGCTATGCAAATAAGTGGAAAAGATTTGTTTATTACTGCCATAATAATAAAATTCAACCCTTACACTCATCTGCCAAAGACATCGTAAGATACTTACTACATTTGCAAAAGTCAAAGCTAGCTTTTTCTTCCATTAAGATACATCTTACCGCAGTTTCAGCTTACCTGCAAACTACGCACTCAACTTCATTATTTAGGATACCAGTCATAAAAGCGTTTATGGAAGGCCTAAAGAGAATTATACCACCAAGAACACCACCAGTTCCTTCATGGAACCTCAACATTGTCTTAACACGACTCATGGGTCCACCTTTTGAGCCCATGCACTCTTGTGAAATGCAATACTTAACATGGAAAGTTGCATTTCTAATTGCCATCACATCTCTAAGAAGAGTAAGTGAGATTCAAGCATTTACCATACAAGAACCATTTATTCAAATACACAAGCATAAAGTAGTTCTACGGACAAATCCTAAATTCTTACCAAAAGTCATATCACCGTTCCACTTGAATCAAACAGTAGAATTACCAGTGTTCTTCCCACAGCCAGATTCTGTAGCTGAAAGAGCACTACATACATTAGACATCAAAAGAGCGTTAATGTACTACATTGATAGAACAAAACAAATTCGGAAAACAAAACAATTATTTGTTGCTTTCCAAAAACCGCATGCAGGAAATCCGATTTCCAAACAAGGCATTGCTAGATGGATAGTTAAATGGATTCAAACTTGCTACCTCAAAGCAAAAAGAGAACTGCCTATTACACCAAAGGCACACTCGACTAGAAAGAAAGGTGCTAACATGGCCTTTCTAGGAAATATTCCAATGACTGAAATATGTAAGGCAGCCACATGGTCTACGCCTCATACGTTTACCAAACACTACTGTGTGGATGTGTTAACAGCACAACAAGCCACAGTAGGCCAAGCAGTATTACGAACTTTGTTTCAAACAACTTCAACTCCTACAGGCTGAACCACCGCTTTTGGGGAGATAACTGCTTACTAGTCTATGCAAAGCATGTGTATCTACAGCTACACATGCCATCAAACGGAAAATTTCACTTACCCAGTGTACATCTGTTCGTGGCATGAGTTGCTGCAGATTCACATGCACCCACCCGCCTCCCCGGGAGCCTGTAGCTGTTTCGAAGTTGATCTTGAACATTTGTAAATTTGTAAACATATCACTTTAAACTACATTATGTACATACATATTCACTCCATTGCATGGGCTCCATTACTATAATACACAACTCCTACCTCACCCTCTGCGGGGAAAACAATCTAAGATGGAGTCGACGCCCATGCGCAATGGAGCCGAAAGGGGAGGAGTCCCTCGATCTCGTGACTCGAAAAGACCTCTTCGAAGAAAAACAACTTGTAACACTCCGAGCCCAACACTAGATGGCGGGATGTGCAAAGCATGTGAATCTGCAGTGACTCATGCCACGAACAGATGTACACTGGGTAAGTGACATTTTCCATATATTTATATATATGTTCGATGGCATGTGTAGCTGCAGATACACATGCTGTGCATTATCCTGCCATCTAGTGTTGGGCTCGGAGTGTTACAAGTTGTTTTTCTTCAAAGAAGTCTTTTCGAGTCACGAGACCTAGGGACTCCTCCCTTTCGGCTCCATTGCGCATGGGCGTCGACTCCATCTTAGATTGTTTTCTTTCCGCCATCGTGTTCGGACGTGTTCCTCTTCGCTCCGTATTTCGAATCGGGAAAGTTAGCTAATCATCGAAAATTCGACTACATTGTTTGCGCTCGGTACCTGTTTAGTGTTAGGACATCGACACCGATAGAAGAAGCACTCCGGCGGCCCTTCGGGGCTTCCACTCTTCAGCGGGGCCTCGTCGACCCAACCGCGTCCATCGTCGAAACTCATGGACCGGACCCTCTTCCGCTTCTGCCCGAATAGCCACGCCAAGTATCCTTATACAGACCAACACTTGGTCTGTAATCTGTGTCTATCACCGGGACACAGGGAGGATACTTGTGAGGCCTGTCGGGCATTTTGATCGAAAAAGACCCTACGCGATCGAAGAGCCAGAAGACTTCAAATGGCGTCGACACTGGCCGAACAGATCGATGTCGAGGAGGAGGAAAGAATCTCCATTTAAGAATCGGACTCTGACGACTCCGAAAGTGAGCTACCGACGGCACAACAAAAAACTGTGAGTAAAACTGCCCCGGCAAAGACTCACTCCAGAATCATAAAGGCCAAGGGGATGCCACCGCCAACAGGCCATGGCTTAACCCGAAAACACGGTGACCAACCATCGGCACCGAAAAAGGCCTCACAACAGCCGAAGACATCCGACTCCGGTCGAGATACCGGCTCCGAACCATTTCAGCACCGAGAGTTAGACACACCCAAGGTGAAAAAGGTTTCCTCAGAGCCGAAAAAGACTGTTCCGAAACCTTCGGTGTCGAAAAGGGCAGCCTCTGAACCGAAAATAGGCTCCTACACAGAAGAGCACGGACTTTCCAGCCAAATGCAAAAGCACAGATTTGAGCAGGAATTAAGTATGGGAGAACCAGACCATACTCAAAGGAGGCTGCACATCCAGAAAGAAACTGGTAAAATACAAACTCTTCCTCCTATTAAAATAAAAAGAAAGCTAGCATTTCAGGAGTCGTAAATAAAGGCAAAGGTGGCAAGAGACAAAACACTACCACCAAGGTTTTCGTCACAGCCTTCTCCACTGCATTTACCACAGCTGTCCCCGGTAACAACACCCCCAATGCAGTCACCAACACACACGGGGATGACACAGGATGACCCGGATGCATGGGACTTATATGATGCACCGGTCTCCGACAGCAGTCCCTATTGTTACCCGTCAAGGCCGTCACCTCCAGAGGACAGCACTGCATAATGCAGGTATTATCAAGGGCAGCTACTTTCCACAATGTAGCAATGCATGCGGAGCCAATAGAAGATTACTTCTTATTTAACACCTTGGCAACCACCCACAGCTCTTATCAAAGTTTGCCAATGCTCCCAGGCATGCTTAAGCACGCCTAACAGGTGTTCCAGGACCCAGTGAAAGGCAGAGCTATCACGCCTAGGGTGGAGAAAAAATATAAACCTTCCCCAACGGACCCTGTGTTTATAACACAGCAACTGACACCAGATTCAGTGGTCGTGGGTGCGGCCAGAAAGAGGGCAAACTCCCAATCATCAGGAGACGCACCGCCGCCTGACAAGGAAAGTCGGAAGTTTGATGCTGCAGGCAAACGGGTAGCAGCACAGGCAGCCAATCAATGGCGGATTGCCAATTCACAGGCTCTACTGGCTCGCTACAACAGGGCACACTGGGACGAGATGCAGCATATAATACAGCACTTGCCCAAGGAACACCAGAAACGTGCCCAACAGGTTGTTGAGGAAGGACAAGCAATTTCCAACAACCAAATAAGGTCTGCACTGGACTCGGCAGACACAGCAGCATGGACAGAGAACACTGCGGTAACCATTCGCGGGCATGCATGGTTACGGAGCTCAGGTTTTAAACCGGAAATCCAGCAAGCTGTGTTAAATATGCCGTTTAACCAGGAACAATTGTTTGGGCCGGAGGTGGACACGGAAATCGAGAAACTAAAGAAGGACACAGACACGGCCAAGGCCATGGGCGCGCTCAACTCCCAACAAAGCAGAGGCACTTTTAGAAGACCACAATTTAGAGGGGGGTTTCGTGCCCAAACCCCAGAGCCTTCCACCTCACAAGCCAGACCCACCTATCGGGGGCAGTACCAGAGAGGAGGGTTTCGAGGATCATACAGGGGAGGTCAATTCCCAAAAGCAAGGGGGAAATTCCAAAGCCCTAAAACAACTCAAGCCAAACAGTGACTTCAATGTCACAAAACCCCAACACTTAACACCATTGGGGGGGAGACTTACTGCATACTACAAAAACTGGACAAACATAACTACGGACGCATGGGTCCTAGCCATTATCCAACATGGTTATTGCATAGAATTCATAAATTACCCACCGGATGTGCCCCCAAAAGCAAACAATATGTCCAAACAACACTTAGACCTGTTACAGCTAGAAGTCCAAGCATTGTTACAAAAACAAGCAATAGAACTAGTACCCAACCATCAAAAAGGAACAGGTGTCTACTCCCTGTACTTCCTAATTCCAAAGAAAGACAAAACATTGAGACCCATATTAGAAACAGGACTACATGTCAACGTTCGATCTCAAGGATGCATATTTCCACATACCCATACATCCTTCTCACAGGAAATACTTAAGGTTTGTAATCCAGGGCGTGCATTACTAATTCAAGGTGTTACCATTCGGGATAACAACAGCCCCAAGGGTATTCACAAAATGCCTTGCAGTAGTAGCTGCTCATATAAGGAGGCAGCACATGCACAAATTCCCATACTTAGACATTTGGTTAATAAAAAGCAGCACTCAGCAACAGTGTCTTCTTCACACACAATACGTTATAGAAACTCTACACAAACTAGGGTTTTCTATAAACTACCAAAAATCACATCTACAACCATCCCAAATACAACAATACTTGGGAGCAATACTCAACACGCAAAAGGCATTTGCCACTCCAAGTCTGCAAAGGGTACAAGCGTTCCAGAATATAATTATAAACATGCAGCCAAACCAACACTACCAGGTGAAGTTTGTAATGAAGCTTCTAGGCATGATGTCTTCATGCATAGCCATTGTCCCAAACGCAAGGCTTCACATGCGGCCCTTACAACAGTGCCTAGCAAGACAATGGACACAAGCACAGGGTCAACTCCAAGATCTAGTGTTGATAGACCGCCAGGCACAATTCTCGCTTCAATGGTGGAACCCTATAAATTTAAACCAAGGGAGGCCATTCCAAGACCCAGTGCCTCAATACGTGATCACAACAGATGCTTCCATGATGGGGTGGGGAACACACCTCAACCAGCACAGTATACAGGGACAATGGGACATTCAACAAAAACTGCACATAAATCATCTAGAACTGTTGGCAGTGTTTCTAGCATTGAAAGCATTTCAACCACTGATAGCCCACAAACACATTCTTGTCAAAACAGACAACATGACAACAATGTATTACCTCAACAAACAATGAGGGGCAGCTCGTCACAACTGTGTCTCTTAGCACAAAACATTTGGCATTGGGGCGATTCACAATCACATTCGCCTAATAGCACAATATATCCCAGGCATTCAAAACCAGTTAGCCGACAATCTCAGTCGAGATCACCAACAAACACATGAATGGGAAATTCATCCCCAGATCCTACAAGATTACTTTTGACGCTGGGGAACACCAAAAATAGACCTATTCCCAACAAAAGAAAACTAAAAATGCCAAAACTTCGCATCCAGGTACCCACACCCTCAGTCCAAGGGCAATGCGTTATGGATCAGTTGGTCAGGGATATTTGCTTACGCTTTTCCCCCTCTCCCACTCATTCCTTATCTGGTAAACAAACTGAGTAGAAACACTCAAACTAATACTCATAGCACCAACCTGGGCTTGCCAACCGTGGTACACAACACTGCTGGACCTATCAGTAGTACCTCCCGTCAAATTCCACTAGGAAAAAAGGCGCCACAATGGCTTTTCTAGGGAATATACCTATGACAGAAATTTGTAATGCAGCCACATGGTCTACGCCTCATACATTCACAAAACATTACTGTGTAGATGTGTTAACAACACAACAAGCCACAGTAGGACAGGCTGTATTACGAACATTATTTCAGACAACTTCAACTCTTACAGGCTAAGCCACCGCTTTTGGGGAGATAACTGCTTACTAGTCTATGCACAGCATGTGTATCTGCAGCTACACATGCCATCGAACGGAAAATATCACTTACCCAGTGTACATCTGTTCGTGGCATGAGACGCTGCAGATTCACATGCGCCCTCCCACCTCCCCGGGAGCCTGTAGCCATTATAAGTTGAATGAAAATTGTAAATTTGTAAATAAATACTATTTTAATACACATTATGTACATACATACTTACTCCATTGCATGGGCACATTTACTATATTCACAACTCCTACCTCACCCTCTGCGGGGAAAACAATCTAAGATGGAGTCGACACCCATGCACAATGGAGCCGAAAGGGAAGAGTCCCTCGGTCTCGTGACTCGAAAAGACTTATTCGAAGAAAAACAACTTGTAACACTCCGAGCCCGAATTGGAACTTTCATAGATTCTTATGCTTGAATCCTTCGCTGCCGTCGAGATGGGAGTCCCCGTTGTTATACAAAAGCAATGCTCTAATGTACATACACATTACCGGCATTAGGCCTTTCGATTAGCAACATATCTGTAATTTTGTATAAAAAAGAAAAAGACCAAACTCCAGAATCCACCAATCAGGTTACGCCACCCTCTAGAACCCCCTTGTGAGGAGCTGTATTCCCTCAGATTTTCCACTGCACGTTGTGCTAAGGAGTCTACTCTGAGCTCTGCTCAGTACTTTCTCCTATTCTGAGGTGTTTTTTTGTATCTAAACTATTCATCATCTTCACAAAACTTGATTTTTTTTCTTCATGTAGGTGCTTCAAACTGACCATTATGTCAGAGACACCTAAAAAGCGTCTATTCAGACCTTGTACTACCTGCATGAAGAAGAGGCTTCATGTTGATGACCCACATGGCGACTGCATATACTGTCTCTACCCGAACCATAGGACCAGAGACTGCAAGGTATGTCAAAAGTTTTCTACTAAAACCTTAAACGATAGAGAGGGCCGCCTTCTCCTATGGCTACAGAAGTTAAAGATCAGGTGCAACCCTGTTTCTGACGTTGATGGTGCCTCCTCTTCTGTATCAGTCAGTAAAACTCCTGTGAAATGATATAGGGAGGATACCACCAACAAATCTCCAAAAAAGGCACTTAAAAAGTCATCTGAGGGCTCCTGTAAGTCTCACAGACCTTCTAAAAAACATTCTGCCAGGATGGATAAAACAAAGACAGATTCCTTATCAAGGTCTAAAAAGTAATGTCAGTCTGAGCCCCCAACACTGCCTCTGCAGGTCAAGCACAAGTTAAAAAAAAAAATTGTCTGCACCATCGACGGCAACATCGTAGATATTACCGACAACAGCTCAGGCGTTGACAATAACTTCTACCGTCGTCACCATTTCTGTTTCAACAGCAGCATTCCCAAGCCTCGTCGATGGTGCGCCCCATTACATCACTGTTGCAATCTCGGTCAACAATGCACACCTTGTCGACGGTCATCCCATCGTCAGCACTGCTGCCGCCGAACGTCCCAGTGACGATGCCACCGATAACACTACTGCTGTTGACAAACCCATCGGCGAAACTCCCGTCGATCATTCTTGACGACGCCACCACAGTCGACGACGGTTTACCTGTAGTCGACGATCATTGAAAGACCGACAAACAGACAGACCGTCAACACTACCTTTTTTCTCGTTGATTATACAGACACTGCTTAAAAAACATAGCTTGACACCATCTCTCACATCTCCTAGTAAAGTCTCACGGCTATTACCGTCCCACTTGTTGGATGAGGATGATTCAGACAAGGATGGATTATATGGAGTAGCTAGGAGCCCTTCCCTGTTGCATGTCAAATGTCAGGAGTATTCAGAGGACTACTCCTATTACGACCAGCAGTATTATCACCAACCATCTCAGCCATAGCAGGAACTGGTATGTCTACCTTCTGGTTTGGTGTCAGACCTACATGCTATGTGTCAGACTACAGAGAACACTTCCCGTCGGTACCAACAGCTGTCCAACAGCAACAAACTGCTGTAATACCAGCAACACTGCAGCAACCCCAACAGCCTCATGTCTGTCCTCCGCCTCATCCACGAAGTTCCCCTCAGGCGCCGCCTTCACAGGTCACACCTTCTTCGGATGAAGAAGGGGAAGAGAGTGAGATTCGCACCCATCAAAATGAATGGGATGAATATATTATACCAACATCTGCATCTCCCGTTCAGCCTACAGTAGAATCCCCCGTCCCTGGAGGATAAAGGTTTTTTTTGCAATTTATTGGAAGGAGTGGCCGCAAGTTTTGATTTGCCAATGCCATCAGTGCAGCAGGATTGTTTCCTGTATGATTTTTGCGAGCCCTACATGAAAATAGTCAGGGCTATCCCAATCGTTGATCACATTTGGAACCAAGGGTTGAAGATTATGTACAACCTTGCAACAGCCCCAGCAGTCTTAACAAAACTAGACAAAAAATATAAGGACACAGACGACGCTCCTGCATCTCTTATAGGTCATCCTAACCCAGACTGTTATTTCACAAGCAACGCAACACCACTCTAGAAACTTTTCCACACTTTTAACTGCACCACCTGATAAGGAAGGAAAAGCACCTTGATAACATCGGTAAACGTTTCTCTTCAGTGTCTGCAATTGTAGTGCAAGCTGCAAACTCCCTGATCCTCCGTGGAGGGTATGACAGGTAGCTATGGTTGGACATTGCCCAATATTTGGAAGAGCTCCCGGAAACCATCAGGGGTGAAGCAAAAAAGGTAGTATTGGAAGGATAATGTTCTTCTGCCGAGATAATTGACTGTGCATTCAACATCACAGCCATGGGTTTTATGCAATTGGCTGGGGCAGCAGTGTTAAGCCAGCAAGGATTGCTTAAGGCCACTAACTTCTGGCCTCGGATACGGACACAAATTTTGGATCTTTGGGAAACACATTGAAGATGGACTTCAGGCTATAAAATCAAATACTGATAACTCAGATCTCTTGGCACTCTGCAGTTCAGAAAAACTCCTTTTCATGGAGCCAGGGGGGGAAGCCAACCCTCATTTTGTGGAAGATATTAGCAATATAAGTATCCAGGATACTCTGCCTCTAGCCACGCCACCAGGCCGCAATATCAGCAGAGGCAGACACTTTTGGCTGCATACAGCAGGCCTCCACAAAGATGAAAGCCTGTGAGGCTGGGCAAGGATTCCTCTCATAGACAAAGACGCTGTTCAAGTGCCAGCCACCTCTTGCCCTTCCACATCAAAAACTCATGAAACTCTAAAAGATAATCTCCATCGTTGGTGTCAAATAACCAAAGATCAATGGGTACTGGATATAATACAATTCGGTCAACTCCTAGAGTTTATACAAATACCTCTGTTAACATCACCTTCTCGGGTGCAACAAAAACACCTGCGGTTGCTCAACTTAGAAGTGGAGATTATGTTAAAAAGGATGCAATAGAGATTGTGCCTCTTTCCCCAAAGAGGGAAAGGCTTTTACTCCCGCTTCTTGATTCAAAAAAAGTCTTGCTTATTGAGGACGATTCTGGATTTAAGGGAGCTAAACAAATATCTGAAAAAGCAAACTTTCCGCATGGTCCCATTGCAGGACCTCTTGCAACTTCTCAACAGAGCGGATTATATGACTTCCCTGGACCTTCAGGATGCCTACTTTCATATACCCATTCACCGAAGATTCTTGAGATTTACAGTGGGCGGCAAGCATTTTCAATTAAAAGTACTTCCCTTTGGCCTCAGATCTGCACCCCGGATTGTTACCAAATGCCTAGCTCCAGTTGCAGCTTACCTCAGACTCAACCGACACAGAGTCTTCCCATACTTGTACGACTGGCTAGTAAAAGCACCTAATATCAAGGCAGCCCACGAATTCATCGGAGCAACCTTGCATCTTTTCTAACAATTGGACCTCACTCTCAATCAAGAGAAATCAGTGCTCCAGCCCTCAAAACAGATAGCATTTCTGGGAGCTATATTAGACGCACAGCAAGCCAAAGCATACCCAACATCGGACAGGCAAGAAAAGTTGATCGCACTGGCGAAACGTCTACAGACAAAAGTCTTTCAGTTCAACGATATAAATCATTAATAGGACTGATGTCATCTTGTATCAATCTGATCCCCTACTGTCTTCTTCAAATGTGCCCACTGCAAGAGGAGCTGCACAAGCAATAGAAACGGGTACAAGGTCTTTCGAAGACCTAATACAGATAACTCCACTAATGGTAACATCTCTCAACTCGTGGATAGACTACAATTATTTTCTCAAATCCCCCATTAACGATAACAGATGTGTCAATGGATGGATGGGGTGCATACCTACAAGATCTTCAAGTAAGCCCCAAATGGCCCACCTCTCACCGCACTCTACATATCAACCCCCTCGAACTGAGGGCAGTATTTTTGGCGTTACAAGCTTTTCTTCCAAGAATTCGCTGGATGTTGGTGCTTGTCAGAACGGACAATACCACGACAAAGCACTCTATCAACAAGCAAGGAGGGACTCTCTCCCATCATCTATCCTAGGAAGCATAATCCATTTGGAATTGGTGCATTCAGCCTTCGGTGCACATAAAAGCAGAACACTTCCCAGGCCATCAGAATGCCATTGCACATTCCCTGAGCAGACTACCAACATCAGCCCACGAATGGGAATTAGATCAATGGTTACTGAGTGAAATATTCCGTCAGTGAGGCCGACCAAACTTGGATCTCTTTGCGACCTCCTAGAATGCCAAATCCCTGTTTTACACAAGCTGGCATCACCAGCAGGTGTCGTCAGGGATGCCTTTTCGATTGCATGGTCAGAAATCTATATTAAGCTTTTCCTCCAATCCCTCTCCTCCTGAGGGTGATCAGCAAGATCAGTTCAGAGCCCTGCCAGATAATACTAATAGCCCCAGCGTGTCAACGCCAACATTGGTACACAGATATTCTACTAATGTCCCTATGTCCACCCATAAAGATAAAGCTAATTCTGTCGCTGCTAACCGTGAAGCAGGGCCAAGTAAGACATCTGAATCCTAAATTTCTGAGCTTATCCACATGGCTTCTAAGTTAATTGAATTCAGCGATTTAAACATCCCTAATGACTGCAAGGAAATACTAGCTAAAGCCCAGGAGGATAGCACGAACAAAACATACCGCCTAAAATGGAAACAATTCTGTTTGTGGTGCAAGTCTGCTAAAGTCCATCCTCTTTCTTCCTCTCTGGAAAAGATCTTACCTTACCTGTTGAATCTAGCATGCTCAGGATTGCAACATACAGACATTTATTGGTTTAGAAGGATGTCCTGTAAACCATCTCTTTGTGGTTATAGATTCACATGTGACCCACTCACCTCCCCTGAGGAGCTCACCTTAATTTTCTCAGTATGGTCTTCACATTAACACTAATGCTTGGAAAATCTCAGGGAGTACAGCTCCTCACAGGAGCGTTCTAGAGGGTGGTGTAAACTGATTGGTGGATTCTGGGGTTTGGTTCATTTTTTACTAAATGACTGTGATATGTTACTAATCTAAAGGCCTAATTCCTGTAATGTATATGTACATTAGAGCATTGCTTTTGTATTACACCGGGGTCTCCCATCTCAATGACTGGGGAGGATTCAAGCATGTGAATCTATGAAAGTTTACAATACTGGAGCACTACAGTTACAGGTAAGTAACTTATTTCATATATAATTATATATTTATTTGAGTGGCGGTCGCCACTGTTTAGTTACAGTTAGGAAATAGATTTTTTGTTTTACTAATAACTCTGATGCCATTTGGCATACCTTCACAAAAGTGTATCAACCTCAGTTTTTTCCCTTGAAGATTGGGAGTGATCTGTCAAGTGGGGCTGAGAAAAAAGGCGCCTGGCGTTGGGGTTGGGGGTCCGAAACGCACATTCTCCTTGCAATTTTCATAAAGAGTTTTGGACAGTGCTACAGCTAAAACAGATGTTCAGAATGAATCCTAATTTGACAGAGTTGAATATTTTTCTTGAAAGTATGCTTTTTTTTATTTGATGTAATTCTGTTCAGTTGGTCTTAACAAACTAAGGTTCATAATTTACATCTATCTGGACCATTGGGCTAGAATTCAAAGGTTCAAGCTTTTGGACTGGCTGACGTGGCTTTTTCAGAGCAAACCCTCTGGCTGGCCACAACATGAAAATAAATGTTGTGGTGGCCATTACAGGACTCAGGAACTTGGTCCTGTGTCATGAAAATGGTGTTAAAAAAATAAATTAAAAAAACATGTAAGAGTGTGCAATAGGGGTACCCCGACCCTTTGTCCCTTGGGGGGCCCAAGGACACCCCTTTGGGCCAACATTGAAAAGGAAAAATTGGGAATGGGTCACCGTAGTCCTGCGAGACTCCCGAGGGAGTGCAGAGAGTCAGGGAAATGAACTGCAAAAAACACAAAATGTATGGTGGCTGCCCATTGGGGGTTAGGGGGGGGGGATGGAAGTGTCCTTATGACCTCATAGATGTCTTCAGTGAGGTCATGGAACATGTCATGAGTGATGAAATCACTGAGCTTGGTGGGGCAATCGTTCTTGTTAGCTGCAAAAAATATAGCTGGAGAATTTCAGTGTTTTTTCCAGTTTAAAATGTTAGGTTTTAACTAACATTTTCACCTAACTATAATGTCCTTTAACCTTTGTTTTTTCAGTGAATTTTTAGTGTTTTTGTAATGTAAAGCTATAGATTACCACCATATCTTACTATACCAAGCCTGTGGCACCTACAGCATGGTTTTACACCTATACCCTCTCACCTCCCCCTACTATGCCCAACACGCCACAGGCCACTGTGGACATGGCCTGCCCTGTGGCAGCAAGCCTACCATGCGCATGGCAGGGGTATTGACAGCACACCAGACCACACAGGGAAGACAGACCGACACTGGCAGCACAGCGGACCATGGAGGGCAAGTGGGAGGGAAGGAGCATGAACTCGGGCAATGGAGGGGAGGGGGTTGGGGCAGTGGCAGCAAGCTAACAATGCTGGTTTGGCAGGAGGACAGTGGAGGAGACCATGCAGGAGAGCAGGCAGGGGCAAATCAAGGGACCCTAGGGGGCAGGGTGTAGGGGCCCAAACTCTGACAACGGAGTGTGGTGGAAGGGGGAGGAACAGCATGCTGACCACATAGGGCTGGCAGGAGGAGCAATGTCAGCACAACAGCCTATGGAGGACAGGAGGGAAGGTTAAGACACCAGCACATGGTTAGGGGGAGGGAGACAGGGCAGGAATAGCAAGCTGACCACCTAGAGCAGGCGTGAGGAGCAGTGGAAGCCAATGCACCATGTACAGCAGCAGGGACAGAATAAGACCACACTGAGGGAAGGTGGAAGTGAGTCATGAGTAGAGAGAAGGTGGGAAGGGTTCTCTCGCAGCAAGCCGACCACGTAGGGTAGGCAGGAGGGTTAGGGGCAGTACAACACACCATGGTGGGCAAGTGGATCGGGGCAGGTGCATGTCCAGAAGAGGGGGTGGGGGCTAGGGGCTGGACTTAGGCAATAGAGGGAAGTTTAAAGGGTGCCTGGGCAGGATGGGAAGTGGCAGCACAGCTGACAAGGAAGGGCAGGAGGGAAGGGAAGCACAATGGACCATGGTGGGCAGGAGGAGGGGGACAGGGGCATGGAAGAGACAGTGAAAGGTCGGGTGAAGGAGCAGGGGCATTAAAGCTGAACATGCTGGCAGCACAACGGACCATGCAAGTCATGCATGAGGGGCAGAGGAATTCAGTGGAACATTGATAGCAAGAGGGAGGAGGTGGAGGCACACACATTGACATCAGTAGTGAGGGGGCAGCAGAGTAGGGGCAGCAAGCTAAGGATGGAGACCAACCAGGAGGGCAATGGTAAGGTCATAGAGTCTGACAGCAGGTTTAGGGACAGCAAACTAACCATAGAGGGCAAACATGAAGGCATTGGCAGCACGTTCGACTATGTAGGACAGGATGAAGTGGGCTTAAGAACAGACTCTGACAACAGAGGGCAGGGAAAGGTGGATAGGGACAGCAAGCTTACCATGCAGGGCAGACGGAGAGGGGCACTTTCAGCACAACAGCCACACAGGGCTGGAGTGAGGTTGCAGGGACATGCACTTGGACAAGGATGGGGTCGAAGCAAGGGTAGCAAACTGACTGTGTAGGGCAGGTCGGCAGGGGCACAGGCTGTCCACAAAAGGCTGGCCGGATGGGGCAGTGGTATGCAGATGGTGTACTGAGGGCAGGCAGAAGAGGGGTAGCGCCCTGACCACGTTGAGCAGGCTGGTATGGCCAGGGTTAGCACAATGGATCATCAAGGGTAGGAGGGAAGGACCAGGTAACATAGATGGAGAACTGAGGACAGACAGGAAATGTCAGGGGCACCAAGCTGACTAGAGGGCAGCAGGGCAGGTTGGTGCAGGTAGGGAGCAGAAGCAAGCAGGAGGAGAACTGATGCAGGGGGCTTCAGCTGACCATGGAGGGCAGGCTGTGGTGGGTTGACCACCAGCAGGTGGTGGGCCTTTTTCAACCCCCTGTTGCAGATGACTAAAGGCCATTGTTCGGTATGTGATGGCTGTTGGCATTTGTACAGTATGTGAGAGAAAAAAAGCTTATGTGTATAATACATTTATCACCCGTGGATTTCTGCACACATATTGATATTAAAAGCTTGTCATGTAGTTCTGTTGAGACTTTTTATTTAAACTGGAGATTTTAAGAAATTTTTATATATTTCAGTGGAAATTCTTTAGCATTATACATGGCTGAAGAATGTATAAGCTATATGAGACACCCAAATGGTTCAAGTCGCATAATGATTGTAACTGTTGTCGTGATAATGTACTTCTTTCTGCTCATTTCAAGATTATGTGTAAGTCATTTTTACAAACGTGCCTGATCAGGGGCTAAAGCATGAATGCAAAACCGTTGACTTAAAATTTGAAGTCAGTGGTTCGACTGTGCACAGCATGGGGTTAGCTGCAGTGCCAGGCCTGAAGTAACTATAACTTGTGCCCTCGCCATGCACTGCTTTTTACTTTACATATTACTCCACTCGTGACACCTTCTATGACATCATTGATAACATCGATACAACGGAAATGATTACAATGTGCACGGCGGGGTGCCATTAATGCTTACTCCAGCCAGCTATAACTGGTGGATTTAATTAGCTTTTGGGTTTTAAAATGTAATGTTTTAACTGACATTTTAACCTAACTATAACGTAACTTTAACCTTTGTTTTTTCCCCCCTGTGGAGATATTACTTCCCCTCCCCTCTTTCCATCCTTGTGGGAACTATGTGTGAATACCTGCCTTGTGGGGACTGACCTTTCCCAATGTTTTTGAAATATCCTAATAACAGAATACTGTTAAGAAAAAATTTATGAAATAGGATCCTGCTTCAAATTTGCAAATATATTGTTATTTAATCGCATGCACAGAACCATCCTTCTGGGGACTTGAAAATGTGCTACCATCCTTGTGAGGACCTACTCAATAATTATCATTAATGAATGAATAAAGTCAAAGGCACGTGCTAAATGTTTATTTTATCAGCACTATACAGAAATAACATTGTCATGTATTCATATATGTAGTGCTGCACATATCCTGGGGTACACAGAAAATGAATAATGCCAATGTGTCAGAAACTATCATCATTAAAATATGTTTACAGAAAAAACTACACTTAAAACTGCATTTCATTCTTCTTGTAGTGCTCAAAATCTTAGGAGATAAGCGAGCTAACACATAGAGAAATAATAGATGAAATAAAGAAGTGGTTGATTGGAATCCAGAGTTTGTTTAGTTACTTAAATTATTTTCAAACTAGCTACTACATCACATCATCATAGGAATGGCATGTAATGTTAATATTTGTTTAGGGATGGTGTGTGATGTAGTAGCACCATAGTCTTCCTACAGATGCTGTTTACAATCTTGACAAAATAGCACACAAAGGTCAATTGTGAAGATAATGACACCGAAGCCCCACAGAGATAATGTATAATTAATATTCAAGTCCACCCAGAAATGGTGCTTGGAGGTAATATCTCTCCATAGAAATATTGTGTAAATATGACTGTGTACAAATCCCCACTGAAAGTGTATGAAGACATTGTTCAAGTCATCACACAGAGTGTGTGAAGATAATGCTTTTCAAGCCTCTGCCTAGATAGTTAATTAACAGAGGACTGGTATAGCCCTCCCAGAGATGGCATTTGATATATATTGTGGTCAAGTGCCCACAAAGATACAGTTTTATTATAGTGATGTTCAAGTGCCCACAAATCTAGTGTATGAAAATAATCTTGTTCAAGTCCCAAATGTAAAAGTGTATAAAGACAGTTCAAATATTGTAGATGCTGGCCTGGCTTGTAGTGGGTACCTTGGGTACTTACACCCTATACCAGGTCCAGTTATCCCTTATTAGTGAAATGTAGGCAGTGTTATAGCAGCTTAGGCTGATAGAGGTAGCTGTAGCAGAGCAGCTTAGGCTGAACTAGGAGACATGCAAAGCTCCAGCAATATCACTATAGTTACACAGCTCTTATACACAATAAAATGCAATACTCAGTGTTACCAAAAATAAAGGTACTTTGTTTTAGTGACAAGGCCAAAATATCTTAGAGGCATTACTCCTTCTGGAGGTATTATACACAATATATACACTAGAGACCAGAATCAGGTAAGAAAATAGTCATAGAATAGTGCATTAGAAAATACAATAGAATGCAATAGGCTTAGGGGCAACACAAACCGTATACTGAGAAAGTGGGATACGAATCACGAATTCCCCCCTAGGCAAATGTAGTGTGTAGAGGGGCGCTGGGAGTATAAGAAAACACCAAAGGTGAATAAAATACCCCACCCCAGATCCCAGGAAAGTAGGAGTAAAGTACTGCAAGTTTCCTTAGGACACACTACAAGTTATGATTAGGGTTATTGCAAGAACCAAGCAAGACTGCAAGCAGCAAACGGTGGATTCCTGTACCTGAAGACCTGTGAAGAGAGGAGACCAAGTTCTGAAGTCGCAGAAGATTCCAGGAAGGACTGGAGCCCCTGCCAACCTAGAAGATAATGCAAAAGAGGATTCTCTGGTTAGAAGAAGTATGCAGAAGAGCACCAAAGAAGCTGGCTGTGGGTTCCTGCGTGGTGCAGGACATGTCCCACGTCAAGATGTTGGATGCAGGCTGTTTGCATTGCTGGATTAGTCCAACAAGCCTTGGTTCAAGCAAGGTTGCAGTTTGTGTCAAAATGGCGCCGCCTGGACCCAGGAAGGACCTGGGAGCCTCAACTCGTTTCGAGGAGGCAGAGGGGGCTCCCAACACTGGAGAGAGCCCACAGATGACCAGGCAGCACCCATGAGAGTCCCAGGACCTGGGGACAAAGGTGCATATTGCAGTTGGTGCAGCACAACAAAAGAAGGTCAACTTAGCGAGCTGTGCGTCACAGGATGGAGTGCTGGGGACCTGGGCTACACTGTGCACAAAGGATTCTTGGAAGAAGTGCACAGGAGCCCAAGGAGGTAGAGATGAAGTGGTGCACAGAGGTATTGTCGTAAACCGGGAAGGCAAGCTCTTACCATCTCCAGATTTGGACAGCTGGACCTTGAGACAGTCTGGGTCGAATGGATCCACCACCTGTGTTCCAGGGATCACGCTTGCCGTCAGGAGAGGAGTCCCAGAGCACCGGTCGTCGTCGTCTTGGAAAGTGCTTGCGGGAGCAGGGAAGTGACTGTCACTCCATGGGAGATTCCTTCGGTTCTTCTGGTGCAGGGTGAAGACAGGGAGTCCTCAGAGCGCGCACACCCTCAAAACTGTTGCAAATGCTGGTTGGAGCTGAAGTTGCAGGTCACAGGAGTCGTCCTGGATACTTTGTTGCAGTTACAGCGGTTCCTGGAGCAGTCTGCGGTTGATCCGAGGATTCCTGGAGATGTCTTGCAAGCTGAATCTGAAGAGGAACCCACAGGAGAGACCCTAAATAGTCCTGAGAGGGGGATTGGCTACCTAACCAGGTATGCACCTATCAGGAGGGGTCTCTGACATCACCTGCTGCACTGGCCAATCAGATCTCCAGAGTTTTCCCACATCTTGGAAAACAAGATTGCTAATGCCAGGGACACACTGGAGGAGCTCTGGGCACCACCCCTGGGGTGGTGATGGACAGGGGAGTGGTCACTCCCCTTTCCTCTGTCCAGTTTCATGCCAGAGCAGGGACTGGGAGTCCCTGAACCGGTGTAGACTGGCTTATGCAAGGAGGGCACCACCTGTGCCCTTCAAAGCATTTCCAGAGGCTCTGGGAGGCTACCCCTCCTAAGCCCGTAACAGCTATTTCCAAAGGGAGAAGGTGTAACACCCTCTTCCCAAAGGAAATGCTTTGTTGTGCCTTCCTGGGACTGACCTGTTCAGACCCCAGGCGGACAGAACCATGCCTGTGAGGTGGCAGAAGCTGTAGCTGCAGTGCAAGCCTCAGAGAGCTGGTTTGGCAGTACTGGGGGGGGTCCATAGTGGAGCCACTAGGATGCATGGGATTGGCCCCTCAATACCAGATTTTGAAAGGGGGGACAATTCCATGGTCTTAGACACCTTACATGGCCCTATTCGAAGTGACCATTGTGAAGCTACATATAGGTACAGACCTGTATGTGGTGCACAGGTGTAATTGTATCCCCATACTCTCGAAGTCTGGGGAATTGGCCCTGGACAGCGTGGGGGCACCTTTGCTAGTGCAAGGGTGCCCTCACACTTAGTAACTTTGCACCTAGCCTTCAGTAAATGAAGGTTAGACACATAGATGACTTATAAGTTACTTAAGAACAGTGAAAATGGCTGCGAAATAGTGTGTGCACTATTTCACGCAGGCTGCAGTGGCAGTCCTGAAGAATGGTTTGTATGAGCTCCTTACGGGTGGCAAAAGAAATGCTGCAGCCCACAAGGGCCTCTTGGAGCCTCAATGCCCTGGGTACCTAGGTACTGGTTAGCAGAACTTCAGTGACACAGTTAAGCATTACTGACAACACACACATTAGGCCACAAACTGTGAGCACGGGGTCCTGACCAGCAGGATCCCAGTGAGACCGGCAAAACATACTGACAGGCAGAAATTGGGGGTAATATCCCAATAAAGATGTTACTTTCCTAGAAATATCCACACTGAAAGTGTGTAAAGATGATGATGATCGTGATGACGATCAATTCCAAACTTAGTTTTTTTGTGAATATAGGAATGTCCCAACATAGGGTATAAGTATAGAGCCTCAAGCTTTCCCCTCCCCACGTCCCCCCCCCACCACCCCAAAGTTCTTTGTGGTAGTTGTCAGGTCCTATCAGATAGTGTGTAAAGTTAAGCTTGTACAAGTCCCCAATGAAATAGTATGTACAATCAAAGTTCAAGTCTCCAAACAAGACGTCAGTTTTCCTTTTTTCCGTGCCTTCGACGCTAACGGTTTTCTCCTAGCTCTTGCTGCTGTTTCAAAGGTGTTCCCTCTTGTCTCTGGTTACAATGTTTCCTCCTAGAAAGTCGGGGTTTAAGCCTTGTCGGGAGTGCGGGGGTCAAATGTCGGTTACGGACCCTCACAATGATTGCTTTGGTGCTTAAGTTCAGAGCATGACGTTGAGGAGTGTGTGTCCTGCCAAAGCATGAATCCGAAGGCGCTGAAGGAGAGAGAAGCCATACTGTTTTTGGCTAAGGCGAAGAAAGGACATAGAAGTCATCGTAGATAGTCTTCTCACACTTCTTCGAAGAAGAATAAGAAGTAGCACCGACACGACTCTTGGCGTCGTTCGGTTTGAAGCTGGTCCAGGTCTCCATCTAGACGGCGCCGTGCGACTTGGGTGGTTAGTCCTACAGTGACTCCAGAGCCTCAAAGCCTTCAGGCTTCTCCGGCCCCATCTGTCTTCGAGGTGGTCACGCCTCAAGAGTTCTTGCTTTTCACCTGGCGTGCAGGATTCAGATGCTCAGCCGGCGCAAGTGCCGCAAGAAGACCAACGGTATCCTGCCTTCCCGGCTCCAGGAGCGGTTCCGGCAGAACTTGTAAATGCCATGTTTAACATGTTTAATGCAGTGGCCCCTGCTGGTGCACCAGCTGGTCCCACGGGTCCTTTGGCATTTACATTGGGCTCCCCGTCCCCTTATAAGGCAGCACCGTTCATGCCCTTTATCCAGCTGAGGGTGACCTTGCCTCAAAGGCCTACGGTGCCGATGACATAACCTTATAGACCTGCAGCGCCGATGACATCACCTTATCAGTAGACGCCGATGACGGAGCCTCAGGTGTCCACGGCGCCGATGGGATCAGCTCCGGCGCTGGGTGGTTCCGGATTGGACCGTAGTGTGTTTCCTTCTCCTGGTCTGCGTCTTTCAGTCTTGAAGCCAGTGTCCTCGACGTTGGCTAACTCTGTTGACGCCGAGGTTGGAGGCCAGGTTGA
Source organism: Pleurodeles waltl (assembly GCF_031143425.1). NCBI lineage: Eukaryota > Metazoa > Chordata > Amphibia > Caudata > Salamandridae > Pleurodeles > Pleurodeles waltl. The sequence continues at coordinate 420,641,320 of NC_090446.1, read as the reverse complement.
GGTTGCACAGAAAAGCTCTGAGGCTTTTAGAGGAACAAGAGTTCCAAAGACAACTATTGGAAGAAGGAGAGATTGTGGAGCCCTTGGGGGAATATCAAGGCCTAGACTCAGCCAGTGGGCTAGACACTTCCCTGGAGTGGGAATTTTCTTCTCTAGGGGAGTTTTCAGAGAAATAGACACTTTCCATTCTGTGGTCATGAAGGCGGAGAATTTCTTGGATCTTCCGTTGCCTGCTGCTGAGGTTAAAACGAATATTTTAACCGAGGTCATTCATCCTTCTTCGGCTTAAGCCGAACCATTGCTCCCATTTAATGATGCTCTTACGGAGCCTATTTTAGAGGTATGAAGGAACCCTGTGTCATTCCCAGCTGTGAACAGATCTGTGGCAAGACGGTATAGGGTGGCTCCTGGAGATCTGGGATTTTTGTCAAAACACCCCACCCCGGACAGTCTGGTAGTTCAGGCCTCATGTTCCACACCAGGCTCCTTCCCTGTGATTCCTTCTGACAGGGAGTCCAGGAGAATGGAGCAGTCTGCCAAGAAGACTTTTTCTTCCTGTAGTATGGCCCTGAAAGCAGCAAACGCTACCTGTGTGTTAGGTAGATATGTGCACGCCCTGATGGACACGGCTAAAGCTACGGTTCCAGACTTGCCGCAGGAGATGTAAGGACAATTCGGTGAACTCCTGTCAGATGCTCAGGCTGCGGCTAAGCAGATTATCCAGTCTGGTCTGGATTCTACAGACTCAGGGGGGTCATTACAACCCTGGCGGATGGCGGAGAACCGGCGGTAAGACTGCCAACAGGCTGGCAGTCTTACCTAGGTGAATTATGACCATGGCGGTTAGTATACCGCCAGTGGTATTTGGACCCAGCTTACCGCCGTGGATTTCCTGCAGTCCTCTGAGGGTCCCTCCACAGGCCCAGTAGTGAACTGCAGAGCAGGTCTGAGAGCTATATTTTTATACCCTGCTGCCCTGCTCTTAGAAGTAGGGAGAACTTACCAGAAGGGTTCTTTGAAGTTTCAGAAGATTCCTGCCTCCCCTGCTCTGGCTCCTAGCTAGATGAACTTACAATACAGGGTTGTTAAACCTATTGTTTGTGGCAGAGCCCAGCCTAGTCAGGTGCAAGTGGAGCTGTGCTTACCTCCGCCCCCTCAAGTCAGTTAATGGCCCATTCAGGCTCTGCTAATCCCAATATTTTGTGACAGTCTGGTGATGAATTCACAAAGTCTCAACTGTCAGTTACACTCAGTCATGTGACCGAAGGCTGGAAGAGTACTAAGGGCAGGAAAAGTAGCATTTTCAAACTTGTAATGATAAATCTGACTTTACCATTAGAGTTTATCAATACAAGTTCATAGATATCAAACATTACATATCTACCACCTCTGGGTTAGGAATTACAGCTTATTACATATAATCAGGAATCCCCAATGCTATCCTAGGCTTCCTAGTAGTGAAAAATAAATTTGGGAATTTTCCACTACTAGGACATGTGAAACTTAAAAGTACATTATCTAATAGAGACTTCTTTTTACAGAGTCCTTACCTTAGAATTTCCCCAGACGTCAGACTGGATCTGGAGATTTTTCTTCGAGCAGTACCCGTGTGTACCGTTAGGTTGTGTCGGTCAACTCAGTGGGCGTTGATGGCGTCGTGGTCGCTGTTATGACATTGCGGTCGTATATAGGTGCCACCCTGGCGCACTGATGTCAGTTTTTTTTTTTCTTTCTGCGCCAGCCTACGCGTAGATCTGTAGAAGAGCTACCCCAGTAATTTTTTTACTAACTGTGACGTTTTGTTGAATACGTTTTTGACGAATTTTGGTTTGCGTTGATGGATGTCTCGTAAAACCGGTTTCCATCCTTGCGACTCCGGTCACCGCATGATGTCGGTGACTGATCCGCACACCTCAAGTGCCTCTGGTGTGTGGAGAGCGGCCATGACCCGAAGTCGTGTTCCAAGTATCAGGTCATGAACCCGTAAACTTTGAGGGAGTGGTTCCTGAAGCTCATGGCGGCCTCACACTCGACTCCGCATTGTTCCTGGTCCCATTTGAGAGGAAGGTAAGGAGACCGGTTGCGGAGTCACAACCATTTATCTTCGTCCAAGTCATCTGGACATTCGGGTAAGAAGTCAGCGAAGAAATGCGAAACGTACATAGACTTCGCCCCGTCGCTCGCACAACGTGATGCAGGAAGAGTGTTAACGCTCTAGGCCTCAGTCTCAGTCCGCTCTGCGCCTCCCCGAATTTCAGAGTGCCGGTGCTACCCCTGCCTAACTTAGAGTTCCATGAGGTCATGCGCCTCATATTTGGGCAGCCTGACCACCCTCTGCGCCTTCAGACACAGGGGAGTTGGTGAGGGCCCCCTCGGGTTCCAAGTTGGCTACTTCATTCCTGACTCAGGAGGGCACCTCAGGATCTGCTTCCAGATCCGTCCCGACGTCTGTCGTGCCAACGTGACCTTCCCCAGCGTTGGGTGAGACGTCGACACTCGCGACGCCGAATGGGCCCACAATCAATGTCAATCCTATACTTATCCCCGACAACCCGGAGCCGGAATGACATCGCTCGACGCCAATTCCATTTTCCACTGGCTCTGCTGTGCCCTGGTTGATCCTGAACCCTATTGCTATGGATACAGGGATGGTGTAGAGGGGTCGCTGGACCCTTTAGAAGAACAGCTTGATCCTTTCATGGACTGGGTACAGGATTTGGGTGATGCCAGTGGGTTGGACACTTTCCTTGACACTGGCATGTTTTCTCCTTGTACCGTAGGAGCATCATATTCTGTGGGGGTGAGAAGGGCTGCTGACGTTTTGTACCTAGAGCTTCCTTCTGTGGAGCTCAGACCTAACCTTCTGACCAAAGTGCTTCAGCCTGAGGCATCCAACTTGGAACCCCTTCTGCCCATCAACAAAGTGCTTACGGATGTCCTACTGGGGACCTGGTCCAAACCCAGCACAGTCTCCTGTGAATAGGATGGTTGCTCCCCACCATTGGCCTGCGGCCAATGACCCAAATTTCCTTACCCAACACCCTACGCCTTTAGAGTCTTGTCATCCAATTTTCAGCATCCTCTGGCACGTTCCCTACCGCTCCCCGGACTGGGAATCAAAAAGACTGTACGATTTTTGGAAGAAGATATTTTCTTCTGCCAGTCTAGTGCTTCCGTCCGTGTACACTGCGTGCCTTTTGGGCCGCTATTCCCATACTCTCTGGGATACAGTCGCGCAAGTGCTGCCTCAAGTTCCGGAAGAGGTGTGGAACGTCCTCTCCCAGGCCATGGCAGAAGGGAGAGACACCGGCAAGTTCATGATATGTTGTGGACTGGATACGACCGACTCACAGGGCAGATCGGTTGCATCGACGGTGGCCTTGAGACGCCACGCCTGGTTGAGGACATCTGGCTTTATGGGGGATGTCCAGCAATCTTTGATGGACATGCCCTATGATGGCACTCGTCTCTTCGGAAACAAGGCGGACTCTGCGCTCGAGCGTTTTAAGCATTCCTGGGCTACGGCTCGGTCCCTTGGCCTCGTAGCCGCTCCTCGCCACCCCCACCCCCTCTCAGGCCACCTTTCACTCCTTTTGTGGCCACAGAAGGGGAACCAAACCGCGTTAATTTCCATCGGGCCACCGATCTGCGCATGCTGTACAGCCCCTATCGCAGACATGGGATCCAACAAGCTCGTGGATCAGGAAGTCAGCGGGCTGCCCAGTCCACCCTGCCCCCTTCTCTGCCTCTAAACCTTCCTAGACCATTGGGAACCAGTTGGCAGCAGGATTCGCCATCACCTGCCCCACTGGGACTCCATTACCACGGACAAGTGGATTTTACAGATCGTCTGAAGGGGCTGCTCCCTCCCCTTTGAGACTTCTTCTCCAGCCATGCCACCATCATTCGATCATCTATTGGAGGATCATTTTGCACTTCTCCGCGAGGAGGTCAAGGCTCTCGTGGCCAAGGGAGCCATAGAGAGGGTCCCTGTGCCAGAAGTAGGTCGTGGTTGCTATTCCCGCTACTTTCTGGTGCCCAGAAAGGACAAGGCCCTTCGCCCTGTCCTAGACATTGGTCCCTCAATCTCCTCCTCAAAAAGGAGAAGTTCAAGATGTTAAACCTAGATCAGGTCCTTTCTGCCTTGGACCTTGGAGACTGGATGGTAGCGTTGGACTTGTAGGACGCCTAATTCCATATTCCCGTCCTGCCGGCCCACAGGCATTACCTAAGATACGTGGTAGGTCACACGCACTTAGAGTTCTTACGTGCTCCCCTTTGGCCTTACCAGTGCCCCACAGGTGTTAACAAAAGTGATGCAGCTCATCTGCGCAGGTTAGGGGTTGTAGCTCATCTGTGCAGGTTAGGGGTTTCAGCCTTCCCCTACCTCGACAACTGGCTGTTGAAGGCGGACACGCCCCTGAAAGTCATCTCCAGACTACAGTGATCCTCCTGCGTTCGCTGGGGTTCACTATAAATGTGCAGAAGTCACACCAGACTCCCTCTCAGACACTCCCTTTCATCAGAGCTGTTCTGGACACAGTGCAGTTTCAGGTTTATCCTCCCGAAAAGCGAATCCAGGATATCCGGGCTATGATACTGATGTTTCAGCCTCTGTCCTGGATTTCAGTGAGAATGACTGAGGCTGCTGGACCTCATGGGCTCCTGTATCCTGCTGGTCCAACATGGCAGAGGGCATATGCAGGCTCTGCAGTGGGACCTCAAGTTCTAGTGGGCGCAGCATCAGGGAAATCTCTCCGACATGGTTCAGATCTCGGAGGGAACTGCAAAAGACCTGCAGATTGGGTCAGTGGCCGATCAGTTTCCCTTCCCCAACCAGATCTCACAGTAGTGACAGATGCATCACTCCTGGGATGGATCGGCCACATGGGAGAAGCGGAGATCAGAGGCCTCTGGTCTCTGGCGGAGTCTGTGCTTTACATCAACCTTTTGGAGCTCTGGGCGATCGGACTTGCATTGAAAGCATTCCTTCCCTCTTTCAAAGGGAAAGTGGTGCAGGTGTTCGACAACACCACTGCCATGTGGTATTGCAACAAACAAGGCAGAGTGGGCTTGTGGACCCGTTGTCAAGAGGCTCTTCGCCTCTGGACATTGCTGGAACGCCAGGGCATTTCCCTGGTGGTTCAGCATCTGATGGCCTCTCTGAACATCAGAGCAGATGAACTCAGCCGTTGATGCGTGGTCGATCATGAATGTCGTCTCCATCCGGAGGTGGTGCAAGGTCTCTTTCAGCAGGGGGGGAGAGCCTTGGTTAGATCTGTTCGCCTCCGCAGAGAATGCACAATGTCAGCTGACTTGCACGTTGGAGTTTCCAAGGCGACACTTGCTCAGCAACGCTTTTCATTACGAGTGGAACTCAGGCCTCCAGTACGCCTTCCTGCCAATACCACTTCTGCCCAGAGTTCTGAAAAATCATCAATCCCAGGCAAAGTAAACTTGGTGGCCCTGGACTGAGCATGAAGAGTCTGGTATCTTGAGCTATCGAGCATGGCCATCAATCCTCCGATCAGACTGCCCCTCCGGGAGGATCTTCTGTCACAGCAGCAGGGGATGGTTATCCACCAGAACCTGTCCAGTCTCTGCCTCCTTGCGTGGAGATTGAGCAGCGCCTTTTGACCTTCCACCCGAAGTCTGTAATGTCATCTTGGCAGCCAGGCATCCCTCCACCAAATGGTATACGCTTGTCATTAGAAGAAGTTTGTGGCATGCTGTATCAACAAATGTGTTGATCCCTCCTCTGCACCTTTATCAGAGGTTCTTCGCTTTATTCTCTCTTGCCCAGCGGGGCTCTGCTCTGGGCACCTTCAAGGGATATTTGTTTGCCATACCTGCCTTCTTAAAGCTACCAGGCCAACCTTCTTGTTTCAAATCTCCCATTATTGGGAGGTTTCTTAAAGGCCTCACCCCACCCCGTTCATCATGCCCCAGTGGGATTTGAGCATGGTTCTCACATACCTCATGTGTGCTCCCTTTCGAGCCACTCCATAACTGTCCTCTACGGCTCTTGACTCTTAAAACAGCTTTTTTGATTGCCATCACCTCTGCTTGCAGAGTGAGAGAGCTTCAGGCTCTTTTGAAGCCACCATTCCTAGCAGTACATCCTGACAAAGTGGTGCTTTGTACCAGGGCTTCCTTTCGTCCCAAAGTGGTAACGCCTTTTTCACGTAGGCCAATCTATCACCTTGCATACAGTTTATGCACCCCCACAACCCTCTAATGAGGAGGAGAGAATCCACAGTCTGGATCTAAAAAGAGCGTTGGTGTTCTACCTAGATCATACCAAAGATTTACAGGTGGGCGATTAACTTTGTGTGGGTTATGTGGGTGCGAAGAAAGGGAAGGCAGTGCAGAAGAGGACCATCTCGCGATGTGTAGTTCTCTGCATCAAGATGTGCTATACTTTGGTGAAAAAGCAACCCCCTGAGGGTTTGTGCGCTCATTCAACCAGAGCAACTGCTGCTACCACTGTGTTAGTACGTGGAGTTCCAGTCCTGGATACCTGCAAGGCTTCAACGTGGGCATCCTTACATACTGTCACCAAGCATTACTCCCTGGACAGTCCGGCCCGTAGAGACGGCTACTATGGCTGTTCGAACACGCAGGAATATTTGGTGTGATCTTAGTTCGCAGCCCACCACATTGCTCAGGTATCTATTCTAAGGTAAGGAATCTGCAACTAGAAGTCTCTATCAGATGTACAATTTAGTTACCTTCTGTAACAATATATCTGATAGAGACATATTCTAGTTGCAGATTCCTTATTACCAACCCACTCGTCCTCTCCGCACTGCAAACTGATTTTTTTCAACAGGTACTTACCTTTAAGGGCCCTAGTTTTGGCACAGCATTCTCAGTGTTCTTCATGGCTCCGCGCTACTGGTGTGGGAAGTTGTGAAAAGAAACTGACGTCAGCACGCCAGGGTGATGCCTATACGTGACTGCGATGTCATCCCGGTGACCACAATGCCAACGACGCCCGTGGAGTCAACCGATGCCTCCTAACTCCACGCAGGGGTACTGTTTGAAGAAAAATCTCCGGATCTAGTCTAACGTCTGGAGAGATTCTAAGATAGGGAATCGGCAATTAGAATATGTCTCTACCAGATATATTGTTACAGAAGGTAAGTAACTTGTACTTTAATTACACAGCACCTTGCACTATGGGCTACCTAGGGCCTACCTTAGTTGTGACCTATATGTAATAAAAGGGGAGTTTAAGGCTTGGCAAGGGGTTTTAAATGCCAGGTCGACATGGCAGTGGGACACTTCCTTCAGGCTGCATTGGCAGGCCTGGGACAAGTTTTAAGATGCTATTTAAGCGGGTTGTACAATAAGTGTTGCAGGCCCACTGGTAGCATTTCCTTTACAGTCCCAGAGTTTATGGCATACCACTCTACAAGGACTTGCATGTAAATTAAATATGCCAATCAGGTATGTTCCATTGAAACCATTTTTGGGGGAGTGAGCACATGCACTTTAGCACTTGTTAGCACTGGTAAAGTGCACTGAGCCATAAGGCCAACAAATAAAAATACAACAAAAGTAGGAGGAGGAAGGAAAAATGTTTGGGGATGACCCTGTACAGAAGGCCGTTTCCAACAGGGTGGCTCTGCATATCCCTGTGTTGTGGAAGCATTGGGTGAGTATAGGGTCTGGGACAGCATCAAAAGCAGAAGAGAGATTGAGTAGGATGAGTGTCACTTTGTTGCTGTGTCTCCTTTGTACATGATTAGACAAATATCATCAGTGGCATTGATGAGGACAGTCACAATGCTGTGGTTCAGCTTGAATCCTGATTGAGAGAGTACCAGGAGGTGGTTGGCAACAATATGGCCAGTCTCTTTGTTGAAGATTTTTACCAAAGCTTTGGCTGGATGAGGAAGAAGGGAGATTGGTCTGATTTTCACCATTGTTTTTGGTTAGCTGAAGTGTTTTTCAGGAAAGGTGGAATAGTGACATGTTTCCTTGAGGCCTGAAAGGTGGCTGTGTTGAGAGAGTCATTTAGGAGCAGTGTCAGGACAATACGGTTGAGTTTCTGTGCAAGAGGCAATTCAGGTGTTAACATTATAAATGGAATAGTAAGTTTGTTGTAGTGTTGCAGACATTGAGACAGGCGTCCTAGGGTTCATACTTTCTTGGGTTCTATTTGCATCAGGAGTGTAGGGCGAGCGTGGTCCGGTGTTGATTGTGTAGTGTAGATTGAGAGGCTTTGCTTACTTATAAGGTGATTTCCATTATGTTCATGTCTTCCAGGAGGTTGGTGATGTCAGGATAGGTGATGTACTAGATGTGAAAGTTGAGATTTGTGAGAAGGATTAAGTAGCTATATTCAAGCACCAGAGGGTCCTTCAGTTGGCTCTGGGTCAGGGTGGTTGGTAGGGTAGGGCCCCTTCTGCATTGGTGTGGCTAGAGGTCCTGATCTTGGAGGCCATGTGCTCTAGGTGATCAAGGGTATTAACTGGTGAGATGCAAGGATAGTTTCTTTGTGTGATGGCCATTCCTCCTTCAGGTTTGCTAGTTCTGTCTTGTAGCTGGGAGGAATGGCAACTGCCATTTCCAAAGATTTTTTAAGAGAACGCAGGTCAGAGTGGGATGAGTGCAGTGTGTGGTGATGTCTTGAGAGGCGTGGTTGTGTGTGTGGTGAGAATGAGGGAGTACAGAGGGAATGAGGTGGGGTAAGCAAGGGAGAAGCAGCATGTGGTACAGGAAAATACACTTTCATGTTGCCAGGGGAGGCAATGGTGCAGCACAGGGATGGATGTTCATGGCCTAGAGGGCTGCAGCAGAGGAGAGCTTTGTAGTGCAATGGGTAGTTATCATACCAGAGGTCCTGGTGCTGGACACGGCAGGGGAACAGAAGGGCCCAGACGAGCTTGCCTCTGCCATTCTATCACCACACTAGCAACATGCTCACTGCTTGTGGCCACCATTAAGAAGATCCAGACGGGTGGGTGGTGGAAATCCTAGGTCTAGTGGCCAGGGCTGGCTGGGACAAACGTGGACGGCAGCAGAATACAGGAGGTGGGTAGCAGCCAGCAGGAAGGAGCAAAACAGTGCAGGGTGCTGAGAGCAGAAAGGTGGCAAATGAGAAAAAAGGGCAAAAAGGAGGAAAAAGAACAAGGCAAAAAGTGGAAAAGCGAGGTCACAGTTCACATTAGAGCAGATTTAAAGGAGAAAATAATAGCAAAAAGAGTGCAAAAAAGTTGAAGCACAGAGGCAAAAGTTGCAAAGAAAGAGAAACAGAAGCTCAAAGGGAAGAATGTGCAAGAAGATCAAAGGGGCAAAAGAACCAAAAAAGGAGTAGGCTGTGGGCTTAAGTCTGATGCAGCAGAGCATAAGCAGGGCCTGGGCAGAAGACTAACGCAACAGGTAAGGTAGTTGGGCAGTGTCAGGCAGCACCTTCTTAATATTAAACAAAATACAGTACAAGCTGGCTCAATTACATGAAATTGACTGCTTCAAACCCCAACTTTCACCAAATCCCAAGTCACTTGAATTCACCATGGACACACCAACCTCACCTTCAAGGTATACCTTGCCAGAAACAAAGACAGGCTATAACCAGCTCTTACTCCTGCATCTGGATGGTAGCAATGCTCTTTCTTCATGACCTCCCTTGCTCCAAACTGGCACCTCTCAAGGGCATTTCACATGCTGCAGCATGTCTCATCTAGGCCCTTAAGAAATATTATCATATCACCACCAAACTGATGGAACTCCATTGGCTCCCCTTGTCGACCCACACTATCTTCAAAACCAGCTGCATCATTTACAAAGATATCACTACCAGCATCCACACTTATCTTGCAGAGAAACTTGTGGTCTCTAGTGGATCTTGGCACACACATGGACAGGACTCCATCAGACTGCAGACTAAGAAATGTAAAAAATAAAAAAAACAAGACGGCAGGCCTTTTCCATCTGTGCACTCAGGATCTGTAATGTCATTGCCTTATCAATCAGGACTACCTCAACACTGCTCCAATTTAGGACAGAGTTGAAGACTCACCATTACACCACAACCAGATTCCTCTCCTCTAACTCGTTGACTTTGCTTGTCTTTGACACTGTACATCATTCGGCTGCCTGTTGGCTAGGTTTGCACTAAAGAAATATTATATACTTGGAGGGCATGGCCGCGCAGGCAACCAGATGATGGCCTAGCACAGAGCTCCGTGCAGCATGTTCCATCCTCTGGGTCAGCAGGAGGACTCGGATGGCCTTCAACTATACCTGACACCCGAGGGTTTGGATGTGAGTGTGGGGCCTTCATGGGTAGTACATGGGCGTTCACATGCTACCACTTTTAAACTTGATGCAAAGCCCTCGCTACAAAAACTGTACAGGTGCAAAAAATGAACACCTCTCAGGTGTAATGTTTGAGAAAAGATTTATTTTTTCAAATCCTTTCCAACTTTGCATATTGTTCAGCACTGTGTAGTACACACGCAGAGTGCTATACGTTGTCAAAGTGCAGTATTTTGAACTGGGAGGCTCTTTCCTGAGCAAAATTGATGTTTGACATTAACTACTCTTTCTTGCACTATGGTGTGAGTGTGTGCTTGTTTGCGCACACCAGTCTTAAGTACGTCAGCGCAGCTCTCTTCTTTTCATGCAAAGTAGCGCGGTATCTTTGGTTACAAAGCTGCGCCTGAGACTGAGCAGCCTGGATGTGAAATTCATAGCTATGTTGTTAAATATTTTGGAATTATAAAATCTTCATTTTGGCTTTAAGAAAAGCCCATGACCAAAATTTGTAACCCCGAGCAGATCACTTTATGTTCCAGTTTCTCAGTTTTCTTGTTTGACCCATCAGACATAGGCTAAAAATCTGTTTTAGGCGGTATAGGGAGGCTATATTTCTTTAGAATAAACATGCAGAGAAGTCATTCATATTGCATTTTTCAACCGTTTATAACAGTGATGAGCCTAGATCAACCACAGTATACAGGATAACTTCCAACATTTTAAAAGTTTTCATTATGTTCCATTTTATTTTCCGTATGCACGATTTACAACCTTGTTATGACTCTACCCAACAATCTCTCAGACAGTCACACTCTACCTTCTTTCAGTTTCCCTCTCTTCCTTCACCTGTTTCGCTGTAATGACAGGGAGGATAAGCACAGCCAAAATAAAACAGCATTCGATCTGAGTCAGTGGCAGATTACAGCACAAGAAGGGAATTCAGCTACTTAAAGAGCACAATTGAACTTTATGTATCAATGAGTTCAGTCTACTCTTGCCCTTGTTTGGCTACACCCTTCACAACAAAGCTGTTAGCATGTGTGATAATTGCTTGCTATGCTCTCAATGAGGCATCGCAGAGTGCCTTTTAACCCCCTGCTTGCAGGCACTGTCTTAAAAGTGCTCACGAGGGAGCTATAAGTTGCACTGTTTACCCTCGGGTCAGGACCTGCTTACCATATACATCACCACATTTAAGACTAAATAGATTTGAATACCCCTTTGTTGTGTTATGGGATCGACTTTGACTCTAGTTTAAAAAAAATACCTGGAAACTAAATTATGTTCCTTTTATTGGGAACAAACATGTCATTCTTTTTTCGCTATTTAAAAACAAAAATGTTAATTTTTAATTGTTATTCACAAACCGGTAGTACAGCACTTTTGGAGGGTGAACTGTTAAAAGGCACAGGCATCACACTTACGTGATCTGTCTCTATGATCTTTATGTTCGTACATAGGAGGTTTCATTTCCTGAATCAGGGAACAATCACAGCAATTTTCAAAATATCCTAAACTTAAAAATGCCTTGTGATCTACGAGGTCCTTGAAGAACCTTAAGCGTTCCAAAAATCTCTCAGGCTTCTGAAATTTTGTTCACAGTGTAAGGAAATAGCATTTTATACAGTGATTAATAAGGCAGTATTGTTGGTTCTAAATATTGTAAAATCAGGTATTATTATAACCCAATTAAATGGTACTCATTTTAACAACTTCACCAGGGAAAAGGTTTGTCATGCATGGATTCAATCCACCCGTGGGTCACACGAATTTGATTAGCAGTGACAATGTACTGAGCAAAACAGTATGTATAAAGCAATCCACACTATTAAATTATTTCAGCTCAGAGGCCAAGAATATATATTCATTTTCCCTCCAACTTGTCCTCATAGCACTGGAATATTTTCACCAAAAATAGTGGAGTTATAATCAACCTGAATCATTGATCATGTTAAGAAAGTGAGCCAACCTCCTAATTAAAGATTTCTAAAGATTTTAAAAAATATGAATTAATGATTGATTTTACTACTCATTTTAGGCCTACATAAAAATTTCAAATCCATAACCAATACTTAAAGTGCGCTTTGGGTCAGCCTAATGCTCATGATTAGATGTCTTTGCTGTCTACCTCAGTTATCTACTCATGATTCTATGGCATTTTTTCTTTCTCTTGTGTTTGTTCAGGAGGATTTCAGTCTCACAATTTTCTGAGTGAAAGTGTTATATCCTTTCACTTCTAACTTTAGAGAACTTTTTTATTTACCATTTAGTAGTTATTTGGAGTTCCTGTCTTTCCTTGCTTTCTCACTATCTTCCTCGTTTGTTTTTCTGTTTCTCTCTGAGTGTGTGCACTGGTGTTGTTCCCCTCACCCGCTCTCAAATGCTCCCTTTATGAAATATTTTATTTATTTATTTATTTTTTTCATAAGGGCTCTGCAACTGCAAAGTGCTACCGGGCTGCGAAGATCTATTTTTTTACGCAGGTGTTCGCTTTATTTTTTCACTTTTTTTAGTGACTGGTCATGTTAGAACTGTACAATTAAAGAACACATCCACCACGAATTGTCAAGCATCAATGTCCTGATGCTGCCCACCTACCTCCACCTTATCCTGCATTCTTTTTGTTTTACAATGGTTCAGTGGCTAAAAAGTGATGGTGGACCACATCCTTGCTTTTTTGCACTTTGCCGGATTTCTTTTTTACTCTTATATACCATGCTACATGCCCCCCTGCCGTATTAGATTGGTAAATGAAGTTGTGGATGAATTTTCTTTAATAATGAATCCATCCCGGATTTCCAGCCATGCATGGACCGGTGTCCTGTGACACGAACATGCATGCAATTGGAAAACAAGCAGTGGAAAAGCCCATAGCATGGCATTTTAAAGCTGCGACCTTTTGGCTTTACTAATGATTGCTTACTATTTTGCCTAGTTTATCAGCTATTTAGAATGAGTTGGATTGTGCCAGTTTTCTGCAACATGGGAACTATCTGGCAACCTTTGGATCTGTAATTCACATACCTTGCGCCCTTTAGCAATTTTTGTGCCCAGAGTCACACATTTGACTGGGTTATAATACATAGGTTTTTATCTTTTGACCATCGATCACTGCCCTGATTGATGAGTCTGAGGCATGAACGCACTGCAAAACATAAGACTTCTTTCTTCACTGAGATTAAGGTACAGTGTACATTACCAATAACCTTATGAACTGTGTGCATAGTTTGGACTGCCTATGCATGTGACATTGAATTGTTCTTATTAGTGTTTTTTTAAATACACTGTATACTTTATGTAAACTCTACATTTTTGTACATAATGATGGTAAAGTATGTTTTACGGGCAACATTGCTAAAAATAAACTAACTTAATGATTGATAGAGGGTTTTGCTTCATTATTGAAAAGTTATACAGCCTTCATGTGTCCATATAAGACCAAGGGAAAAGCATATGGGACTATGAACTGAGCACAATCATAACATTGCCACCTTCCAAATGAATTACTACTCCACTGGACTACACTATTATCAAATGTTCTCCTGCACTGCTTTTTTCCTCTGTTGCACCCCACGCACTGGGTAAAGGCTTAATTTGCCCAACATAGCAGCTGATTTAATTCCGTGTGAGTGGCCTGAATGCCTTTCCTGTTCTCATATCTTGTTTCATTACCTCATTCTGAAAGTTGAAATTGCTGCGGTCTCGCTTGATTCTGGGTTGTAGGTCCGCTCTGTGATGGACAACCCGTTTTTCTTAGACAATGTCGGTGACCCAAAGCAGACACGTTTAAATTGTGCACTATTTTTTCCTGTCTTCCTGCTGTGCTTTATCATGTAGGACCATCACATTTCCAAGCAGGGCTTTGCACTTTCATATCAGTAGTAGTGTCTCCTTCCTTCTCATCTACCTCTCTTGGATACCGGACTGTGAGTCCCCATTTGATACTGCTTTACACGGAATTCTTTGCCACCCCCACACACCGATTTTTTTTTTTTTTTTTAACTATTCACTCTGTGTTGTTCACTAGACCCACTTAATGGCTTAGCTATTGTCTTTACACCAGTCAGTGGCTTACCACGGGGTCATATCAATTCAGTTAATCCTTATTAGCCCGGCTGTTGTGGGCCTGCAGTTTCACATGAAGTATTATCCCTTCCACATGAATCTTCATAAATCTTCCATCACTACAATTTCACAGGTTCTTCAGCCTGATCTGCGGTTCTCTTTTGAACTAGCACTAAAATAGACAAACACAGACCACCTCCAACCTGGTAGTAGATGACCTCCGTAATCCCTGGCCAGTGATTCCTGGTGCTGATCTCTATCTCTGCTTTGATATTGTTACTTAACTTTCACACTGTCCACTGTCCTTCAATCATCATTTTTATACTTTGTGCTACAACTTCCCACACGAGGGTGTGCATAGGAGGCAATATAGAGGAGACCAAAATCAGAGAAGCCATTAAGAGCCTAGCACGAGGGAAAACCCCAGGCACAGACGTACTCCCCATAGAATTTTACGCCACATATATTAATGAACTGGCACCTAAACTAGCGCAGTTATATGGTGCGGTAAGACAGCAGAACTGCCTCCCAGATTCAACAAGAGAGGCACTGATAATTCCATTGCTGAAACCCAACAAACCGGCTAATGACAACAGAACCTACAGGACCCTATCCATGCTTAACTCGGTCTACAAGATTCTTAGTCGCATACTAGCAACAAGGTTACTACCATTTACAGACAGGCCGGGTTCATCTCCACCTGGAACACAGCTCAGAATACCAGCCGGGTTTTCCGCATACTAGAAGCTGACCTACCAAACAAAAGAACTGTGACGATCCTTGCAGTGGACATAGAGAAGGCATTCGATAGCCTGGAATGGAAATTCTTGTATGCAGTCCTACAGCACATGGCGCTGGGAGAGGGATTCATTAGATGGACACAGTTGCTATACACGGACACTAAAGCCCGAGTCCGAACCGGGCCTACCATATCCGAACAGTATAGGGTAGAGTGGGGCACAAGGCAGGGGTGCCCCCTCTCGCCTTTGCTATTTGCGTTGGCAGTGGAGCCATTGGCTTCCCAGGTGTGAACTGCTACTTGGTGACAGGGGCTATGGTACAAAGACCATCACCACAGAATCGCGCTCTGTGTGTATGATCTACTTATGTTTCTACGGGACCGGAACTAGAGGGAGCCCAGGCACTCTTGGCACAATTTGGCAGACTAACTGGGCTACGGGTGAACTGGCAGAAATCCCATCTATACCCATTTTCTACCAATAGTGACCCACCCGAGCAGCTGGGACCTGTCTTTTGGGAACCTCTGTGCATGGCCTACCTGGGAGTCAAGGTGTACCACGCCAGGACTGATATTCTAGAAGGCAATATAGGTAGCGCCATAATGGCACTGAAGTCTAACCTGGGATTCTGGAAGACACTTCCATTGTCAGTAGCTGGGAGGATAGCACTTATGAAGATGATGGCGCTACCAAGACTCTTATACTATTTTGCGGTCTTACCACTCTGGATCCCTGCTGTGCTTTTCAGGGAGCTGGAATCCTTCATAACTGCGTTCATATAGGGGGCTGGGAGATGCCGGGTGGCTCTCACCACGTTGAAAAGACCACGAGCGGAGGGGGGCCTGGCTGTCCCAGACTTCAAATCGTACTATCTCGCGGCCCAATTGCAATGACTGACCCAGTGGACGATGACAACGTGCCGACTTAGAGCGGACGGGCAGGCCTCAGTGATTTGTCCCCTCCCCAGGTTAGCTGGCCTGTTTAGGTTCACTGGGGCCGATCCATTGGATACCCGGGAGGTCCGAGTCCTTCGTAAATGTTGGAAACAATGCCTCCAGAAGACTGACATGAGCACGCCTTAAACACCTGATATCCCAATGATACAGCTAAAATGGATGTCCCAGGAAGGCGACTGGTAGGGATTGGCAACTTGGGAGGAGGCTGGGGCCACAAGGATTGGAGATTTATACAGGGATGGGAGCCTGATGCTCTTTGAGTACTGCAGGCAGGAAAATGATCTTTCACAAGGTCACTTCCTGCTATACTGAAATGCTAGGTTTCAACTCATACACTTCTATGTTATACACAGAGCATATCTTACTCCGAGACGGCTTGGCGACCACTTCTGAGTGGCAGACGCATGATGTCAACGCTGCGGGGAAGAAGCAGTAGACTTTATACGCATGATGTGGGCTTGTGCGAACTTATCTGAATACTGGAGAGAAGTGATGACGTATGTAGCAGTGATTGTAGACCGTGAAGTATCTTGTGCGCCGGGCCTCTGTCTCTTCCACTGGTTCCACCAAGAACAAAGCCATTAGTAAGTTGCAAGACCTTGCATTCACCCTGGCCAAAAGAGAGATACCAAAGAACTGGAAAAGACAATTGGGCCCCAGCCTCCTTTGCTGGAAGAGGTAATTTGAGCGCTGGGCAGAATACGAAAGCTTAGTACTGCTACGAGAACTCAGGCAGGGCAGGGGCTCCCCAGAACTAACGCATGCTTGGGAACAGCTGGTTGCAGCCCTGAAAGATGAGACCAGGATATCCCTTACTGAATCTAATGAACCCACACCACTAACTGCCACCTAAGGAGGCATAGCTCCTACAACAGGGAGAGAATTTGCCCATAGGGCAAATCGCCCACAAGCTTATTGCGACTGGAACCCTAAGCAGCACAGCGGAACAATGCATGACTTAGCACGCATATCGCATAACAGGCTATGGGTCGGGGAGGGGGAGCAGCATGGGAGGGAGAGTGGGCATCAGAACATTGATACGCTACACAATATGATTATTGAATAAGACGCCAAAGCTATAACCTAGTTCTGTCAACAGGTGAGCAATCATTAGAATTAAGGCCACACAGGGCAGGGATATCGAAACACTAACTGCCAGAAGCATCATAGATTACCCAGCCATGTATGATGGGGCTGACGGAATACAACTAATTATTATGTGACAATGTTTGTAATCAAAGTCGCCATAATTAATGATTGATGGAAACTAATAAATGCTGTGGAGATAAATGTATAAAGGTAGAGAAATGATACAGTTAAGAAGAGAAACGTATTTGTACTAAAATTTCAATAATATCGTTTAAAAAAAAAAAAACACACAGCGGTGTGCTTTTCTTTACCCTAACTAGATTTAAAATTCCTGTCCATTATCATAGTTTTTACTTGGCCTGCAGTCCTCCTCTAACCGATACCATCATCCTGTTCATGGCAACTATCTTTAATAAGGATCTAATTATTTCCTTCCTTCATCACTCCGATTCAACCCTTGCCTGTTTAGTGTTTTTTTCCAGTTCTCTCTCCCAACACCTCAGCTTCAACTGATGGTTATTGTTTTCTATTCCTTCTCTGATCTTCTCCCTTACCTCTCTTCTGTTGTCTACTCTTTAATTGCTTTTTGGGCGTTCAGCATACAGATTGTATCCTGAAGAGATTCTGAATTTTTCGCACAGCAGAAAATAGAAGTTAGTAACAATTCATAGTGTATTACTGCATTGTTCCCAGGACGTTTGCTCCCTGTTCTTTCTGCCGGTTTCCTTTTTTCAGATTTTTAAACCTGGATATTTTTTGCCTCATTCGTTTCACTTCAAGGTCAGTTGAGGCACCTGTAAAGCACTTCAGCTTTGGATAACAGGCATGTATTTTTGATGCCACTCTATAGGGTTTTTTGATGCCGCTTTGTAGGGAATCTGAATGATTTCCTTCTGCCTCATTCATTTTGATGCTCTTGTTGAGGAAAAAAAGAGGCCTTAATAAGGTGTGTGTGTGTGTGTGTGTCAATGTTATTATTAGAGATAGTATGAGACCTCCATTTATCCTTTTTCATCTTACCCGATTTTCATTCTTTTGACATTGTACAAATTAACCATGATAAAGGAATATACCTTAATCTAGAATTCCCAAATTAAGTATTTCTCTTTCATCTTGTCAAATCTCTAAACCCCTGAGGATTTTATTACCATCGTGAAAGCATGTGGCTCCTCCAGAATACCGGGAGACGTGTCTAACTGATGTATTCTGATGGATACAACTACCTGTGGATTCCTCACCTGATGAATACTCCCATGGCGCCAGCATTTGACGGAAATCTTCTTACTAGTCGTTGCACGTCGACGAGGACGACACTCTAGCCCACGCGACGCCGTCTGACGTCATACAGGCAATAAGAAGTCCTCGCCGACGTGCCGATGACAGTTCCCTTTTTTCCGTGCATTCGAAACGGTTATCTTCGAGGGAGTTACTGTTACCTTCGTGGTTACAGTGTATTGTCTGCTGCGTAGTCTTCTCTGCGGTAACAATGTCTCAGAGGAAGTCGGGTTTCAAGCCCTGTCGAGAGTGTGGGGGCAAGATGTCAGTTACAGATCCTCACTCCGACTGTCTATGGTGTTTGAGCTCCGACCACGACGTCTCGACTTGCGATTCATGTCAACACATGAATCCGAAGGCCCTCAAAGAGCGCGAGGCCAAGTTATTCATGGCAAAGTCAAAGAAGAAGGAGAAACATCATAAGAAGTCTTCTTCGCCAAGGTCTCACCGGCGTCATCGAGACTCCCGGCGCCGTAGAGACTCACGACGTCACTCCAGCAAGGAGTCTCATTCGAGGTCACCTTCGGCTCGGCGTCGGAGGACTTGGGAGGTCAGCCCCACGGTCACGCCGCATCCATCGACGCCGTTGCCCTCTCCGGCGTCACCGACTTCACCTGGTCAGGCGTCAGTGATTGAGGTGGTGCAGCCTCTTGTGTTTTCTCCGGCGTCGCAGACGTCGAGGCCGGCGTCGGGGTCGCCCTCGATCCAGGCACCCCAGTATCCGGTTTTTCCCACTCCTGGAGCCGATAGTACCGCGTTTCTTAATGCGATGTATACCATCTTTCAGCAGATGGCTCCAGGAGCTGCTCCGGCTGGTCCTTCGGGGCCCTTGGCCTTTTCGTTGGGTGATCCTGCGCCTCTTCGGCCGGCACCCTTTATGCCCTTTCTCCCTTTTGGGAATGTGGGCTCGGCGCCGGTGCCGGCGTCGGTGGCCGCTCCGGTGGCTTCGGATGTTTCGGCCCCGGAGGTTGCCCCTCCGTCGAAGTCAGGATTTTGCCCTGTGACTCCGGTTGGTCCATCGGCTCCAAGACCTCGTCCTCCGGCTCCTGCCTCGGCGCCGAAGCTGCCTGTGGCGCCGGACGCGGCGTCAGATGCTTCTGGAGATCGGCGCCGTTCTTCGACGTCGGCGGAGGCCATGTCGACTCCGCGTATCGAGGAGAGACTTCATTCGAGGAGGCGTGCTCTCCGTCTTTTAGAAGAACAAGAGTACCAGCGAGTCCTAGAGGAGGGAGAGATTGAGGACTCTGGAGACGGACTGCATGGTCTGGATACAGCCAGTGGGCTGGACACTTCCCCTGAGTGGGACCTTTCATCTCCAGGGGAATATACGGAGGAGGCTGCTTCCTTTCATGCTGTGGTGAGGAAGGCAGCGAGCTTTTTGGACCTGCCTTTGCCGGTGGCAGAGGCAAAGCAGAATTTGCTGACAGAGGTATTGCATCCGGCCTCTGCTGCAGCTGAGCCTCTCTTGCCATTTAATGAGGCTTTGCTGGATCCGGTGTTGGAGGTGTGGAAGAAGCCGGTGTCTTCCTCGGCCGTTCATAGGGCTGTGGCCAGGAGGTATCGAGCTGCACCATCTGACCCTGGCTTTCTCTCTAGACACCCTACGCCGGAGAGCTTGGTGGTGCAAGCCTCCTGTTCCTCAAAGTCAGCGCCTGGTTCCTTCCCGACGGTGCCTGGAGACAGAGACTCCAAGAAACTGGATGCGCAGTCCAAGAAAATATTTTCGTCATGCAGTTTGGCGATGAAGGCCACCAACGCCACGTGCATTCTGGGGAGGTACATCCATGCGCTGATGGATGATATTTCGTCTTCATTCACGGAGCTTCCCCAGGGTCTTTTGGATGTGGTCTCGGACGCCCAGGCTGCCGCGACCCAGATTATCCAGTCTGGGCTGGACACGACCGACTCGGTGGCCAGGGCGATGGGCACGGCTGTGGTGGCAAGAAGACAGGCCTGGCTCCGAAACTCAGGGTTCTCTGCGGATGTGCAGTCGACCCTGCTGGACCTCCCGTTTGATGGGGACAGACTGTTTGGAGCCAAGGCAGATTCAGCCTTGGAACGATTTAAGGAGAGCAGAGCCACAGCCAAATCGTTAGGACTGCAAGCTCCTTCTTCCTCTGCCTCTTCTAGAATTTTCAGGAGGTTTCGGGGATTTGGGCGTGGCTCTTATTCCTCTTCCTTTCGGGGGAGGTTCCAGCAACCCGCCTCTTCCCTCCCCTATAGGTCATTTAGAGGGAGGGGGAGGGGTGGGGTCCGTACCAGAGGAGCCTCTCAACAGCACTCTGCCTCTTCCTCGTCCTCTGGAGGGGTGCAGCAGGGGAAGCAGCCTTAGGCTTCCACCGTTTCCCACTCACTCCTCTCCTGTAGGGGGAAGATTACAGCGTTTTCTCCACAAGTGGAAGTCTATCACAACGGACACTTGGGTTCTCGGCATTGTGGGAAAAGGCTACGCCCTTCCCTTTCGGGAGTTCCCGCCCCTCATCCCGCCCCGCCCATCTTATTGTTCAGAAGAACACCTCCTGTTGCTAGAACAGGAGGTTCAAGTCCTCCTTTCAAAGGGCGCGGTAGAGTTGGTCCCAGAGCAGGAAAAGGGTCGAGGTTGTTACTCAAGATACTTCCTGATTCCCAAAAAGGATGGTCAGTTGAGACCAATCCTGGATCTGAGGATCTTGAATTGGTTCCTCAAACAGGAAAAGTTCAAGATGCTGACCCTAGCACAGGTGCTTTTGGCGTTGAACAAGGAAGATTGGATGGTGTCTGTCGACTTGCAGGATGCTTACTTTCATATCCCGATACTCAAGTCGCACAGGAAGTATCTCCGGTTTGTGGTAGGGTCGCAGCACTATCAGTTTGCGGTCCTCCCGTTTGGTCTTACTTCAGCACCTCGAGTCTTCACAAAGGTGATGTCAGTGGTTGCGGCGGAGCTCAGAAGGAAGGGGATAGCAGTATTCCCTTACTTGGACGACTGGTTGATCAAAGCCAAGTCCCCGGAGCTTGTGTCGCATCATCTGCAGTCAACAACCCAGTTGTTGTTCGACCTGGGCTTTTCGGTGAACGTGCCCAAATCTCACCTGGAGCCCTCTCAGCGCCTCCTGTTCATAGGGGCAGTACTGGATACAACATTGAGTCGAGCCTTTCCTCCGCCTCAGCGGATTCAAGATATTCAGGAATTGGTTCCAATGTTTCGAAATGGAGCGGTAGTTCCAGTCCTCAAGGTCCTTCGTCTGCTCGGTCTGTTCGCCTCCTGCATTCTGTTGGTCACGCATGCTCGCTGGCACATGAGGGCTCTTCAGTGGTGCCTCCGAAGGCAGTGGTCTCAACACAAGGGAGATTTAGAAGGTACTGTCAAGATCTCCAGAGATGCTGCTGTGGAATTGAAGTGGTGGATTGCGGGCAACAATCTTTCACAGGGGAAGCCGTTCGCGCAGTCGCCACCAGTGGCCACGGTAATAACGGATGCCTCCACCCTAGGATGGGGAGCTCATCTGGGGGATCTGGAGATCAAAGGGCTTTGGTCTCCAGAGGAACAGGTGTTTCATATCAATCTGTTGGAGTTACGGGCTGTACGTTTGGCTCTCAAGGCCTTCCTCCCATCCCTTCGTGGTCAGTCGGTACAGGTCCTGACGGACAATACTACCACGATGTGGTACATAAACAAACAGGGAGGAGTAGGGTCGTACCTTCTCTGCAGAGAAGCTCTTCGGCTATGGTCCTGGGCAAAGGACCATCAGATTTGCTTGGTGGCAAATCATCTGGCCGGGGTCTTGAATGTACGTGCGGACAGTCTCAGTCGCCAATTCTCGGCAGACCACGAGTGGCGTCTCCATCCAGATCAAGTCTGTTTAATCTTCCAGATGTGGGGGTTTCCTCGGATAGATCTGTTTGCCACTCGGGAGAACGCGCATTGCCCGTTATTCTGCAGCCTCCAGTATCCGATGCAGGGAGCGTTGGGGGGCGCGTTTCAGATAACCTGGTGCGACCAGTTGCTTTACGCGTTTCCCCCCATACCCTTGATTCCTCGAGTGTTGAGGAAAATTCGCCAAGACCGGGCCCAAGTCATCTTAATAGCTCCGGATTGGCCAAGGAGGGTATGGTACTCCGACCTTCTCCAACTCTCACTGTGCCCTCCGCTCCGTCTCCCTCTCAGGGCAGACCTCCTCTCGCAGTCGCAGGGGCAGGTTTTACACCCCAACCTCCAGAGTCTGCACCTACATGCTTGGAGATTGAACGGGGCAACCTGAGTTCCTTCTCTCTCCCGCCTGATGTAGTGGATGTTATCTTAGCGGCCAGGCGACACTCCACTAAATCTATCTACGCTAATAGGTGGTCTAAATTTGTTATGTGGTGTGGAGAGAGACAGATTGATCCCTTACATGCTCATCTGTCACATGTTTTGTCTTTTGCACTGTCTCTAGCGCAGAAAGGTTGTGCAGTAGCTACCATTAAGGGTTATTTGTCGGCCTTGTCAGCCTTCATTTGTCTTCCAGACCAACCATCGTTATTTAAATCCCCTATTGTTCTCAGATTCTTGAAAGGTCTTCTGAATCAATATCCTCCAAAACCATTCGTTATGCCTCAATGGGATTTGTCCTTGGTCCTGACTTTCCTTATGGGGTCCCCTTTTGAGCCTATGCATTCTTGCCCCTTAAGGTATTTGGTTATTAAAACAGTATTCCTGGTAGCTATAACATCTGCAAGGAGAGTGAGTGAGTTGCAGGCCTTATCGGTTAAACCCCCTTATATAACGTTTTATGGGGATAAGGTGGTGTTGAGGACCAAGGCTGCTTTCCTTCCGAAGGTTGTTTCACCCTTCCATTTGGCTCAGACAATCACTTTGTCCACGTTTTATCCTCCGCCTCATCCTTCAAAGGAGGAAGAAAGACTACATCGCCTGGACCCAAAAAGGGCGTTGAGCTTCTATATCGACAGAATGAAGGATATCAGGCTGGAGGATCAGCTGTTTGTCGGATACGTGGGCAAGAGGAGAGGAAAGGCAGTCCACAAGAGAACACTCTCCAGGTGGGTTGTTCTTTGCATTAAAATCTGTTACTCTTTGGCAAAGAAGGATCCGCCTGAGGGCATTAGAGCTCACTCCACCAGAGCTAAGTCGGCCTCTTCGGCCTTGGCCAGGGGTGTTCCTGTGGTTGACATCTGCCAGGCCGCAACTTGGTCGTCCCTTCACACTTTTGTGAAACATTACTGTTTGGACTCTGAGGTCAGAAGGGACGGTCATTTTGCACGGTCAGTGCTGCAGGATTTCTTGGTTTGACCATTTAGGCACCCACCGCCGGGCGTGGTACTGCTTTGGGACTCTATTCATCAGGTGAGGAATCCACAGGTAGTTGTATCCATCAGAAGAACGAGTTACTTACCTTCGGTAACGACTTTTCTGGTGGATACATTAGCTACCTGTGGATTCCTCACGGTCCCACCCGCCTCCCCGTTGCCTTTTTGGTCTCTCCAAGCAATCCTTGAGTGTGCTCCTTTTGGTCTTCAAAGTTGCAATACATTTTGCATGTATGATATTTGTATATATGTGTATATTTATATATAAATCTATATATATATTGGGTATATACATGATTCGTATGTATAAATATATTTATTTGTTTAAAAAAAAAAAAAAAAAAAAAAGGTTATATTAAATCTACAGCTATTTTATTGCAATGTTGTGTGATTTACAATATTAAGAGATGTTGCTTTGCTCTTTCATTGCATTGGGTTATTATTATTATTCTCATGCACGTAAAAAATGTTGGTACTGTCATCGGCACGTCGGCGAGGACTTCTTATTGCCTGTATGACGTCAGACGGCGTCGCGTGGGCTAGAGTGACGTCCTCGTCGACGTGCAGAGACTAGTAAGAAGATTTCCGTCAAATGCTGGCGCCATGGGAGTATTCATCAGGTGAGGAATCCACAGGTAGCTAATGTATCCACCAGAAAAGTCGTTACCGAAGGTAAGTAACTCGTTCTTCAAGCATATTCTCTTCAAAGCTCTTTTACAGTTCATACTAAGGCATCACCAGCCACTCCCTGTGAATGGAAAACTGACCAACTCTGAATTGCCTACATAAAAACCTTTCTGCTGTGTTATTGATAAAACCAGCCATTCTAACTACCGACCCATATTTCATGAGCATTTCTTGGCACATCTGTTGACAGGTTAGCTTTCAATCAAATATTACAAATAATTGAATACTGTAACTTTTTAACAAACTACTAAACTGATTTAATCGTGGCCATGGCACTAAAACAGCACTTATAATCAAGTTTCAGTAAAGTTTATTTTATCGCAGTTGTCAACAGGGAAAACACATAGGGATATATTTATTAAGATTTTGCACTGTGTTTGCATCACAAAAATGACCCAAATCACTGCAAAATCTTTATTTTTTCCAATTTACTTCCCAGTGCAAAACGTGTTTTGTGCAGGAAATACACTTGAAAGCAGCACAGAGCAACTCCTAGCACTGTTTTGCGTTACTTAGCGCCAAGGGAGTGTTCAATGGGTGGTGCATGGGTTTTCCCATGCACCCACCCATGGTTTTTGATGCAAAACCTATCTACTAAAAAAAAAAAAGTAGACTAGGTTTTGAATAAAAAAAAATAACATCCTTTCGAAATGAGCGCTATCACTGAGAAATGCTTTTATATCTCCTTTCTTTTCCAACTTTGCATCTGTGCTGCACTATACATCATACATACAAAGCAAGAAAAGGTTTTAAGCATAGTATTTTGGACTGGAAGGGCAACCTTTCGGTATAAAACCAATGCTAGACTCATGCAGACACCCTTGCAATATGGCGCAAAGGTGTGTGTGGCGTTTGACAGCCTGATTATGCGCCAGCGCAAAGAAGAGTGCAGGATAGTGCATTTCTCTGTAAATGTAGACTGTCCTGTTTTCGCAACACTAGTGCAGCATTTTTGGCTGGACTGCGTTGCTTAAACATTTGTAAATGGACCCCCAAAAAATTAAACAACTGTTAAGTGCTTCAGATGCAAAATTGCAGTTTTCATTACACGTGTACATCCTTTGGGATGTATGCACATGGGAGAGGTTCAGTGCTTAATTTGTGCTTATTGTTTCTGGTGCTGAGCACCAGCACTTATTTTTGAGGGCCGGCGTTTATTCTTCTGCCCCAATCATTTGCTCCGAGCAAAAGACAAATATGGGAAAGACAGAGGAAGAGGAAAACGAAAAAACGTCACAATGGGAGAAAGAAGATCGCTGTAGGAGTGAGCTGGAGGGGCAGGGAGTGAGTGTAAATGGGTTGAAGAGGCCCTAGATGGCTTCAGGATAATGCTGCCTCAGTATTCCGTGGTCCCACATTTGATTGCAGCAGCCACGTGTTTAAGAAGAGGGCTTTGAGCACCAGCATGTTTTTATTTACAAATTAAGCACTGGAGAGGTTGTGGCCGAATGGCCAGACCTGCCAGCTATGGAGCATGGAAACCAGGATCGAGTCGCGGCGTGCGCTCAACATCCTGTGCTCTTGGGCAAATCACTTAATCTTCAGTGCCTTCGAAAAATGAACCTTTCCTTGTGTAATGCAAGTGGTGGTCATGCAAAGCGCACCAATACCTAAGGGTCGAGTTCATGCTATATTACAAAAAAAACCTACAAAATGTGCTAGGACTTTCAATTTCAGTCTCATGGTCACCAAAACAACCTTCGTTGTTTGCCTTCAGACTTGGGCGTCTTTTAGACAGTTCTGAACACTCATGCCAATCAAAAGCCGATAGTGGGCACCTTGCTGCTGTGCAACATAACGAAATACATTATATTCTTCAAAGACTGACTATTATTTAGGCGGGATCGGCTGGGCAGCCAGCCACATCTCTGCGCCAGGTGACTGCCTTTTTAAAGCCCCCTGCACAGCCCCTCAAAAAATACTTTCACTGCGTTGAGAAAAAGACACTTTTTAATTGAATTCTATATTGCAATAAATAATGTATTTTTAATATTTTTAATATTTTCAGGTCTCACTCCTTATATTGTGCGTGCCCGCAAGTTCTACATGGCCAGATAAACCTGCCCAGTAAACTTCAGGATGGATTGCTCCATCAGACAGATTAAGATATTTTGAACGTTTGTGGTGGGCAGGGGGGTGGGGGTGTTTGCCTGGCTATATGTGTGCTAATGTGACAGTCTTTTCATGGTGTTCCTGCAGCGATGGCGAAAGGGACTCGTACAGCTCCGACTCTTTTTTTTTTTTTTTTTTTTTTTTTTTTTTTTTCACAACCTGCATGAACAACTCGGGTATACTAACAATACTTTAATTTATATGTGATATCATAGTTTGCTTGAAAGAATTCGTTTTTGGACATCCTTTTCATTAAAATTAAGAATACTTGCAGCTGGACCTTCAAAACTGGTCATTGGGATCACTTTAAATTTTTATTTAACAAATATATATTGCCTTGTTTGTTATGCAGGGCAAATACAATGTTTACCAGAGAGATTAAAAACCCTTACTAGTCTTCTGATTTGAATAAAGCTCATTTGTAATTGGTCAGAGGGTATTTCTGTAATTGAATGCCAAAGAGATAAAAATAGTTTTAACTAGATTTTTTCCTGCATTGCACAGAAACTGAAATCATTTTTTAAGGTGGTGAATAAATATCTTGCATCTGGTACTTCTTTCACTGGATTTTATGAGCTTGGTCAACAGACTTTGATGTCATGTTTAGTGGTGTGTGAAGCTGAAAACTCTCCTGGCATTCACATTTGTGTATATTTTTTTCATCATTAAAAGCTCTGTAAAACACTCAGGGCCTGATTTAAGAAAAGTGGTGCTGCACCCAGCGTAGCGCCACTTTTCTAGCGGATCTTAACACCCCGCTAGTGCCACCATGCGTGTGCCGTCTCTAAGATACGGTGCACCATGGCGGTAGTTAAGGGAACTAGCATCAACATTTTTGATGCTAGGTCGGAGCTTTGCAAGATAAGCATAAAAAAATGTTGACGCTAATCCTGCAAAGCTCATTGAGGCCCATTGTAATCAATGGTGTGCCTCCTTTTTAAGAAATGATGCAAAGAAATCTCTTAGATTTCTTTGCACCATTATTCGACCCGAAACCCCCTAAACCCCCCCCAAACCCCCCCCCCCCCAATGGGGAAACGCTCCCTATGCATACATTATGCCTGGCGCAGGCATAATGTAGTGCAAAGGGTTACAAAGTGGCACAGTGCATGGCTCCACTTTTTAAATTTGGCCAGAAATTTTGGCCTTGTTGAGCCACATTAGCATAAACAAAAAAAATTACGCTAATGTAGCTCAAGGGGGCACTTGGGGCTCTTAAATGTGCCTCTCAAGTTAAATTAAAGGCCAGATCCAATTGCTCTTTGTTCCAGTCAAAGCTCTCCCCACAGCAAAGACTTTGAAGGGTCAACTGGTGCCTTTGGAAGCACACTGTCACTGCTCCCCATTCCCCCCGTCCACGCCAAGACCGTGCCCAGCGCCAGACCCCCTGGCCAACACACCTCCTGCGCCACCGAACACCTTTACACTGCCAACGAACTCCACGCCCTTAATCCAGGACGCTCCTCCATCTGCTTCCAGTCCACACCAACACGCACCAAAGGACCCTTCTCCTGCAAAGCCTGTAATTTCACCTGCAACCTAACCTTCAAATCAAAACAGACAACCACCTAAGATGCATCCTACTTAACACCCGCTCCGTCCACAAACATGCAGTTGAACTCTGGGACCTCTTGACCACATACTCGCCCAACGTCTCATTCCTCACTGAAACCTGGATGAATTCGGCCTCGGAACCAGACATAGCCATAGCCATACCAGAAAACTAAAAGATCACCAGAAGAGACCGAATCAAAGGACCAGGAGGAGGAATCGCCATAGTCCACAAAAACACCATAAGAGTCTTCATCAACTCCCACACCACCATCAACTCCGCCGAGCACCTCCTCTTCAAAATCCACATCAATGCCAACAACACACTCAGAGGAACACTGGTCTACAGACCCCCTGGACCCAGACCGCAGTTCTGCGACATCGCCGACACCATCAGCTCCCAAGCCCTCGCCTCAACAGACTACATCCTCCTCGGTGACCTAAACTTCCACCTAGAAAATGACAACGATATCAACACCACCAACCTAATCGACAACCTCGCCAACTTCGGCCTCAAGCAACTCGTCACTACACCCACCCACTCCGCAGGCCACACACTCGACCCCATCTTCTCAGCCAGCAACCACGTCTTTCAGCCACACCACCGAACTCAGCTGGACAGACCACCACTGCATCCACTTCTCCCACCAGAAACCAGTCACTTATCACCACCCCTCCCCACCCCACCCCGACACAACTGGAGCAAAATATCAACGGATCAACTGATCTCCACTCTCGCCCGGGCCCCATCCCCTGGGACCCCGGACCCCAACACAGCCACCACCAACCTGCAGCGCTGGATAGAAGATTGCGCCAACACCCTCGCACCGCTCAAAAAAAAACCCAAACACCTCCCACAGAATCAAGGCCAGCTGGTTCACCCCGGAACTACAGGAATCCAAACGGCTATGTCGCAGAATGTAAAAAACCTGGCACCTTGACCCTACCAACTTCAACCACATCGCTTTCAAGGATGCCCTACGCAAACATCACCAACTGATCTGCACCACCAAAAGGACCCACTTCAAAAAACGCATCGATGCCAATGTTCACAACAGTAAAGAGCTCTTCGGCATCATCAATGAGCTCTCCACCCCCAAGACCTGCTCCAACGAACCCCCGCCATCACAGGAGTTCTGCAACTCACTGGCAACCCACTTCTATCGAAAGATAGAAGAAATCCACAATAGCTTCAAACCCCAGACCCACCAGATGACTACAAACACCCAAGAACCCAATGCTCCAAGCAACACCCACCTCCTCCACACTTGGACCACCGTCAACATAGAGGACACCTCCACCACCATGGCCTCCATCCACTCCGGATCACCATCGGACCCCTGCCCACACCATATCTTCAATAAGGCAAACATCATCATCGCCCCCCACCTCTGCAAAACCATCAACAGCTCCTTCGAGTCAGCCACCTTCCGAGAAAGATGGAAGCACGCCAGAAATCAGCGCCCTGCTGAAGAAACCAAAGTCAGACCCAGACGACCTCAAGAACTACCGACCGATCTCCCTCCTCCCCTTCCCAGGCAAGGTCATTGAAAAAATCATAAACAGCCAACTATCCCGGTTCCTAGAAGGCAGCAAGGTACTCAACACCTCCCAATCCGGATTCCGCAGAAACCACAGCACCGAGACTGCACTCATTGTTGCCACAGACGACATTAGGACTATGCTCAGCGAAGGAGAAACAGCAGCACTCATCCTCCTGGACCTCTCCGCAGCTTTCGACATGGTATGTCATCACGCTCTCCGCGTACGCCTCCACAATGCTGGAATCCGCTAAAAAGGCACTTGACTGGATCTAGTCATTTCTCTCAGGCAGAACCCAGAGAGTCCGCCTCCCACCGTTCCCGTCAGAATCATCTGTGGCGTTCCCCAAGGATCTTCGCTCAGCCCCACGCTCTTCAACTTTTAGATGGCCCCCCTCGCCAACATCGCACGAACCCACCACATTAACATAGTTTCCTACGCAGACGACACTCAGCTCATCCTCTCCCTCACCAATCAATCAATCAATCAGTCATTTGTAAAGCGCGCTACTCACCCGGAGGGTCTCAAGGCGCTGGGGGAGGGGGGGACCGCTACTGCTCGAACCGCCAGGTCTTGAGTTGCTTCCTGAATGAGAGGTGGTCTTGGGTCAGACGGAGGTGGATGGGGAGGGAGTTCCAAGTCTTGGCTCCTGCGGTGGCTTTCCTGATGCGTGGAACGGCGGCGAGGGCGCGGCTGATCGATCGTAGCTGGCGGGTGGGAGTGTAGAAGGTCAGGCGGTTGTTGAGGTACCTGGGGCCCATGTCGTGGAGGGCTTTGTGTGCGTGGGTGAGGAGACGGAACGTGATTCTCTTGCTGACGGGGAAGCCAGTGCAGGTCTCTCAGGTGTCCGGAGATGTGGCTGTGTCGAGGGATGTTGAGGATGAGGCGTGCGGAGGCATTCTGGATGCGTTGGAGTCTTTTCTGTAGTTTGGCCGTGGTTCCGGTGTAAAGGGTGTTTCCGTAGTCCAGTCGACTGGTGACGAGTGCCTGGGTGACCGTCTTCCTGGTTTCGGTGGGGATCCATCGGAAGATCTTTCGGAGCATGCGTAGGATGTTGAAGCATGATGATGAAACAGCGTTGACTTGTCTGGTCATCGAGAGGGAGGAGTCCAGGATGAAGCCCAGGTTGCGTGCGTGGTCTGTTGGTTTGGGTGCGTTGCCCAGTGCAGGGGGCCACCAGGAGTCGTCCCAGGCAGAGGGTGATGACCCCAGGATGAGGACTTCCGTCTTGTCTGCGTTCAGCTTCAGGCGGCTATTCATCATCCACTCGGCTACGTCTTTCTTCCCTTCGTGCAGATTGGTTCTGGCGGTGGCTGGGTCGTTGGTGAGGGAGAGGATCAGCTGGGTGTCGTCGGCGTAGGAGATGATGTTGAGGTTTAGTTGGCGTGTGATGGCTGCGAGGGGGCTCATGTAGACGTTGAATAGGGTGGGGCTGAGTGACGATCCTTGCGGTACGCCGCAGATTACTTTGGTGGCCTCGGAACTGAACGGGGGAGGCGGACTCTCTGGGTTCTTCCGGTGAGGAACGAGATGATCCACTCTAGTGCCTTCTCTTGGATTCCGATGTTGCTGAGGCGTTGCACTAGGGTGTGGTGGCAGACAGTGTCGAACGCTGCGGAGAGGTCCAGGAGGATGAGTGCCGCTGTTTCCCCGTTGTCGAGCAGGGCTCGGATGTCGTCAGTGGCTGCGATGAGGGCGGTCTCGGTGCTGTGGTTGGCACGGAAGCCGGACTGTGAGTGGTCGAGGGATCCGTTAGTCTCGAGGAAGGCGGCTAGCTGTCTGTTGACGGTCTTCTCGATGACTTTGGCAGGGAACGGGAGGAGCGAGATGGGGCGGTAGTTCTTGAGGTCGGTGGGGTCGGCTGCGGGTTTCTTCAGGAGGGCGCGGAGTTCGGCATGCTTCCAGCTCTCCGGGAAGGTGGCGGTGTTGAAGGAGCAGTTAATGATGTCCCGGAGATGGGGTGCGATGATGCAGTCGGCCTTGTTGAAGACGTGGTGGGGGCATGGGTCGGTCGGAGATCCGGAATGGATGGTGTTCATCGTGTGGATAGTGTCTTCGGTGCTGACCGGGGTCCAGGCGCGGAGGGTGGTGTTGGGGGGCGTTGGTTTGGTAGTTGGGTGCGTGGTCTGTGCGCCGAAGCTGTTGTGTATTTCGGCTATCTTACGGTGAAAGAACGAGGCGAGTGAGTCGCAGAGGTCTTGTGAGGGCGTGATGTCGTTGTTTCCGGCGCTGGGGTTGGAGAGCTCTTTGACGATGTTGAAGAGTTCCTTGCTGTTGTGTGCGTTGTTGTCTAGTCGTTCTTTGAATGCTGTCTTCTTGGTGGTGCGGATCAGCTGGTGGTGTTTGCGGGAGGCGTGCTTGAGGGCGGTCATGTTGTCTGTAGTTGGTTTTTTTTCGCCAGGTTTTCTCGAGGGTGCGGCAGTTCTTCTTGGAGTTCTTGAGGTCGCTGTTGAACCAGGGGGCTTTCTTGTTGTTGGGTCTGGTGGGATGGCTTTTCAGCGGTGCGAGGTGGTCGGCGCAGTTGGTGATCCACTGTGTGAGGTTGTTGGCTGCTTGGTTGGGGTCCGTTGAGCTGCCGGGGGGGTTCAGGCTCAGTGATGTGGAGAGCTGGTTGGTGGTGATCTTGTTCCAGTTCCTGCGGGGGGCCTGTTGTGGGTGGTGGTGAGTCGTGGTTCTTCTGAAGTTGAAGTGGACACAGCTGTGGTCTGTCCAGTGGAGTCCGGTGGAGTGGCTGAAGGAGATGTACTTGCTGGAGGTGAAGACTGGGTCCAGCGTGTGTCCGGCGTAGTGGGTGGGGGTGTTCACCAGTTGCTTGAGTCCGAGGTTGTCCAGCAGGGTGGTGGTGGTGTTGTCGTTGTTGTTCTCCAGGTGGAAGTTGAGGTCCCCTAGGAGGATGTAGTCAGCGGAGAGGAGGGCGTGTGGGCTGATGAAGTCTGCGAGGTCTTCGCTGAATTGTGTGCGGGGTCCTGGGGGTCTGTAGATGAGGGTGCCTCTGAGTGTGGTCTTGGGGTCGGTGTGTATCTGGAAGTGAAGGTGTTCGGCGTCTGTGAGGGTGTCGTCGGAGTTGGTCGTGATGCGGATGGTGTTCCTGTGGACGATGGCGATGCCTCCTCCTGTTTGGTTGACGCGGTCCCTCCGGGTGATCTTGTATCCGTCCGGGATGGCGATGGCGATGTCGGGCGCTGAGGAGGCGTTCATCCAGGTTTCTGTGAGGAAGGCGACGTCTGGAGATGTGGTGTCGAGCAGGTTCCAGAGTTCCACGGCGTGTCTGTGGACGGAGCGGGTGTTGAGCAGGATGCACTTTAGATGGTTGCTGCTGGTGCTTGGTTTGGCAGGTGCGGTGCAGGTTTGGATGCAGGAGAACTTGCAGGATTGGCAGGTGAAGGGTCCGTGGATGCGTGTTGGGGCGGCTCGGCAGCACCCGGGGATCCGGCCGGTGTTGAGTGCGATGAGGGTGGCGGCTTCGTAGGTCCGGCGGGTAGGCTCGCAGCGGCGGGGGCCAGGGGGTCTGGCGCTGGGCGCGGTCCAGGCGCGGACGGGCGCAGACAGGCTTGCCTTTGGCGCAGCCTCCATATGAGGGGAAGAGGGAGGGAGGAGCAGCTGGGAGGTGGGAGCGGGGCAGCCAATGGGGAGCAAGGGGGCGGAGCTACCGGAGTGTAGCGGCGGGAAAAAAAACGGGCGGCGATGGGGTGACGCGGCGAAGCTGGAAGAAAAAAGAACAGAGTAAGGGCAAAAAGGTAAAATGTACAGTGGAACAATACCAGGGGCACAGGCACTCGGGGTACAGAAGAAAGAGCTGACGCAGGCACTCGGGCACAAAATGAAGAGGACGCTGGCGCTAGGTCACTGGAGGCGGGAAAAGGCAGTCAGGGCACAGAGCGAGAGCGGTCACACTGGAGGCTGCGTGGCGGTGAGGGGAGCGACCTGCCTGAGAACCAGGGTCAGAGGTCGCTCTCTCTATCGCTGCGCGGCCTCCATATGAGGGGAAGAGGGAGGGAGGAGCAGCTGGGAGGTGGGAGCGGGGCGGCCAATGGGGAGCAAGGGGGCGGAGCTACCGGAGTGTAGCGGCGGGAAAAAAAACGGGCGGCGATGGGGTGACGCGGCGAGGCTGGAAGAAAAAAGAACACAGTAAGGGCAAAAAGGTAAAATGTACAGTGGAACAATACCAGGGGCACAGGCACTCGGGGTACAGAAGAAAGAGCGGACACAGGCACTCGGGCACAAAACGAAGAGGACGCTGGCGCTAGGTCACTGGAGGCGGGAAAAGGCAGTCAGGGCACAGGAGCACAGGGCACAGGAGCGAGAGCGGTCACACTGGAGGCAGCGTGGCGGTGAGGGGAGCGACCTGCCTGAGAACCAGCGGCCCTACAACTGCAAAGAACAAGCTCCACAACAGACTTCACGCCATCGCCAGCTGGATGAAATCAAGCCACCTAAAGTTAAACACAGACAAGACAGAAATCCTCATCTTTGGCACCAACCCCTCAACTTGGAATGACTCCTGGTGGCCCACCTCCCTAGGAACTGTGCCCTCACCCACCACCCATGCACGCGACCTAGGCTTCATCTTGGACTCCACACTCAGCATGACTCAGCAGGTCAGTGCCATCTCCTCTTCCTTCTACAACACTCTCCTCATGCTCCGCAAAATCTTCAAGTGGATTCCTGTCGAAACCAGGAAAACTGTGACCCACGCCCTGGTCAGCAGCCGATTGGACTACGGAAACGCCCTATATGCAGGAATAACAACCAAACTCCTAACAAAGCTGCAAATAATCCAGAACTCATCCGCCCTCCTCATTCTGGACATCCCAAGCCACAACCACATTTCCCCCCACCTCAGAGATTTTCACTGGCTACCAGTATAAAAGAGGATCACCTTTAAACTCCTCATCCACGCCCACAAGGCCCTCCACGACACAGGCCCAGTCTATCTCAACGACACTCACCTTCCACACCCCCACCCGCAATCTTAGCTCCGCCAGCCTCGCCTTCATCCCCTGCATCCGCCGCACCACTGCCGGAGGAAGATCCTTCTCTCACCTAGCCACCAAGACCTGGAACTCCCTACCGCTCCACCTTCGCCAGACCCAAGACCTCTTGACATTCAGGAAACTCCTCAAGACATGTCTCTACGACCAGTAGCTCCACCCCAGCGCCTTGAGACCCTAACGGGTGATTAGTGCGCTCTATAAATCCTTGATTGATTGATTGTTTGAATGGGAGGCACTTAAGGTGGCGACTAGGGGTTACTGCTTGGGGCAAACAATCGGAATCAGACGCACATTGGAGCGGGAACTGAATAAGTTAGAGAGGATTATACTTGAGGGTGAAAAAGGGGGAAGCAGAGAGGTGGTTGAGCAAGATAAATACAAAGAAGCAAAGAAGAACTATTCACAGGTCGAGGAGCAGCTGAGATGCCATAATACACAGGGACATTGGGCATCGGTGCAGGCGGAGGAGGGCAGATCGGGCGGGATGTTAGCTTGGTTGGTGAGACCAAGAGGAGGGGAGACACCCATTGTAGGAGACATGAAGGGGGAACGCAGAAGTACGCCGGGAACCATAAATGATGCCTTTAGATAGTATTACACCTTTCTCTATAGGAGCCCAGAAGCGCACGAGACAGAATCATTGGACACCTACCTGCACTCATTACCTCTGAACAGACTAGAACAGAGAGAGGGGGGACGAGCTGGGCGGACCAGTGACTCTAGAGGAAGTGCAGGAGGCCATCACACAGTTAGCAACAGGGAAGACCCCGGGTACAGACGGACTCCCGATGGACTTCTATAAGATGTATTCGGCCCAGCTGGCGCCCCAGCTGGTGTAAATGTACACAGAGGCGTTCCAGCGATGCTGACTGCCAGACTCGAGGGAGGCCCTGGTGATCCCTCTCCCCAAGACGAATTTGGGCGACGCGTCTGTGACTGACTTTCACCCACTATCGATGCTGAATAATGACTTCAAAATTCTCAGCAAGCTTATGGCCAACCGACTGCTCCTACATATATCCAACCTGATCCATGAGGATCAGAACGGGTGTAAGGAAATGCCTCCTTGGCATGGTTACCCCCTGACTTTTTGCCTTTGCTGATGCCAAGTTATGATTTGAAAGTGTGCTGAGGCCTGCTAACCAGACCCCAGCCCCAGTGTTCTTTCCCTAACCTGTACCTTTGGCACTCTCCCTTGCCCAGGTGGTGGCTACCCCGAGGAGCCCCCCCTTGCCTGCCTGCATCGCTGAAGAGACCTCTGGGTCTCCCATTGAAACCTATTGCGAACCCGACGCCTGTTTGCACACTGCACCCGGCCGCCCCGTGCTGCTGAGGGTATACTTTCTGTGCTGACCTGTGTCCCCCCCCCCCCCGGTGCCCTACAAAACCCCCCTGGTCTGCCCTCCGAAGTCACGGGTATTTACCTGCTGGCAGACTGGAACCGGTGCACCCCCTTCTCCATTGAAGCCTATGTGTTTTGGGCACCACTTTGACCTCTGCACCTGATCGGCCCTGAGCTGCTGGTGTGGTAACTTTGGGGTTGCCCTGAACTCCCAACAGTGGGCTACCTTGGACCCAACTTTGAACCCTGTAGGCGGTTTACTTACCTGCAAAACTAACCAATACTTACTTCCCCCAGGAACTGTTGAAAATTGCACTGTCTAGTTTTAAAATAGCTTATTGCCATTTTTGCTAAAACTGTACATGATATTGTGTTGATTCAAAGTTCCTATGATAGCTGAGTGAAATACCTTTCATTTAAAGTATTACTTGTAAATCTTGAACCTGTGGTTCTTAAAATAAACTAAGAAAATATATTTTTCTATATAAAAACCTATTGGCCTGGAATTGTCTTTTGAGTGTGTGTTCCTCATTGATTGCCTGTGTGTGTACAACAAATGCTTAACACTACCCTCTGATAAGCCTACTGCTCAACCACACTACCACAAAATAGAGCATTAGAATTATCACTTTTTGCCACTATCTTACCTCTAAGGGGAACCCTTGGACTCTGTGCATGCTATTTCTTACCTTGAAATAGTACATACAGAGCCAACTTCCTACATTGGTGGGTCAGCGATGGGGTACAAGACTTTGCATTTGCTGGACTACTCAGCCAATACCTGATCACGCGACTAAATTAAATTTTTTTTTATTAGAAACTGATTTTTGATATTTGAGCTATTTTTCTAAATTTTTAAAAGTCCTGCTAGGGCCTTGTGTTAGTCCCTGTTAGCATTTCTTTTAGAGTTTAAAAGTTTTGTAAAAGTTTGAATTAAGTTCTAGAGGTAGTTTTAGATTCTTAAAAAGTATTCCAACTTTTAGAAACAAAGGGCCTGATTACAGCTTTGGAGGAGGTGTTAATCCGTCCCAAATGTGACGGATATACCACCAGCCGTATTACGAGTTCCATAGGATATAATGGACTCGTAATACGGCTGGTGGTATATCTGTCACTTTACTGTCACTTTTGGGACGGATTAACACCTCCTCCAAAGTTGTAATCAGGCCCAAAATGTCTACAGAAGTTAGTGATGGAACTCAACCTCACCCCTTACCTGCATCTTAGGATGTCAGTGTTAAGGTCTCTCTGTAATATCAAAAAGATAAAGACTGGTTCAAACCCTACCAAAGTACAGCTCCAGGAGCTCTTGGCAGAGTTAGCTAAAAACAACCCCTCTGATGATGCCTTCACATAGGGGGACACTAGTGAGTTGGAGGAACTCCCACCTCCAGTCCTAGATAGGGAGACCAGGGTTTCTCCAACCCTGACTCCAAATGTGATAGTCAGAGATGCTGCTTCTCTCACAGGAGAGTCCAGCAACTCTGTAAGCATTGAGGACAGCCTAAATGAAGATGACCTCCTTCTAGCCAGGTTGGCCAAAAGATTGGCTTTGGAAAGACCGATCCTAGCCATAGAAAGGGAAAGACAAGAGATGGGCTTAGGTCCCATCAATGGTGGCAGCAATATAAATAGGGTCAGAGATTCTCCTGACATGCTAAAAGTCCCTAAAGGGATTGTAACTAAATATGAAGATGGTGATGACATCACCAAATGATTCACAGCTTTTGAGAGGGCTTGTGCAACCAGGAAAGTAAACAAATCTCACTGGGGTGCTCTCCTTTGGGAAATATTCACTGGAAAGTATAGGGATAGACTCCTCACCCTCTCTGGAAAAGATGCAGAATCCTATGACCTCATGAAGGCTACCCTGATTGAGGGCTTTGGATTCTCAACTGAGGAGTACAGGATTAGGTTCAGGGAGGCTCAAAATTCCTCAAGCCAGACCTGGGTTGATTTTGTTGACTTCAGTCAAAACACTGGATGGTTGGATTACTGGCAGTGGTGTAAGTGATTATGATGGGCTGTACAATCGATTTATGAAATAACACCTGTTAAGTAATTGTTTCAAAGATAAACTGCATCAGCATCTGGTAGACCTAGGACCAATTTCTCCCCACGAATTGGGAAAGAAGGCGGACCATTGGGTCAAGACTAGGGTGACCAAATCTTCCACAGGGGGTGACCAAAAGAAAGGGGTCACAAAGACTCCCTAGGGGAAGAGTGTTGAGACATCCAAGGGGAAAAAGTAAAGAGTCTTCTACAGGGCCCCAAAAACCTGCTCAGGAGGGAGGGTCCAAAGCCTCTTCACAATCCAATTTTGGGTACAAGGGTAAAAACTTTGATCCGAAGAAGGCCTGGTGTTGTAGCTGTAATCAGCAGGGACACCAAACTGGAGACAAGGCCTGTCCCAAGAAAGGTTCTACTTCAAGCTCACTCCAGTTAGCACTGGAATAACCAGTCTCCAGGTGGGATCAACAGTGTGCCCAGAGCAAATCAGGGTTCACATTGAAGCTACATTAGTCTCTGAGGGTGGGGTGGACTTAGCCACACTGGCTGCCTGGCCCCCTAATTTGCAAAAATACAGGCAGCAACTCTTAATTAATGGGATTAGTGCAGAAGGCCTGAGGGATACAGGTGCCAGTGTCACCATGGTGACAGATAAACTGGTTTCCCCTGGTCAGTACCTGGCTGGACAAACTTATCCAGTCACCAATGCTGACAATCAGACTAAAGTACATCCCATGGCTATGGTAACTTTAGAATGGGGAGGCGTCAATTGCCTGAAACAGGTAGTGGTCTCCTGAAATATCCCTGTAGACTGTTTGCTTGGAAATGACCTGGAGTCCTCAGCATGGGCTGAGGTAGAACTCAAAACCCATACAGCCATACTGGGTATCCCTGAACTGGTGTGTGTCAAGACAAGGGCACAGTGCAAGGCTCAGGGTGAAAAAGTGGTGTTGGAGCCTAGAATAATGGCCCAACCCTCCAAGAGGAAAGGAAAGAAGACTGGGGAACCAGCTTCAGCACAACAAAAGAAAGGGAACCTCTCTTCCCAGGAAGAAGTTCTGCCCTCTGAGGGAACTGAGCCCATGGAGTTGGAACCTTATCAGGTTGAACTCTTAGGCCCAGGGGGACCCACAAGGGAACAGTTGTGTAAGGGACAAGAAACATGTCCCTCTCTTGAAGGCCTTAGGCAGCAAGCTGCTGAAGAGAACAAAGGAAAAATCACTGGAACTCAGTCTATTGGGAGGATGGACTCCTCTACACTGAGGCAAGAGATCCCAAACCTGGTGCCACTAGGAGAGTGGTAGTGCCTCAGGAGTTCAGGAAGTTCATTCTGACCTTAGCTCATGATATTCTACTTGCTGGGCATTTGGGACAACCCAAGACTTGGGAAAGGTTAGTTAACCATTTCTATTGGCCCAACATGTCCCAGAAGGTAAAGGAGTTTTGTGTCTCCTGTGCCACCTGTCAAGCCAGTGGTAAGACAAGTGGACACCCAAAGGCCCCCCTCATTCCACTTCCAGTGGTGGGGGTCCACTTTGAATGAGTGGGTGTGGACATAGTGGGTCCACTTGAACCTCCCACAGCATCAGGGAACCCGTATATCCTAGTGGTAGTGGATCATGCCACTAGGTACCCTGAAGCAATTCCCCTTAGGTCCACTACTGCCCCTGGAGTAGCCAAAGCACTTATTGGTATTTTTACCAGAGTGGGATTTCCTAAGGAGGTGGTGTCTGACAGAGGTACCAACTCTATGTCAGCATACCTGAAACACATGTGGAATGAGTGTGGGGTGACTTACAAATTCACCACACCATACCATCCACACACCAGTGGTCTTGTTGAAAGGTTTAACAAGGCATTGAAAGGCATGAAATGGGGCTCCCTGAAAAACTCAAAAGGAGATGGGATGTCCTCTTGCCATGTCTGCTTTTTGCCTACAGAGAGGTGCCTCAGAAGGGAGTAGGGTTTTCCCCCTTTGAACTTCTGTTTGGCCATCCTGTCAGGGGACCACTAGCTCTTGTAGAAGAAGACTGGGAGAGACCTCTTCATGAGCCTAAACAAGATATAGTGGACTATGTACTAGGCCTACGTTCCAGGATGGCAGAGTACATGGAAAAGGCAAGCAAAAACGTTGAGGCCAGCCAACAACTCCAGAAGATGTGGTATGACCAAAAGGCTGCTATGGTTGAGTTTCAGCCAGGGCAGAAAGTCTGGCTTCTGGAGCCTGTGGCTCCCAGGGTACTTCAGGACAGATGGAGTGGCCCTTACCCAGTGCTAGAGAGAAAGAGTCAGGTCACCTACCTGGTAGACCTAGGCACTAGCAGGCCCCCCAAAAGGGTGATCCATGTGAACCGCCTCAAACTCTTTCATGACATGGCAGATGTGAATCTGTTGATGGTAACAGATGAGGACCAGGAAGCTGAGAGTGAATCTCTCCCTGATCTCCTCTCCACAGACCCTAAAGATGGCTCAGTAGATGGAGTGATCTATTCAGACACCCTCTCTGGCCAACAGTAATCTGACTGTAGGAAGGTCCTGCAACACTTTGCTGAGCTCTTTTCCCTAACCCCTGGTCAGACACACCTGTGTACCCATGATGTGGACACAGGAGGCAGCATGCCTGTCAAAACCAAAATTTGCAGACAGTCTGACCAAGTTAAGGGAAGCATCAAAGTGGAATTCCACAAGATGCTGGAATTGGGAGTCATTGAGCATTCTGACATCCCATGGGTTAGCCCAGTGGTCTTAGTCCCCAAACCTCACACCAAGAATGGTAAGAGAGAGATGAGGTTTTGTGTGGATTACAGAGGACTTAATTCTGTCACCAAGACAGATGCCCATCCCATTCCAAATGCAGATGAATTAATTGACAAACTAGGTGCTGCCAGATACTTAAGTACCTTTGACTTGACAGCAGGATACTGGCAAATCAAAATGCCACCAGGCGCAAAGGAAAGACAGCATTCTCGACACCTGATGGGCATTATCAGTTTACCGTTATGCCCTTTGGCTTAAAGAATGCCCCTGACACCTTCCAAAGGTTGGTGAATAAAGTCCTTGATGGCTTGGAGTCCTTTAGTGCAGCTTATCTTGACGATATTGCTGTCTTTACCTCCATCTGGCAGGATCACCTGGTCCACCTGAAGAAGGTTTTGAAGGCCCTGCAAGCAGCAGGCCTCTCTATCAAGCCATCTAAATGTCAGATAGGGCAGGGTACTGTGGTTTACTTGGGACACCTTGTAGGTGGAGGCCAAGTTCAGCCACTCCAACCCAAGATCTAGTCTATTCTGGACTGGGTAGCTCCACAAACCCAGACCCAAGTCATGGCATTCCTTGGCTTGACTGGCTACTATAGGAGCTTTGTGAAGGAATATGGATCAATTGTGCCACCACTCACAGAACTTACCTCCAAGAAAATGCCCAAGAAGGTAAACTGGACTGTAGAATGCCAACAGGCCTTTGACACCCTGAAACAAGCTATGTGCACAGCTCCAGTTCTAGAAGCTCCAGATTACTCCAAGCAGTTCATTGTGCAGACTGATGCCTCTGAACATGGGATAAGGGGCATTTTGTCCCAAACAAACGATGATGGCCTTGACCAGCCTGTTGCTTTCATTAGCAGGAGGTTACGCCCCAGGGAGCAGTGTTGGAGTGCCATTGAGAGGGAGGCCTTTGCTGTGGTTTGGTCCCTGAAGAAGCTGAGACCATACCTCTTTGGTACTCTCTTTGTAGTTCAAACTGACCACAGACCTCTCAGATGGCTAATGCAAATGAAAGGTGAAAATCCAAAACTGTTGAGGTGGTCCATCTCCCTACAGGGAATGGACTTTATAGTGGAACACAGACCTGGGACTGCCCATGCCAATGCAGATGGCCTTTCCAGGTTCTTCCACTTAGAAAATGAAGACTCTCTTGGGAAAGGTTATTCTCATCCTCTTTTGTTTGGGTGGGGGGGTTGTGTAAGGAAATGCCTCCTTGGCATGGTTACCCCCTGACTTTTTGCCTTT
This sequence comes from Pleurodeles waltl, assembly GCF_031143425.1. Classification (NCBI taxonomy): domain Eukaryota; kingdom Metazoa; phylum Chordata; class Amphibia; order Caudata; family Salamandridae; genus Pleurodeles; species Pleurodeles waltl. The sequence goes on along the minus strand of NC_090446.1, from coordinate 420,599,395 downwards.
GCTGATGCCAAGTTATGATTTGAAAGTGTGCTGAGGCCTGCTAATCAGGCCCCATCACCAGTGTTCTTTCCCTAACCTGTACCTTTGTCTCCACAGTTGGCACACCCTGGCATCCAGGTAAGTTCCTTGTAACTTGTATCCCTGGTACCAAGGGCCATGATGCCAGGGAAGGTATCTAAGGGCTGCAGCATGTCTTATGCCACCCTGGGGACACCTCACTCAGCACAGACACACTGCTTGCCAGCTTGTGTGTGCTGGTGGGGAGAAAATGACTAAGTCGACATGGCACTCCCCTCAAGGTGCCATGCCAACCTCACACTGCCCATGGCATAGATAAGTCAGCCCTCTAGCAGGCCTTACAGCCCTAAAGCAGGGTGCACTATACCATAGGTGAGGGCATAGGTGCATGATCACTATGCCCCTACAGTGTCTAAGCAAAACCTTAGACATTGTAAGTGCAGGGTAGCCATAAGAGTATATGGTCTGGAAGTCTGTCATACATGAACTCCATAGCACCATAATGGCTACACTGAAAACTGGGAAGTTTGGTATCAAACTTCTCAGCACAATAAATGCACACTGATGCCAGTGTACATTTTATTGTGAAATACACCCCAGAGAGCATCTTAGAGATGCCCCCTGAAAACATACCCGACTTCCAGTGTGGTCTGACTAGTTTTGCCAGCCTTCCACACACCATACATGTTGCTGGCCACATGGGGAAGAGTGCCTTTGTCACTCTGTGGCTAGTAACAAAGCCTGTACTGAGTGGAGGTGCTTCTCACCTCCCCCTGCAGGAGCTGTAACACCTGGCGGTGAGCCTCAAAGCCTCACCCCCTTCGTTACAGCGCCACAGGGCATCCCAGCTAGTGGAGATGCCCGTCCCCTCCGGCCACGGCCCCACTTTTGACAGCAAGGCCGGAGGAGATAAGGGAAAAAACAAGGAGTCGTCACTGGCCAGTCAGGACAACCCCTAAGGTGTCCTGAGCTGAGGGGACTCTGACTTTTAGAAATCTTCCATCTTGCAGATGGAGGATTCCCCCAATAGGATTAGGGATGTGCCCCCCTCCCCTTAGGGAGGAGGCACAAAGAGGGTGTAGCCACCCTCAAGGACTGTAGCCATTGGCTACTGCCCTCCCAGATCTAAACACACCCCTAAATTCAGTAATTAGGGGCTCCCCAGAACCTAGGAAAAGAGATTCCTGCAACCTGAAGACGAAGAAGGACTGCTGACCTGAAGCCCTGCAGAGAAGACGGACACACCAACTGCTTTGGCCCCAGTCCTACCAGCCTGTCTCCCCACTTCTAGAAAAACTGCAACAGCAACGCGTCCCCCAGGGACCAGCGACCTCTGAAGCCTCAGAGGACTACCCTGCATCTAAAAGGACCAAGAACTCCCGAGGACAGCGGCCCTGTTCCACAAAGACTGCAACTTTGCAACAAAGAAGCAACTTTTAAAGACCACACGTTTCCCTCCGGAAGCGTGAGACTTTCCACTCTGCACCCGACGCCCCCGGCTCGACCTGCGGAGAACCAACACCACAGGGAGGACTCCCCGGCGACTGCGACCCTGTGAGTAGCCAGAATTGACCCCCCTGAGCCCCCCCAGCGACGCCTGCAGAGGAAATCCAAAGGCTCCCCCTGACCGCGACTGCCTGCTTCAAAGAACCCGACGCCTGGTAAAGACACTGCACCCGCAGCCCCCAGGACCTGAAGGATCCGAGCTCCAGTGCAGAAGCGACCCCCAGGTGGTGGCTATCCTGAGGAGCTAAAACTGTATATGATATTGTGTTGATTCAAAGTTCCTATGATACCTAAGTGAAATACCTTTCATTTAAAGTATTACTTGTAAATCTTGAACCTGTGGTTCTTAAAATAAACTAAGAAAAGAGATTTTTCTATACAAAAATCTCTTGGCCTGGAGTAAGTCTTTGAGTGTGTGTTCCTCATTGATTGCCTATGTGTGTACAACAAATGCTTAACACTACACTCTGATAAGCGTACTGCTCGACCACACTACCACTAAATAGAGCATTCAAATTATCTCTTTTTGCCACTATCTTACCTCTAAGGGGAGCCCTTGGACTCTGTGCATGCTATTTCTTACCTTGAAATAGTACACACAGAGCCAACTTCCTACAACTGGTTTGTACCTGCCCGCAACACCTCACTAAACCTTAGACGCCTTTTTGCCGTTTTGCACATGCCACAGGAAGAGAGGCCCCCTACAGGGACGCTCCTGAGAAGGCCTTTGATTCGGTCAGATGGGACTACCTGAGGACTGTCATGCGTCGACTGGGGAGGGAAGGGTGAGATGGGTAGACCTACTATATGAAGCCCCACTGGCTGGAGTAAGGACTGGCAGGATGATATTGTAAACTTATCCTATATACAGGGGCACCAGGCAGGGGTGCCCACAATCCCCATTGTTATTTGCATTGGCGATTGAACCGCTGGCGGCACGGCTAAGGATGGAGGGCAGGGGAAGAGGAATGGAGTGGGGACAGGACGAGCACATTATCTCCCTCTATGCTGACGACATCTTGATCTACTTAAGAGATGGTAATTCGGGACTACCGTGGGCACTTGATAACCTGGATTGCTTTGGAAGCTTGTCCAGCCTGCATCTTAATAGGGGTAAGACCTTCATATTTCCCTTGGTAGCGGGAAGCCCGCGCCCCCAGTCCTGTCTGGAGGATATGGTATGGGCACCACACACCTTCAGATACTTGGGCATACAGGTATTTCACGATCTCAGGGACCTACAGGAAGGTAACGTGGGAAGGGCTGTACGATCGCTCCGTGCCTCAGTGGGATTCTGGCGATCTCTTAAATTGTCCATAATGGCCAGAGTGTCATTATCCAAGATGATTAACGCGCCTCCTTTATTACTTCACCAACCTGCCAGTATTACTCCCTCTGTCGTGGTTTAGGGAAATGAACAGTCTCCTCAGAGACCTCATTTGGGACGGCAGACGCACGGTGCTCACGATCATGTGTAGACTGACTAGTGCAGGGGGTTTGGAAGTCCTGGATTTTGAACTTGACTATCTGGCATGCCAGCTACAGTGGATTTCCAGATGGTGTTCTGGACGGGTCGCCTAGACAGGTGCACTGAAAAAGGTGCGACAGATACAGAGTGGATCAGAGCACAAATGATAGGCCGACGAGTGGAGGCACAGGAAGAGAGCATCATGATGAAGGTAGCCCTGTCGTGCTGGAAGCGATGCTTGAGACGCGTGGGGAGTGGGCACCTTTACTTTGCTGCACTGCTTTTAGCAGTAATAACGCAGGGCACCAAGGAGGGCATCTTACTGGGTTCAGGGCTGGGAGTCTGGGCCAAAGCTGGGGTAGAGAATATAGGAGACCTCTTCAGTGATGGTGTATCTTTCACAGAAATGACTGATCAGAAAGGAATACCAACCGGGCAATTTCTACTACATCATCACTTGTTACACCACATAAAGGCACAATGGAACACAGTCAATGCGGAACCTACCACACACCGGGTCCTACATCTCCTGCTAACCTCCGGGACCAACACCAGGTATCTGGGTTGTATAAGGCCCAGCGTGATGACACACTCGACCCACTGCAGACACTGAGGGAGAGATCGGAAAAGACACTAGGTAGAGATATGTCTGAGGCAGAGTGGAGGAAGGTACTGGCATACCTGCGGGTGGTCTCACGAAATACTAGACTTCGATACATACAGTACAATTACACCCGCAGAACATAAATCACCCGCACCGGCTGAACCTAATATACAAGGGTGAACCCAGGGGATGCCTTGGATGCAGAGAAGTAGATGCGGATCTGGACCATATGATGTGGCACTGCCCTGGACTCCTACGGAGCTGGAGGGCAGTTCTGACTGACCTGGAGGGCCTTTTGGGTGCCACTGTTGGACTGACCCCCCTCTGTGTGTCTGCTGGGCTTATACCGGGACCATGACTTGGGAAAGTAGGCAATAGATTCCTCGACTTGGCCTTTGTGCTGTTCAGGAGACGGATCACACTGGGGGTGGAAGTCGCCGAGGCCCCCACTCATGGAGGACAGGAGACGGGACCTGACAAAATGGGCGAAGGCTGAACTGCAGGTGCTGCGAAGTGAAGAGGCTCGGGGGTGCGTATGACACCCCTGGCTCCTAAATGGGAGGAAGCCCTGATCAAATGGGAGAGTAGGGAATGGGAAGTAGGGACATCAACAAGAGGGTCAGGATCCAACACAGAACAAGAAGAGAGGGAGGAGCCGGAGCAGGTGGAACACACTGAACGTTAATACTAGAGGGAACATCTTGGATTGTACCAACCCTTCTGGGCAGCACATGACAAGGACAGAAAAGGGGGTGGGCAGACCTGGAGAACACCAGAGGATATGGACAGCTCGAGGGAATATAGGTGGAGGTGTTGCCCCATCCCTGCCCGGGGCTACTCCCACACAGCGGGGGAAACCACGGAAGAGACGTCTGGGGGTGGCGATCTCCCCCGGCGTGGGGCCCTTGGCGCACACCCCCTGCAAATTGGTGGTCAATACCTGCCCCTTCTGCGATACACCACATGTTGACAGTTGTTATAGTTAAGAAGTGTTAGGTTGGTGTGGAAACGAGAGAAGATATTAAAATGCACGACACAGGAATATACGTAACTACTGCATACATAGCACACAGAGATAAGACCATACAAAACATAACTACCAGATTTACACGGGAACCCATTAATAATACATTAGAGACTAACACTGGAATGTGCTGCGTTTGATCATAACTGCGGTAATTAGTACAAGTGTATATAATAAACGGAACTGATTGTGTACACCTAAAATGTTAAAAGTGCCAATAAAAACTAATTAAAAAAAAAAAAAGCAGGGCTATACTGGCTGTCGAAATTAAGATCGAGAGCCAAAGGGGGTTTAACCGTATAGCCACTGTAAACATCTACATTAGACCTGCCCACTTAAATGTCCAAATTTCCATGGTGGACCATCTTCAGAACATGCTGACCCAGCTGCCCGGGGGAATCTGAGTAGTTGTGGCCAGGGATTGTAACACTCAAATGAGACATAACGTAGAGCACTCATTCTTGAAACATCATCCTGCAGAACCTCTGGGCAGATCGCGACCAGTGCAGGTAGAGACACGAAGAGTCACAGTGGCAGCCCAATTGGAGAATTTAATTACCAGTATGGGGCTAAGGCAGGTTAACAGGAATACGAGATCTGATACTCCGGCTGTAGCCATGTTTTAAAAAATAAGAAAGGTTCCTTTTTGAGTCATCTTAATTATGTATATTTTTTTTTTAGATCAAACTCCCTGGCTCTCTCTCATGGACATGGCCGTGACCTCAAGAGCTGACCGTGATCACCAAGCTCTTTGTGCAGGTTTTTGCAGCACCTCTCCTTAAAAATAATGTCCCTGTGGGCAGTGGGCGGTAACATCAAGGTAACTAACAACAAGAAGGACCTAAGGTGGGCAGCGGTGTCAAATAATATGAAGGCTCAGACTTAAGTTTACCATATGGTAATTGAGAGCCAGTCCCTGCTGTCATCTACACATCCTCTGTTAGTTAATTTTGTCCAGTTGCACTGCAGTCTGATGGAACGACTGAGACCTCTTTTTATGGTGGCAAGACGTAGAGGGACGGCCACTTACAAATAACTGAGGTGGTTCTCAAAGACCTGCCACTTTGCGAAATCTCAGCTCCTAGGTGTGCTGGACAAGGGGAACTCCAACAATAACGCCTGAATCTCTATGCTTTTGTTGGAGTAAATTCAGAAGCTAACTATGTCTCTTTAACATTTGGTGTTTTGAGTAGGGGGGTGTATATATATATATATATATATATATACACATACATATACACACATACATCAACCAGCTAAGACCCCAAAAAATAAAGGGGGGCAGGGTAGGAATGCCCTAACCTCCTAGTCTTGGTCCTGGGCCACCCCTTGGACCGGCCAGAATTTGTAACAAAAAAGAAAATTCAGCAAAATTCATAGGTGGACCCAGGGGGGCATGCCCAATATAATAAATAAGGACTTGGCCCATGGGACTTTTGAAAGCCCCAGGGACCACTACCTTCTCAGGGCTACATTTAATAAATATACTGGGAGCCTTGTGGATTCCTCCTTGGCTCAAGTAGTCAGGCTTATCTCAGAAGCAATGTCTGAAGGATTTGTACTCACACACACAGTATCACAGTGAAAACACCTCAAAAGTAATCACTCTAGAAAAATAGCCAATATTCAACTGAGTAAAACAAGACCAAAACGAGAAAAGTCCATCATACACAAGTCAAGATATTACTTTCGTAAAGTTTGAGCAAGTCTTAATTCATAGGAATCAATGGAATAGCTCTTTAGCACAAAGTAAGAGGATGCGTCAAAAACAAAGTCAACGCAGGCCATAGCGGAGGTGCAGTGCTGGAAAAGCAAATCGAGAAGTCATTTCCTTACTCCGCTGGGGATGTAACGTGTCTATTCTTTCCTAGCAGGTGAGACGATGCGTCGGTTCCTTACTGGCAGGGGAGGTGATGTGTCAATTCTTTTCTCGCAGGGACAGCAATGCTTTGATTTCCAGACGCAGCCTCGATTCCTTACTGTGGTGCTGGGTTGATGAAATATTGACGCCCAGGGACGATGCATGGAAAATCCTGTTGTGCTGTGATGATGGGACCATGGTGAAGCAGGCGCTGCATCGATTCTTTAGATGTTGCATCGATTTTCTCTTTAAGACCACTAGCTTGCACTTCAGAGGGCCCAGGGACTGGAGTTGGCACCACTTGGCAAGTCAGGACGCTCAGCAGATGACCCTACGCACTGGCAGATTAAGTCTTTGAGGCTCCTGAGACTTCTTAGCAGGAAGCAAGCTCGGTTGAAGGCCTGGGAGAACCTCGGAACACAGAATGTAGAAAGCAAAGTCTAGGACTTTCACTCCCAGGACAGAAGCAGCAGGCCAGCACAACAAAGCAACAGGCAGAGTGACAGTCCCTCCTAGAGCATTCAGTACTTATACCCATTTCTGTCCTTGAGTAGGCAAACTTCAAAGAGAGGTCTGTTGTGCACACAACTCTACCTTTCCCTGCCCTGGCCCCAGACACACTCCAGGGGTTTGGAGACTGCTTTGTGTGTGAACAGGCACAGCACTATTCAAGTGCACTTATCAGATTTTCCCACCACTCTTACTCAGGAAGATCCATCAACCTGGTGATGGGCCCTCAGGATATGCAGGGCTTAGCTCAGCTCCCTTTTTGTGGCTGTCTAGAGTGAACACACAAACAGCCCAAGTTTCATCCAGACCCATACGAGTATTCAGCAGGCAGTCCGAGTCACTGAATGGTTAAGCAAGAAAATGCCACTTACTAAAAGTGGCATTTTCAAACTTAGAATTCAAAAACTAACTTCCCCAAAAGATGCATTTTTAAATTGAGTCCACATCTCTATCTGCTCCCGAGGGGAAAATTGTACTTAAAAGATATTTTAAGAAAATCCCCATGTTACCGCATGGGAGAGATAGACCTTGCAATAGTTAAAACTGAATTTTGCAGTATTTCACTACCAGGACATGTAAAACACAACAGTACATGTCCTCCCTTTGAAATACACTGCACCCTGCCCATGGTGCGGCCCTGGGCCTACTTTAGGGGTGACTTACATGTAGTAAAAGGGAAGGTTTGGGCCTGGCAAGTGGGTTGCGTTTGCCAGGTCGAAATGGCAGTTTAAAACTACACCCACAGACACTGCAGTGGCCAGTTTGAGACATGTTTACAGGGCTACTCATATGGGTGGCACAATCAGTGCTGCAAGCCCACTAGTAGCATTTGATTTACAGGCCCTCAGCACACATAGTGCAGTTTACTAGGCACTTACTGGTAAATCAAATAAGCACAGTATCAAAAACAGGAGGTGAGAAGTAAAGAAGCAGGGGAAATCACACCAAGAACTGACAGTTCTACCTTGCCCCCCCACACACACACACACACACAAGCTGAAAGTGGGGGGGGGGGGGGGGACTACCCACCCTCTTGGGAGTTCTCATCACTGATGCGGAAGAACCTGGACAGACCGTCTGCGTTGGTGTGTTCTGTTTCAGGGCAGAGTTCCACCATAAAGTCCATTCCCTGTAGGGAGATGGACCACTTCAGCAGTTTGATTCTCACCCCTCATCTGCATTAGTCATTTGAGGGGCCTGTGGTCTGTCTGAACCTGGAAGTGAGTCTAAACAAGTAAGGCCTTAGCTTCTTCCGCACCCAGACCATAGCAAAAGCTTCTTTTTCTGTTGCACTCCACCTCTGTTCCCTGGAAAGTAACCTCCTGCTGATGAAGACTACAGGTTGATCTAGGCCCTCTTTGTTTAGATGTGAAAGCATGGCTCCGTATCTGTATGCCCCACAAATTCATTGGGAAAGTCAGGTGCCTTGAGCACAGTTGTAGTCCACATGGCCTCCTTCAGGGCATTAAAAGCAGTCTGGCACGCATCTGTCCATATCACCTGACAGGGCTGCTTCCTGAAAGTCAGCTCTGTCAAGGGGGCAACAATGGTACCATACCTCTTGACGAACCTCCTTTAGTATCAAGTGAGGCCTAAAAAGGCCCTCACCTCTGTCTGCATCTTGGAGAGTGACCAAGCCAGAATGGTGTCAATTTTGGCATATAGGGGCGTCGCCTGGCTTCTACCTACCAGGTGTCTCAAGCACACCACAAACCCCTGCCCTATCTGGTACTTGCTGACCTTGATAGTGAGGCCTGCACTCTACAGGGCCCCCAACGTTTCCTGGAGGTGGTGCAAGTGGTCCTCCCAGCTATAGCTGAAGACAGCAGTGTTGTCTAGTTAAGTAGCACTGATGTTCTCCAACCCCACCAGAACCTGGTTGACCAGGCACTGGAAGGTGGCAGGGGCATTCATCAACCCAAATCGCATAACACAGTACTGATAATGCCCCTCTGGCCTCGAATACACAGACCTCTCTTAGTCCCCGTGGTTAAGGCAATCTGCCAGTATCCAGAGCTTAGATGAAATGTGCTCAGGCACTTGGCAGCTCCCAAACGGTCACTGAGCTCATCAGTTCAGGGGATGGGATGACCGTCAGTCCTGGTGACAGCACCGAATCCCTGGTAGTAAGCACAACCTCAGTTCAGGTGTGACACCAGGTGGCGCACCACTGGGCTGAACCAAGGACTGTTGGAGTGTTCAATCCTTCTTACTCTAGCATCTTAAAGACTTCCTCCTTGATGCTGTTTCTTGTTCATCCTGTAAGACTTGTACTTGATAGGCAGTCTGTCCCCAGTGTCGATGTCATGAGCACACCACTGGTTGACACCTGGGGTGAGAGAGAACATGGAGGCAAACTGTCCCAACAACTGGTGACAGTCCCTCTGCTGTTCTAGGGTCGGATTCAGGAGAGGTTCACGCCCTCCACTGACCCATCCTGCTCATTGGCAGACAGGAGGTCAGGGAGAGGTTCACGCTCCTCTTCCACCCAATCATCCATGACCAAGAGCATGGTCAACTCGGACATCTGTAAGTGTTGTTTGAGGCAGTTCACATGCAGGACCCTCAAAGGGTTCCTAGGAGTCTGCATGTCCACCAGGTAGGATGCATTACTCTTGTGCTTCTTCACCTCAAATGGCCCAGACCAACTGTCTTGGACATCTTCACCCATACTTTCTTGCCAGGTTGAAACTCAACCTGAGCGGTATTCTGGTCATACCAGCATGTCATGTCCTCCTGGCTAGCTTCCAGATTCTCCTTGGTGAGTTTCAGGAAGTGGGCTGTCTGGTTCCTGAAAGCCAGCATGTAACTGAATACATCCTCGGGTGGCTTCTTAAAAGCTTGGTCCAAGCCATCCTTCACCAGACGGAGAGACCCTTTCACAGGTTGCCCATACAGAAGCTCAAAGGAGCTGAAGCCAACCCCCTTTTGTAGTACCTCCCTATACAGGACATCTCACGTATGCCTCATGGGTTCTGAGAGACCCATAATCATGTCCTTCAGGGTACGGTTGAACCTTTCAACTAACCCATTGATTTGTGGGTGGTAAGATGTGGTGAACTTGTAGGTAAGACCACACGGCTCCCGCATGGCTTTCATGTACAGCGACATGAAATAGGTACTCTGGTCAGACACCACCTCCTTGGTGAAACCCACACAGGTGAAGATCCCCATAAGTTCCCTGGCCACAGTGGGTGCAGTCACGGTCCTCAGAGGGATAGCTTCTGGGTATAGCGTGGCATGGTCCACCAAGACCAGGACAAACCTGTTGTCCATGGTTGCCTTGGGATCCAGAGACCCCGCGTTGTCACTGCCCACTCGCTCAAAGGTGGTGCTCATGACAGGAAATGGTTGAAGAGGAGCCTTTCACCTCTATCCAGATTTGCCACTCACCTGGAAGGATTGACAGGTCTTCCAGAACGGATCTGAGTTTCTTAATTTGGGGCCAGTAAAAGTGGGTGACAAGCCTGTTGAAGGTCTTGTACTGTCCCAAGTGACCTGCCAGTGGCTCATGAGCCAGACCCAGTAGGAAGGCTCTGAAACACTGGTGTACCACCAGTACACGTGCTTCCCCAGGCTCAGCAACTTTAAGCTTGCTTTACAGGATATCATTCTCCCAATATCAGGTGAGATCCAGAGGTGTCATCAGCTGCCTGGGCCGAGGCCTGTTTCCGAAGACACTCAAGAATGGAGGATCCTTTCGGTGCTGCGCAGATCTCCTCCCTGGTAGGGTTCCATTCCTGTTGCCAATGGGTTAGCTCAGGTAGGTCCCCCAGTTCGGCCACTTCTTCTCCTGTAGGTCCCAGGGTATCCCCCTTAGGTTCGGCCTGCTCCCAGACCATGGGAACTTCAGGAGCGTGTTTCCCATGACCCTTACCCCTTCTCCTCCTTGCAGGCACCTGGGCCACTGATCACTTTCTTAGGTGGCCATGGCCCATGTGGTCATGCACACCCACCCACTCTGGCAATCCCAACATTTCCAAGTGCGACCTGAGCTCCACCTCCTTTCCTGTGGTATGCTCCAGCTGGTTCCCTAGCAGACAGTCAACAAGTAAGGATGGACTCATACCTACCCACAAGTAACCTGATTTTCCCCCACCACAAGTAACCTGATTCCCCCCACCACCCCACCTCTCCCCCATTCAAAGGGAACCTGAGCTACCAAGCATTGGTGCTCACTGTTGTCTACTGCTGCAACCTGATGGACCACATTAAGGATCCCCTTCCCTTCAGACACCAGATGACAGTGGACTGTTGTCATACTGGCTCCTGTGTCTCTCAGAGCCTCCACCCGCCTCCCATTGAGTGTCACCAACTACCCGCGCTTCTTAGTGTTGTCAGGCATGTGGGTTCTCTGGACCACCTCACCCTCACCCAGGGAGACTAGGGTTAACTCAGCTGGCTTGCCACCACTAAGTGTGGCCAACTCCTCCCCAAACACTGCACTGGCCACCCCTAGTGACTGCCCACTGGTGGGGAGCTGCATCTGCTTGGAACACTTTGGACTCACCCTGAAATGTCCTTCCTGATTACAACAAAACACTTGAGGGGTACCTTCCCTGCAAGCTTTCCTGAAGGGAACCGACTCCCCTTCTCAATAGGGGGTTGGGAATCCTTACCTTGGGAACTGGTTTGTGGCCCTTTAGAGAACTCCTTACTTTTATCCTTGTTCCTCCCCCCCCTTCCTTCTTCTGGTGGGGACCCTGCCCACTCTTGGCTGAGTCTCTCCCACACAGCTACTTTTGGACTCTGGTGCTGTGCCAGCCGTCCGCCTACTTGGCAAGCTTCCTGGGTCCAGTAAGCTTGCTGTCAATCAAGTGATGGTGCAGCTCTTGAAAACAACAACTAGACAAGTGCTCCCATGCAATCAAATTGTACAGCCCCTGATGGTCTGTTGCCTTACTGCCCTTCAGCCAACCATCCAGTGCTCTGCAGTAGAAATCAACATAGTCCACCCATGTTTGACAACCAGGTTTAATACTCTCCCTGAGCTTTACCCTGTAACTGGCTAGGCGGAGACCATATCTCCTGGCTAGGGCTTCCTTCATGGTTTGGTACCTCATCTGATCCTCTGGATCTAAAGCCACAAGGTGTCACTCCTCTCTACTGAAAAATACTTCAAAGGTCTGCCCCCCCCCCAGTGTCTCTCAGGGACCCTGTCCATTCTCAGTGGAACCTCATAACCCCTAAACCACTGCTCTGTGTTGTCCCCCACAACAAACGCCTTCACCACATCCTTTGTTATATGTGTGTTTAAGTCAGACTGCACTGTACATCTGCTGCCACCATTTGTGCTTGACTAGCTCTTTAAGTCCAGCTCCTTCAAGCTGCTCAGCTCCTCAGTCTAAGGTCATTTTCCTTTCTTCTGTGGCTAGTTTCCTTACCTCCATTTGAGCCTTTAAATCTCCAAATCATGCTTCCTGCTTGCCCCCAGTTCGTCTGAGGTCAGACCCTTTGAAGAAACACTGCTGCTTGGCCTGGAGGGTGCTTTTCCCACAGGCAGATCCTGGTTTTCCACAAAATCACTATGCAGGCTCTGCTCCTCTCCATCCACAAATAGTATTCTGCTCCTGTGTGGGCTCACCAGTCTCCGTTGCTGCCAACCAGGCCCTCAGTGCCTTGTGCAGCTCCTCCTTTCTAGCAAGGCCTCTAAAAGGACATTTAAGTTCCTTGCAGAAATTTTTGAGCTGAGTCACCGCATAGGTCTCCAACCTCTCCTGCTCAAACACCAAGGCCCTCATTTAAAAGGGCATTGTGCCACCGGAACATGACTTTTACTTATCTTTCGGTGGCGCAGTGCCCTGGCCCATATTTACAAAGTGGTGTTAAACCACTTTTTGTGGCTAAACGCCGCTTTGTAAATAAACCCCTCTTTAGACTTATCACTTTGCATGAAAGGAGCGTGCAATGGGTGTTGCTGTGAGTGTTCCACTGCAACACCCATTGCATTTTGACACTGTCCCAGATGTATGAGAATTCGTAAACCTGAGGCATCTCCAAAAACTAACATCACCCCAGGGGTGGCGTTAGCATGGCACAACGAAGGGAAATACTTTTATTTCTTAGTTTCTTCCTTTCCTATGTGTGCTGCATTGTGCAGCACACGTAGGGCTAGCAAATCACCATTATTGATTGATTTTGAGCAGGAAGGGACACCTTCCTGCACTTAAACAATCATTCTGGTTCCTTACTGCACAAGAGAGGTGATGGGTCAACTCTTTCCTCACAGGTGGGACGAGGCATCAGTTCCTTACTGGCAGGAGAGGTGATGCATCAATTTATTTCCTTTCAGGAAAGGTGATGTGTTAATTTCCGAACACACAGCCTCAGTTCCTTACTGCGGTGCAGGGGCAATGGAAAATTGATGCCCAGGGATGATGCATAAAAAATCCAGACGCACTGTGAAGATGGGATCATGGAAAAACAGACTGAGTCAATTCTGTAGGTGCCGCATCATATTTCCATCAGCGAGGCAGGTGCTGCATTAATTCTGCAGGTGTTGAGTCAATTTTTCATCCACGGGACGGGTACGTCAGCGATTCTACAGGTGTTGCGTTGATTTTCTCCTTCACATCACCAGCTTGCACGTCCAAAGGCCCATGGTCTGGAGTTGGCACCATTTGGCAACTAAGGACTCTCAGCAGAAGAGCCCAGGCACTGGTAGATGAAGCGTTTGATATTCCTGAGACAACTTAACAGGACGTAAGCTCAGTTCAAGCCCTTGGAGAACCTTGGAAAGCAAGATGCAGAAAGCAAGATGCAGAAAGCAAAGTCCAGTCCTTTCAATCCCAGGACAGAAACAGTAAGCATCAGGCCAGCACAACAGAGCAGCAGGAGGTGTGGCAGTCACTCCTACAACATCCAGCTCTTTTTCCTGGCAGAATGTCCTCAGTCCAGAAGTGTTCTAACTATTTGGTGTCAGAGGTAAAGTACTTATACCCATTTCTGCCTTTGAAGAAGGCAAACTTCAAAGAGAGGTCTGTTGTGCACAAGAACCTGCATTTCCCTGCCTTGGCCCCAAACACGCTGCAGTGGGTTGGAGACTGCTTTGTGTGAGGACAGGCCCAGCCCTGTTCAAGTGCAGGTGTCAGCATCTCCCACCACTGTAGCTCAGGAAGACCCATCAGCCTGGTGATGGACCATGAGGATGTACAGGGAACACCTCTGCTCTCTTTGAGTGACTGTCTAGAGCAGTGGTTCCCAAACTTTTTCAACCCATGGCTCCTTTGACCTTTTGACCATTGTCCGCGGCTCCCTGCTATGTCACTTTTGTGACGGGTGGGGGGATGTAAGCCAGGATTCGGGAGCACTTCTATTTTTCTTCCTAAAAAATAATTGGGATGAAACCGATAAAGGGCTTCTGCGATAGGGACTTGTCTTTAGTGACTTGGAGTATGCACTGCCAGTAATCTGCTGCTGCACAACATTTTTGTGCCAGTGCACAACATTTTTGTCACGCTCTTTCTGCCTGCCATAGCGCTTTCTCCTTGTTCCTGGCAAGCTTAAAAAAAAATAAAAAATAAAAACACATTAGCATTTTTGATCTCAGATCCTCCAGCACCACACTTGGAAGTCCCATATATGACAATAGACCTGATTCAGGCCTCAAGGGGAGAAAGACATTCTCCTGATTCTTTTTTATTTTTTTTATCTTCTGCTTTCCTCTTAAATGTTGACATTTTTGTAATTTCATGATTACACTCTTTGCTTGAGTAGCTGCAGAACACGGACAGAAGTAACACTGACTGGGCCTGACCCTGCCTAAATGGACATGCTCTTTATTTATTAGGCAAGACGTCATGTGCTGGTCCAAACCACTCCAGACGCTGACAGCTGTGGGTTCCATAACATCCCCACATGGCATTCCCACATGGGTTACTCAGGTCTGCAAATGAGCATTACAAAACCCAAACAAGTTTGATTTTTGCACTGTGATTCTTTCTTTTTCATACTACCGTACGGCTCTGTTCCAAACATAACATCTTTACAATGGAGCCGTATGGTAGTATGAAAGAGAAAGAATCGCAATGCTAACAGTGCTTAATTTGATTTAGTGCTTTCCGCAGGGCTTAATTTGAGCAGGTGGTTTCCGGTTTTCTGCATCAGACGTTTAGTAAGAGCAAAAGATACATATGGGAAACGTGGAGGAAGAGAAAAACGAAATACCATCAAAAAGGGAGAAAGTAGAAAGCTGCATGAGTGAGCTGAAGGAGTAGGGAGTGGCTGTAAATGGATTAAAGAGGCCCAAGAAGGCTCGCACATTTAAATGAAGGATCTGCTTGTTTCAAAAGAGAGCTTTGAGCACCATCACATTTTTATCTACAAATTAAGCACTAGGTTTCCAGTGGGGGGCACGGCACTTATTTTTAAGGACTGGCACTTATGCCCATATTTATGAAAAGTTTGTGCCACATTTGCATTATTTTGTGACGCAAAAGCAGCGCAAACTTACAAAATATAATTATATTTTGTGAGTTTGTGCTGCTTTTGCATACCAAAAATGACGCAAATGTGGCACAAACTTTTCATAAATATGGGCCTTAGTTTTCTGCATCAGGCATTTACTGTGAGCAAAGGCACATATGGGAAAGATGAAGGAAGAGAAGGACGGAAAAGCTCCACATTGGAGAAAGATGCAAGAGTGAACTGAAGGGACAGGGAGAGGCTGTAAATGGATTGAAGAGGACCAAGGTGGCTTTAGGATTACTGCTGCCTCAATGTTCTGTGCATGAAAATTTAACTGCACCAGCCACGTGTTTCAGAGGAGAGCTTTCAGGTATGTTTTTATTTATAAATAATTAAACACTAAGTGACACTAAGAAACAAATCAAACTTGATGGGTTTTACAATTTACTATGTAACACTGCAAAACCTTAACAAGTTTGATTTATTTCCACTGTGATTCTTTCTTTTTCATACAACTGTTGGGCTCCATTCTAAACGTAACTTGTCTTTACAATGGAGCAGTACAGTAGTATGAAACAGAAATAATTGCAGTGCAGATAAATCAAACTTGTTAGGTTTTTGCAATGTTATGATGTCTATTGTAAAATCCATCAAGTTTGGTTTGTTTCCACTGCAAGTCTTTCTCTGTCATACTACCATGCAGCTTTGTTAGCTGTACCGTAGTATGAAAGAGAGACTCGCAGTGGAAACAAATCAAACTTGATGGGTTTTACAACTTACAAAATAACATTGCAAAACCCTGACAAGTTAAATTTATTTCCAATGTGATTCTTTCGTTTTCATACTCCTGTAAAGCTCCATTCTAAATGTGATGTATTTTTAGAATGGGGGCCCTACGGTAGTATGAAAATGAAAGCATTTAAGTGGTCAGTGTTTCCTAGAAGTGTGCGGCGCCCCTGGTGAGTTCTGATGGCGCACCAGGGAGCCACAGAGCACACTTTGGGAAACACTGGTCTAGAGTGAATGCACAAACAGCCCAACTGTCATCCTGATTCAGATGTGTATTAAGCAGACATGCAGAGGCACATGATGGTTAAGGAAGAAAATGC
The DNA here is from genome assembly GCF_031143425.1 of Pleurodeles waltl. Lineage (NCBI taxonomy): Eukaryota > Metazoa > Chordata > Amphibia > Caudata > Salamandridae > Pleurodeles > Pleurodeles waltl. Next base: position 420,582,889 of record NC_090446.1, on the reverse strand, counting down.
CCACTTTCTAAAAGATACACTGCATGCTGCCCATGGGGCTGCCTTAGGGGTGATGTACATGTAGTAACAAACATTTGCAATGCAATGGGTCTTGTGTTTGCTCGTGTTAGAGCAGTTAATGTTGTAAATTCCTAACTTGACTATTCTTGACACATAAATTGAAAATGAAAAGTAAAACAGTTGACATATGCAAGACGATTCAAAGCGACACAGGCGTTTCTTTTATGTGTGTCCTGGCGTCCCAACACTTCTTACAAGAACCAAAATATGAAAGGAAATTCGCTTAGAGAAGCCACTGTAGGAAGCTGGCCTGGTTTGTAGAGGGTACCGTAGGTACTTAAACCTTTATACCAGGTCCAGTAATCCCTTGTTAGTGAAATGTAGTCAGTGTTCTAGCAGCTTAGGCTGATAGAGGTAGCTGTAGCAGAGCAGCTAAGGCTGAACTAGGAGACATGCAAAGCTCCTGTAATACCACTATAGTTACACAATAAAAGCCAGTACTTAGTGTTACCAAAAATAAAGGTACTTTATTTTAGTGACACAAGGCCAAAAATATCTTAGAGGCAATTCTCCTTCTGGAGGTAAGTATTATACACAATGTATACACTAGAGACCAAAATCAGGTAAGTAAGTAGTCACAGAATAGTGCAATCAATAGAAAATTCTATAGAATGCAATAGGAAGAAATAGGCCTAGGGGCAACACAAACTATATACTAAACGTGGAACGCGAATCGCAAATTCCCCTCTAGGCAAGTGTAGTGTGTAGAGGGGCGCTGGGAGAGTAAGAATGCAGCAAAGGTGAGTAAAATACCCCACCCCAGAGCCCAGGAAAGTAGGAGTAAGGTACTGCAAGTTTCCTCAGGGCACACTACAAGTCGTGATAAGAGTTATTGCAAGAACCAAGCAAGACTGCAAGCAACAAATGGTGGATTCCTGGATATGAAGACCTGTGAAGAGAGGAGACCAAGTCCAGAAGTTGAAGAAGATTCCAGGAAGGACAGGATCCCCTGCCAACCTAAAAGATGGAGCAAAAGAAGATTCTCTGGTTGGAAGAAGTCTGCAGAAGAGCACCAGAGAAGATGCTGCGTGTTCCTGCGTGAGGCAAAGGATGTCACACGTCGAGATGTTGAATGCAGGTGAGTGGCAGCGCTAGATTCGTCCAACAAACCTTGGTTAAAGCAATGTCGCGCTTTGTGTCAAAATGGCGCTTTCTGGACCCAGGAGGGACCTGGGGGACTCAACTCTGAGGAGGCAGAGGGGGCTGCACAACACTGGAAGGAACCCACAGATGACCAGGCAGCACCGATGGGAGTCCCAGGACACGGGGACAAAGAAGGTGTAAACTGGGTTGCTGCAGCACTACAAAAAAAGGTCCCACGCTGCTGGAGAACAACTTAGCGAGCTGTGCGTCGCAGGATGGAGTGCTGGGGATGTGGGGCAGGCTGTGCATGAAGGATTCTTGCAAATAGTGCACAGAGGCCTCAGGAGCTAGGAAGGCAAGCTCTTACCTGCTCCAAATTTGGACAGCTGGGCCTTAGGACAGTCTGGGTCGAAGTGGTCCACCACCTGTATGCCAGGGAGCACGCTTGTTGTCCGAGAGAACCAGTCGTCATCTTAGAAGGTGCCTGCTGGAGCAGGGAAGTGACTCCGTCACTCCACAGGAGATTTCTTCAGTCCCTCTGGTGCAGGTTGAAGACAGGGAGTCCTCAGAGTGTGCACATCTTGGAAACAGGTGTGGTTGCTGGCTGGAACTGAAGTTGCAGAGTCATAGTAGCCTTCTTGGATACTTTGTTGCAGTTACAGCGGTTCCTGGAGCAGTCTGCGGTTGATCTGGCAGTCAGAGGATGAAGCAGGAGTTCCAGAGGATTACTGGTGAAAACTGGAAAGTTGAATCTAAAGAGGAACCCGCAGGAGAGACCCTAAATAGCCCTGAGAGGGGTATTGGCTACCTAACCAGGTATGCACCTATCAGGAGGGGGTCTCTGACGTCACCTGCTCGCACTGGCCACTCAGAGGCCTCCAGAGTGTCCCCCACACCTTGCAAAACAAGGTGGCTGAAGTCTCGGACACACTGGAGGAGCTCTGGGCACCACCCCTGGGGTGGTGATAGACAGGGTAGCGGTCACTTCCCTTTCCTTTGTCCAGTTTTGCGCCAGAGCAGGGATAAGGGGTCCCTGAACTGGTGTAGACTGGCTTATGCAAGAAGGGCACCATCTGTGCTCTTCAAAACATTTCCAGAGGCCAGGAGAGGCTACTCCTCTCAGGCCCTTCACACCTATTTCCAAAGGGAGAGGGTGTAACACCCTCCTCCCAAAGGAAATGCTTTATTCTGCCTTCCCGCCGGGACTGAGCTGCTCAGACCCCAGGAGGGCAGAACCCTGTCTGTGAGTTGGCAGCAGCTGTAGCTACAGTGCAAGCCTCAGAGAGCTGGTTTGGCAGTACTGGGGGTCCATGGTGAAGCCCCCCGGATGCATGGAATTGGCTCCCCGATACCAAATTTGGAATGGAGGGACAATTCCATGATCTTAGACACCTTACATGGCCACATTCGGGGTTACCATTGTGAAGCTACATATAGGTATTGACCTATATGTATTGCACGTGTGTAATGGCGTCTCCGCACTCACAAAGTTCCAGGAATTGGCCCTAAGCTATGTGGGGACACCTTTGCTAGTGCAAGGGTGTCCTCATACTTAGTAACTTTGCACCTAGCCTTCATTAAATGAAGGTTAGACATATAGGTGACTTATAAGTTACTTAAGTGCAGTGAAAATGGCTGTGAAATAATGTGTGCACTATTTCACGTAGGCTGCAGTGGCAGTCCTTTGAAAGGGTTTGTCTGAGCTCCTTATGGGTGGCAAAAGAAATGCTTCAGGCCATAAGGATCTCCTGGAACCCCAATGCCCTGGGTACCTAGGTACCCTATACTAGAGGCTTATAAGGCGGGTCCTGTGTGCCATTTGAAATTGGTAAATGAAGTCACTAGCCTATAGTGACAAATTTAAAAGCAGAGAGACCATAAGCACTGAGGTTCTGATTAGCAGAGCCTCAGTAACACAGTTAAGCACTGCACACACACGTTTTATTTATAAACGAGCACTGTGGTCCTGACCAGCAGGATCCCAGTGAGACAGGCAAAAACATACTGACGTACAGGTAAAAATGAGGGTAACATGCCAAGAAAGATGGTACTTTCCTACAGGTGTCAGTTGCCCTGCCACTTACGGTATCAGCTAGTACAGTTGTGCAGCCAGATAGTATGTTTCAAAGTCCGGGGCCACTAATCCTCCCTCCTCTGTTGCCTGTTGTAATATGGATAGCGCCACACGTCTGCGACCAGAGGAATGTCTGTCATTGATTCAACTTTGTAAAAATAGTTCGTGGGATCTTCACCCACAATACTGCAAAATAATAAAGCAGATGGGGTAAAGCGATCATTTCCAATAATGCCACTCTGCCTACCCCCAAGAAGAGGAGTGTGTTGCAAAAATCCATGTTCTGCTGTAGGGACCAAACAGCCCGTTAGACATTTCCTTCCAGTAACTAGTTAGAGTTATGAAATACTCGCACACCTAGGTATTGTATACATCTGGGTTACCATCGCAAGGATCCTAGGTTCTGCCGTGGTGCTGTATTAGGCTGTGTTGGGAATAAGCTTGGCTTTTGCCTCTGTCCTTAGAACTTTCTGAATTGGTCTAGCAGTCTAGCTCTCACTAGATTTCCATCTCTATCTCTAAGGAACATGAGGAGGTCATCAGAATATAACTCTATATGATGTGCCCTCCCATCTATCACTATTCCCTGGTATCTGCACCCCCTTCTGGCGTGACAAGCCAGGGGCTCTATCGCTATTGCAAATAGTAAGGATGCTGAGCGACAGCCCTGGCTAGTTCACGCCCCACTTCATAGCTTTCTAATATGAGTTTCCCCGTCCTCACCCTAGCTCTATGGGTAAACCCCCAATCCAATTGGAAGCTCTCCATGACCCCATATTGTAAGGCCCTTTCCAGGCTGTCAAAGGCTTTTTCTATGCTGACTACGAAAATCGCAGAGTTCAATTGTGTATTGGCATCCACTTCGAGTACCCGTATGTTAAGTGCTGAATTTCGGCCAGGGATGAATCCCTGCCTGATTAATGAGTTTGGGCATATGGGGAAGTAGTCTAGAAGCTAAGATTCTTCTATTTTTTATTTAATGTTCAATGTGGACAGAGGGCGATATGCTTTCTTGTCCTGAGCTGGCTTCCCTGGCTTTAGCACATTATGGGTGGAGTCTGGAAGAGTTCTCAATTTTCTAGCCACCTTGTAGAGGTTCACCAATTTAGGGGCAAGTGTCTCAACATTGGTAGTGTTGAATTCCACTGGGACCATGTGTTCCCGGTGTCTTTCCTCTAGCTAGATGATGACGCCCTCACCTCGGATAGCGTTATTTCCCCTCCCAATTGTTCGGCCTCTTAGTTCCAGAGGGGACAGATAGTCTTGAATCTCTGCCCAAATCACTAGAGCTGCGCTGCACCGCACCCTCATATATGATTGAGTATTAAATGTAGAATTCATGATTAATATCGGATTGTCTATAAAGCCTACTTCCCTAATCTGCCTCAAGCTCAACTGTGAATGTGCACAGTTTGGTGGGCTTCGCAAGCCATGCCAGAAGCTGACCCATACAGTCACTTTCTATGTGAGCTTTGAACATATAGTTCCTATAGTCAAAGCAACAAAGCAGTTCACCCGCTCAACAACTCTCGCCCTTGCCTCAAGTAGAGCTGGTTATCCGGGTCTATCTACTTTAAGGGTTCTCAGGGTTTCCTCAGCTGACAACACTTCACCCAGCAAGGTGCACCTTATTCCTACTGATTCTGCGATGCCCGCCCCCACCGTATCTCTTGAAATGCATCCCCTAGGGAAGGCGTTGTTCCTAAGTTATCCTCAGTTTATTCAGTAATACTCTGTCCTATAAGGTCACTATAAACAGGGTATTCTAGAGATTATAGTTTGTATCTCTAAGTGAGTATACTGGGAGGAGTAGCACCCTAAATCAGGGGTAGCAAAATCTGGCTATGGTTGGATATTGTCAGAGAGATTCTGTATTATTTACCAAGCTGTGAACTTCTGCTGTGCAAAGGAATGCATCCAATCACACATGAAGGTTGTGTAGTGGCGAAAAGAAGGAATAATCCCTTGCTTGCTGGTGGTGCACCTGCCAAGAGTCCAGCAATCCCCATTCCATCTGCCTTATTGAGAAAAGGCGAGCAGTTCTCATGACCGGTGAATCGCCTAGCGGGGTATAGGAGCTTTCTAGCATTGGGACTGCTGCATAGTTGAAATCCCTTCTCATGAGAACATCAGCTACTAAGTAGGGGGGCAGTCTCCTTGAGATCTCTGATAGGAACGCTACTTGATCCAAGTTTGGGCATATACGTTAATTATAGACATTTCTCTGCCATCAAGACAACCCGTGACCACCCCATAGTGGCCATCAGGATCAGTGAGGTCCCCTGTATGTGGAAACGGTACCCCAGGTTGAATCCATATTAGTGTTACCCTAGTAAATGCGAATATTTGTATAGTATTGGTGTAAAGCTGCTCCTTCCATAGCTATAAGATGAATTTCCTGAAGCAGTGCTATCCAAACCCATTTTCTTGATAAATAGAAAAATACTTTATCATTTAATCATGGTGTGCATACCCCTTACTTTACAAGACATTATTTTTTATGTTGTGGGGTTAACCACTGTATGCAAGTAACAGAGAGGAATCAAATCTCAGACGAAGACCGTAATGTGTTTCTCTGTGGTGTGCGATAATTAGAGTGTCCACCAACATGTATACAACTAAAACCCCAACTCCCCATCCCCTGGACAAGCAGGAAATCACCACCCACCCATCCAGACTTATAACATAACTTTATCAGTAGTTGGTAAACCCACTGAAATACAGAAGAAGGGACGTCAGCCATTTGGATCGGCCTGCCTTTAACTGAATCCTCCCCTTATATTATAAGCAGTTAAATTTCTGGACTTTCAGATCTACAGGTACACAGTGAAAGGAACTGTGCAGTCAACAAGTCTTTGTTTATTCAATAGGTGAATCCTCCCAAGCCACCTTGTGGCCCATGTCCATCTAAATACAATCCCCTTACCATACCATGGTCCAATCATATTAGTTTGTCCGTTGTCCTAGACGTAACCATGGACAATTCTGGTTGTGTCCTCAGCAGAGGTAGATCCCCCATCGAGGTCGGACGTCCGTTCCTCTTCCTTGCCACCCAATGAAGTAGGTGGGCTACTTCTCTTGCCGCTGTTTAAGGCTGACACTGTTTCCATTGCTCTCTGCTGTTCTTTTTGCACCTCTGCTCCCGATGGGGACCTGCCCAGTGCTCCTCAAGGTCCACATTGTTGCAGTTTCCATCTTGGTGAGATTTCAGATTTGTCCTGGCTACGGTCTGCTTGTGGATATGACCACAACTGTCTGCTGACGCTCAGACTGTTATTAAAGATTTGCAAGTCTTTATCAGGATGTATGCGGTTGCAGCATTCCACTTGAACCAGGGCCGTGCTTTTGCCTCTAGGGTCCTTAGGGACACTATGGGGACGATGGGTGGTCAGCTCCCATTATTCCTCTTCCTATCATCCCAAGGGTAATTGCATTCTGGAGCGGAGGAACTGAGACTTAAAGCAATCCTTAACAGTATTAGGTTCACGCCGCAATTGGTTTCATTACCTATGTGGGGTCCAGAGAGCATTAAATAATCTGCCCAGAAGGTCCTTGGGAGTACGCCACACCCCCTTTATGAGGTCCTATTTAAGATACCTATGTGTGTCCTAGATCTTTAGGGCCCTGGCGCAGTGGCAGCAGACATACTGTTTGACATAAAGGTACGTATCGCTGTTTTACAGGAGCTACAGCAATTTCGTGTTCTTCAAGATTAACCCCTTTGCTGCCAGGCCTTTTCTGGCTATTTGGGGCAGTTTCCGCTTAGGCCCTCATAACTTTTTGTCCACATAAGCTACCCATGCTAAATTTGCGTCCTTTTTTCCAACAACTAGAGGTACCCAGAGTTTGTGGGTTCCCCTGAAGGAGACCAAGAAGTTATCCAAAATACAGCGAAAATTTCATTTTTTTAAAATATGGCAAAAAGGGGCTGCAGAAGAAGGATTGTGTTTTTTTTTTTTTTTTTTCTCCTGAAAATGGCATCAACAAAGCGTATGTGGTGCTAAAATCATCATCTTCCCAGCTTTCAGGAACATACAGACTTGAATCAGAAAAACACATTTTTCGACACAATTTTGGCATTTTACTGAGACCTACCACATTTTTTACTGTATTTTGTGCTTTTAGCCTCCTTCCAATTAGTGACAGAAATGGGTGTGAAACTAATGCTGGATCCTGAAAAGCAAAACATTCCTGAAAAGTGGACACAAATTCTGAATTCAGTAATGGGCCATTTGTGTAGATCCTACAAGGTTTTCCTACAGAACTTAACAGCTGAAATAAAAAACAAAATTGAAATTGAGGTGAAAAATAACAGCCATTTTTCTCCACGTTTTACTCTTTTTCCTATGATGTCAAATATATCAAAGCAATATACCATTACGTCTGCTGGACACTTCTGGTTACGGGAATACATAGGGCTTGTAGGTTAATCAAGAACCCTAGGTACCTATAGCCAATAAATGAACTGCACCTTGCAATGGGTTTTCGCTGTATACCGGGTATACAGCAGTTCATTTGCTGAAATATAAAGAGTGAAAAATAGGTATCAAGGAAACTTTTGTGTTTCCTAACTGGGCACAAGATAAGGTCTTGAAGCAGTGGATATTTGCACATCTCTGAATTTCTGGGTGCCCATACTAGCATGTGAATTTCATGGCATTTCTCAGAAAGATGTTGTTTTTACACACTGTCTTACATTTGGGAGGAAAAAATGTAGAGAAAAACAAGGGGCAGTAACACTTGTTTTGCTGTTGTGTTCCCCCCAAGTCCCCTGATAAAAATGGTACCTCACTTGCATGGGTAGGCCTAATGCCCGCGACAGGAAACGCAAAATGGACACATCACATTTTTACATTGAAAACTGACGTGTTTTTTGCAAAGTGCCTAGCTGTGGATTTTGGCCTCTAGCTCAGCTGGCACCTAAGGAAACCTACCAAACCTCTGCATTTTTTGAAAACTAGGCACCTAGGGGAATCCAAGATGGGGTGATATGTGGGGCTCTCACAAGGTTCTTTACCCAGAATCCTTTGCAAACCTCAAAATATAGCCCAGAAAACGCTTTTTCCTCACATTTTGGTGACAGAAAGTTCTGGAATCTGAGGGGAGCCACACATTTCCTTCCACCCAGTGTTTCCCCCAAGTCTCCTGAAAACATTGTACCTCACTTGTGTGGGTAGGACTAGTGCCCGTGAAAGGAAATGCCCCAAAACACAACGTGGACTCATCAAAAAGATCAAAAACAAAACTACCTGGTTTTTTTTTGGGGGGGGGGGGGAGGGGCACACCAGTGTTTTCGGTCCTGGGCTCAGCTGCCATATAGGGAAACCTAACAAACACAAACATTTCTGAAAACTAGACACCCGAGGGAGTCCAGGTAGATGCGACTTGCATGGATACCCCAGTGTTTTCTTACCCAGAATCCTCAGCAAAGCTCAAATTTAGCACAAAAAAATTCAAATTTTTCCCATATTTCTATGTGGGATCACAACAATGGGACAAACCTTCTACCACCCAACATTCCCCTCTGTCTCCTGATAAAAATGATACCTGACTTGTGTAGGTGGGCCAAGAGCTTGTGACAGGGAAGAGCCAAAAACAGGTCGAAATTGATGGGGAACCAAAGCAGATCTAAAAGGACAGTTTGGAAAAAAAATATTTGTAGGCTGACAAGTGGGGCAGAATTGTTATCGGTACGGATGTAACAATGCTGGTGGTTAGAACTTTGTGGATTCCTACAGATTCCGGAAGGTTCCATCACAAAAATTTGTGATTTCCAGTAAAATTTGAGATTTGGAGGGCATTGTGGGTAAGAAAATGATGCAGGGTGCATGTGAATCACACCACCCTGGACTCACCCAGATGTTTAGTTTTCAGATGTGTCTAGGTCTTGTGGATTTTTATACATAGCAGCATCCCAAAGTCCAAAAAGTGCAGCCCTCACCATTCTAAGTGGGACGATTTTGAGAGTTAGCCAAGCTCTGATGGCCCAAATGTAAAAACAAAACCCAGAGTAATCAGATGTCCTCTTGCTCGCTGTGGGATAACATGTTTTAGTGTGCAGGGGAGAGCTGAAAGACTGTTACCCCTTTCAGTTGGGTGGGGGGCATAACCATGCCTATACTGGTTGGTAGGCACCAGCCCACTCTGCTTTTTATTTTTTTTATTTTTTATTTATTTATTTATTTATTTATTTATTTATTTATTCCATGGTGTCTAGTAGGCTTTCTGCTCACCCCCCTTCACTCCCCCTTGGGAGTGGATCAGGGGTAATTGCCCCATCTTCCCTCCGGTGGGCAGAACAACTTTGTCCCCATATTTTTGGGGTGGGGGTATGGCCATACCCAACCCTCTTTTTTTTTTTTTTTTAAACAATTCTTTCCTGGTGTCTGGTGGTGTTTTGGCCCCATGGGGAGCAAATGAGCCTTACAAAAATAGGCCGCTCTGCCCCGCAGGGGGGCAGAAATGGCCTAAAATGAACTTGCCCCCCCAGGGGAGCAACCCTTGCCTAAGGGGTCGCTCTCCTTGTGTGAAATTGGCGCAACAAAAAAAACCTGGTGGCTAGTGGCCTGGTAAAAAAAGGGAGCAATAATTTTACTCCCCTTATGAAACAAAAGAACAAAAAAACAAAAGAAAAACAATCCCTGGTGTCTAGTGCCTTTCTCCCCCCCCCCCGGGGGCTGATAGACCTAATCAATATAGGTCGATCTGCCCCCGGGGGGGGGGGCAGAAAAAGACTAATAATTAAATACCCCCCCAGGAGAGCGCGACCCTTGCCCAAGTAGTCGCTCCCCTTCATATGTAAATAAAAAAAAAAATATATATCTCCCTGGTGTCCAGTGGGCATTTCTGCTGCCCGATCGCATCGCTCAGAATGCAGAAAAGCATTTATTTTGATGTCTCTGCCTGCCCCCTCGTCCTGAGCGGAAGAGAAATGCTTAGCATGGGAGGTGACCTCAGATGAGGTCCGCATGCAATGGGGGCGATCGGGGGGGGGGGGGGGCCCAGTACAGGATGAGCTGGTCTCATCCCCGGCACACGGGAACCGTGGCCAATGGCGAGACCAGTTCGGCCCAGGCACCTTATGGGTTAATGTATACCTTCCTTGTTTTGTAATTTTCTCTTTATAATTTATAAAAAATTCCATCTCTTTCAATAGATAAGAGGTAATAAATAGAGAATATTTTGATCAAGTCGATTTTTACATTTATTGTTGGTCCATTTTCAGGCGCAGTGCTTGCCCAGCTGTGTCCTGCAGTATCTCAACGCCTGACAGAGTAGGCACTGATGTGCCCTTCCATTTCTGGTGCTTTGCAGCAGTTTTAAAATGTTCTTAGTTTCTCATCACTCAAATGGGTTTAATTTAAGATATGTATGTTTCCCTCGTCTTCACTGAGTGATTTTGCTAGTGAGAAAGTGTCATTCATAATTACAATGAAATTATGAAAATGCCCCACATAAGCATCTGAAACCTTTGCAGCTGTGAAGCACCAATGCTACCATTGCCTACTCAAGCATGGGGAGGATGGAAAATGAACTTTTATTAATCCCTGTTGCTACTTCCTTGACGAGAAATGTCCAATGTGTGGTACTTTACTACTCCAATTCAACACAGACAGATGACATAGTCTCTTATGAACCACCACCACCACCAAGGGGTCCATCCTCCAGCTCTGCATTGGCTCTTGTGTTTGCACAGACTGCTTCTGGTTATTTCATCGACCCTGATGATTTTTCTTCAAACTCATCTGCTTCTGCAACTGAAACTGTATCAAAGACACGTAAGCTGTTCATGTGGCTTAAAAACAATTACTTGATTCATCCATGGTATTATCTGTGGATACTGTTGACATTGCTTTCCTTTCTGCTTTGGAGTGGTTTTGTCATTGTTTTCTTTCTTTTAATAAATGTGCATTATATTCCTGATCTCTCTGCCATTGAGCCGGTGGATGAGGTTTTAACACCTTACTTCTCTTCCTATAAGGTTTGAAGAGACTTGTCTTTTGTGAACATTTCAGCAGTTCCGATTCCTGATAGGATTGTTTGGGATAAAGTACCATTCGACATATATGGTCCTACTGTGGTCACCCAAATTCCTTACATGTATATTATTTCTTTGTGTGATGGTATTACACATGCTGTTTCTGATGACTGGGATTTTAACAGTTAATTATATGCTTTCTTGAATGTTACACTATATTTGGAAGTGAGGATGTGTATATGATCACAGCAAATTATGCGGAAATGTTTTGTTATTACGGAAATTACTCTCTGCACCAAGTCAGTACTCCAAGATCAGTCTTTAATTACACACAGTTGGAGCATTGTCTGACTCCACCAGTGGAAAGTTCTAAAACATATGTAGAAAAATGTGCATACTTTACTTGGCATGATGTTAGAAGTGCTGAGTAATATTATTTTAAATTGCCACCTTCTAATGTGAGAAAAATATTACCAACAGACACAATTAATATATTAGCATTCCTTTGTTTCCTGACTTGTTGTTGAAGGTTATCAGCATTAGAACAATACAGTTGATTTGAAGAGTGTATGGGGAACACAAGATTGGCAGATACAGAATAGGGAAGCTTTGTTTAGAGCATGCCTTATTCCCTTGCAAATTATATTTTTAAATGACATGGTTCAGCAGACGACGTGTTTCGGGTTAGCAAAAATAAAATAATTGAACGCTCCTAGTATCCCCACACCAGCAAAATTTCACAAATGGCAGACACTTTTGAATATCATGGAAGAACAGCTAACTGATTGGGTTCAGAACTATAGCTTTAATTCCTCACTTTAATGCTCCAACATGTGATTGGTGTGACCAATGGACACAAATGGTTGCCAGACACGTTTTGTTAATTCTACTTGGGGTTTCAGAGAAAGCCGGCCAGACCCTCTGTCACAGCTCAACATTCTGGTATCATGACAACATATAGTGTGGGTAAACTGTGACAACAATGGTTGCGTTCCTCCACATTAGCGGCTGTCAAAGAACATCTTAGTCTCCTTTCAGAGGAAATGGACTTGCAAACTTTCTTGTTGGGTCCTAGAAAGCCACCATCAAAACGTTTTTTGTAAGCCATATATAACAAGATTTGGAAGCTTTCCCAGATGAAAGCTGCTGCAGGTTTGAGGCAGATTGCTAAAGAAAAATGGAAAAGGCTTTAGCCGTTGTTGATAATGGTCTGAACACATTGTCCAACAGAATTTACACTTTAAACAAATTGTGTCTTCTGCAATAGACATTATTCAGAATGGCATGTCCTCTTTACTCTACCGAGTTATTTGCAGCGTTTAATTCCAGACCGCAACAGATGATGGCTAAAAAAGAAGCTAGTTACATCACGCTTAACATCAAGAAGCTGGAGGAATTGCCTTTTACTGTGGCAGAAATGTTCTTGGCAGTATGGTTAATACATGTTGTGATATGCCCATTTCCACCTTTCGGTTCACAAGATGTTTAAAACGTTTCTCAGTAGGCAGATTTTAGTGGTTAGGAGACAGTTATACCAATGAGGTATGGGGGTTCCCTTTCGATTACAAGTGTATGAACAGCGAAACAGAGGTCTTTCTTAGAGGAAGCGAATGTGAGGCTGCTGTTAGTCATTCAGTGATTTGTAAGCACATGTCCTTGCACAGCCTTTGCACTGCAGTGGTCGCAAATTTGGCATCCTATCTGAAGGGTACTCCCATCGCTTTGGTTCGTCCAGTGTTTCAGATACTTTATAGTTGAACTTATGTTATGCTAATGATTAGAGCTGCTGTGGAAAGAAACTTGGAATAGCCAATGCAATTTTGGTTTCCCAAATGGTAACTTGTTGCAGCCACGTGTTATTCTCCCCCCCCCCACCACACAGTAGATAAAAGAAGCAGATTTGTGGCCGCACGTTGCTACTTCTAATTTAAATGTTGACAACCTAATCATGCTAAAGGTGATATTATTTCAAAAACATCTTGCTCTGTCATCAGCCAGAAAGACCTATGACCTCCAACTAGCAGGGTCATCAGCAGATCTACAGTCCCTATTAAATACCAACTTCCCCAGCCATTTAGGAGCATTGGTGAGCAGGATTTTTAACATATCTAGTATTTCAGGGATTGTACATTTCATTAAGGCTATAGATTCTGGATTTGTCAGCACCTTCCAGACAGTGTTTAGAGTTATACCTTCAGCCATCGATTCACTCTTTTCAAGTGTCTTTGGTGGATTCCCTATAACTTTGGCACTTATTGGCGGTATATTTCTGCTGCTATTTTTGATACGCAGAGGCTGTCCTATCTCAGCGAAATGGAATAATGGAGCTACCGCCAGCCCAGCTGTGTCGTGATTGCATGATGCAGTACTTCAGCGCTTCCTTGCTTGTTGAGCTGGTGCTGAATTGTCATTGTCATCCCGACCATTTCTGACATGTTTGCAACCAGTTTTCCATTGCATGTGTGGCTTCTTCGAATGCGCACCGAAGATGTGTTTTGCTGTGCAGTCTGTGCCTTTTTTGAACAAGGATCTGTTGATGTTCTCGATGAAGGTTCATTTACATACATGGCCATTGAGACGGAGGCTGATATGCGAGGCATCTTATGAACTGCCAATTATGAATCTCCTGGCTCCAACAACATCTGGCACAATGGAGAGTTCCGCCCTTGCAGTTCATTCTGCAACTGAGGCTTCTGCACACTTCTGCTCTGTGGATTCTTCTGCTAATGTGCTGGTCAACTTGTCGCCAGCTGAAGTGGAGTTTCTTTTGGTTTCAGTCTCTGTTGATGACCTCAGAGATTTTGTGTGAGATCCTAATTATTATTAATATTTGTCCATTGGTGTTTTTCAAATTATAAAACATGACATCAAGTTTCCTTTTAATTTGGTATGTCTATTGGACTGCTTTGCTTGATGATTTAGACTTTTTTTAATCTCCTAGGTATGATTTTACTTATGTTTGTTTTGAGCATTTTTAGACTTTAGTTTTTTTTTTTTGCAGCTTGTGCCCTTTTACCTAGATATTCTGCACTGTTTTCATTTATTAATTTTATTCATTTTAGAATAGCCTGCTTTCAGCTGTAGGGTTTTATTTTCCTAATCAGTTGTCACTTTCCATCTATGCTGCATGCCATATTGCAGTCGATCTCAGCCAGATCAGGAGACGGGGACAGACCCCTGTGCCAAGGTAACGGTGGTGGGTGCGCCTCTCATAAACGGACAGATTGGCCCAAAACTGCCATGCTCTTGCTATAGGCTAGAGTTTAAGTGTTAGGTAGGAATCATTTATTTGTTCATTGCAATATTCTGGGGTTGTTCATATTTACATCACTGATTTTCACAATCTTAATTTTGTTATGTCTCATTATTGTAGCTCATGCATTTTATTGTAGATTGCAGTCTTTGCAGTAAAGCTTTTGAAACTAATCTGCATCTCCTTCTTTGCCTGTGTACGAAACTCATGGCTAATGGGAGAAGGTTATGACCTGTTCACTGTGATTCCCCAGAGAAGTCACTACAGTGTCAAGAGTTAGACTGCCACAAATCACCTTCACCCTTTGTGTCTGGATGAGGTACTGCTAGCAAGCCGGTAGGGTTGGGCCAACAGTTGCCAAGCTGGTGAGGGAGAGACTGTCACCAGCGAGCAGTGTTGCTGCTGGCCCAAGCCAAGCAGTCTTTTGGAATCATGAGTCACACGGCACAGGTGCTATGTTGTTTTCCTTATATTGGTATGACTTATCTCGGGGTCCACCCGACAACTTGCCTGCTATTATCATCCAGAGTGGACAGGAATTCAACAATAGTTCACTGAGTCCCCAATTCAAAAAATCGTCCTATCTCATTCTTATGCTGGAGGGGGCAACACCAAGAGATGACCACCCCACAAAGCACTGATATGGGAGAGCAACCGCTGGTTCAACACCTTGGGCAATCCTCAGGCTGTATGCCACAGGCCTGCTTTAAAGCAAATAGTCCTCAGCATGCCAGCCCTTTATCCTCTGTCTTTTCTCTCTTCCAGTTACACAATGCCTGGCTAAGCCTCTTTCTTCCTCAGTTGTGGTGCGCCAGGAGTTGTTGGCAACAAAAGTCATGCCCAATCGGTACCCACAGGCAGTGGGCTCAGTTAGAGCCTTTATCCTTCACCACCGTGTTGTTTGGGTCCCGCAAGGGGAGATCCTAACAAGGTCTTCGTCCCTCCCGGGGCCTCTAGAACTGTAGGGATCATAGTTTGTTTGTTCAGGTGATTATTAGGCCCCCATGAGTGGCCTCCCCTCTAACCTCCGTGTGGTCGTCTCCAGGGGCCCCCCAGGGCCTCTTCCTTTCTTGGGTGTCAGATTCGCTGTCCACCCCTGTTTGTGGCCTCTTACTCACAACCAGCTGCTGTCTGCTGGTATTCCCCAGGTCCCAGCCTCTGTAACTTAGGCAAGTAAGCAGTTCTCTGAGGGAGCTCCGTTCTTCAGGATTTGGTGAGGAGGCGAGCCTGTGACGATCCTATCTTTGCACAACTGGAGGGACTACAAGCTGCTCCAGGTCATCTTGTGGCACAGCCGTGAGATGATCCGTGGCTGCGCAATTCAGGCAGGGTTGATTCCCACAAATAATGGGCTTTTTCTTGCCCCGGTTCATCATCTCTATGCGTCCCGGGCTCTCTGTCGAGATCCGATTGGGGACTGATCCCTTACTGGGGCCTCCAGGATTACAGGTACTGGAGCTCAACTGGGTGAGAGGTTACCGGGCCCCCGCCAGGGGTGATACCACTTGCCTCCACCTCCTCGCCACATGGGGCTCCTCGGGACCTCTCCTCAGGCGTCAGCTTTGTTCTCCCTTCTTGTACTCATCCTCTCCGACTCACCCACTAATTGTCACTTCCTGGAGTTCTCTGGGAACCCGCCTCCTTCACACGGTCAAATGCTCCGATGTGGTCCTTTTTTCCAGGCGGCGGCGGGGAAGTGAAGTCATGGTGATCCCATCTACCCGCAGTCCGAGGAACCACAAGGTCGTGCCATACCACTCCGCAGTCCCTGCCCCCAGGGCTGTTGAGGGTATCGCAGGTCAGCCCATCACTGTGGACTCTACTCATGGGTGTACTTGACCTCGTCCTCAAACACCATCTGTATGGTAGTGTGACGTCGAACGCCTCCGTGTGGGGGGGGGGGTCTCAGTAAGGATGTATGGACACCAGACTGCTAGGATGCTCAGAATATGTTACAGGATTTCGGCAGGCCTCAGCAGAGCTCTTCACTGCATGTCTGCCACCATCTTGGCCATGCTCCATTAACACGCTGTTTGTGATTATATACATTATATATCATGGTCCCCAACCTACTGAGTAAACAACCTTCATGTCTGGATTATAGCATTTGACGTAATGCCCCTAAGGTCACACACACCATTCCAGTCAGGCCCTACTCCATCGCGGAAAACACACTTCCCAAATTCTGCCAACTCACTGTTGTATCTGTTATAAACAATAACAACATGAATGATGCCTGCCCTTATAATTCGTAGACCTGGCAAAGTGTGGTGTCATTCCGATAGTGGCCCAGATGAGACACCTAGTCTGGAACAAGTGGTCCTGTATCAATATTTTGGGGCATCAGGAAACTTCCTTATATAATTCATCAAAAAGGTGTAGTTTAAATCAATGTACCTTCTGCTCCCATCTTCCTAAATATATATCTAGTACCCCTTCTTTGGTGCCCATAATTTATGTAACACATTCCCGAAATTATGTAAAAGGTTTTCATCCTTGATCATTTTCAGTATTTATGGATCACCAATCAATTCCTTAGGTAGAAAGGTCCTTCGCTCCTGATAAACCTGTTAAATACTGTCCAAAGACGATCTTGGGTATTGCTGACACTCAGAGAAGATGATGCATTTTGCCGGACACTAATAAGAGCTGCGTACCCTAGAGAGGCTACTACCGCAGCACATGCTTCCTTCACAGCTCTTCTGATAACGACAGCTTGAGCTGTCAAGGTATCCGGTGCACCGATTCTCCCTAAGAAGCTCTAGATTGCAAGTTGCTCTACTACATGCTCCCCTAGGGTAGGGTATAAAAGTAGGTTTCAAGAATGTAGGCTTTTAGATAACATTTTAACCATGTTACAAATGTTCATTTTATTCTTGTTGTTTACAATGTGAATTCTTGATTTTTATGATATCCTTCGTGATTATTTTACATGTAAGAAACAGTTTCGGCCTGTTGTAATGAATACTTTGTCAAGTTTCTGTTCTTCTTAGTGCTGTGTGTGTGTGTGTGATACTGTTAAAAACGAAATAGGTTTACTTTCACTAAGGTGCCCCAGATCCCCTTCCAGGGTTAGGTAGTCCAAAAGCAATTATTTCACTTCACCTATGTATTGTGTGGGGTTCTGCAGGACTACAATAACCTGTCCTTCACATTCAGTGCTGGTGCATTGAACAAAGTAGTTCACCTGTGTCACCCATGAGTGGGAAAATAAACCTTTTAGAGCTACGCCAGTCATAGTTTACACAACAGTTGGCACCCAATGTGTGACCCATATTTTACCATTACACCTTGAGTAGTTCTTTCACTATTCACACATGAACCACTATTCTGTGGTAATCATGGATATCATATTTCCATAGGTTTGTTAAGCTTGACTTTTGAATGGTTACTCCCCATTGTGTGGGTTTTCTAATTCTTTGATTCCATTTTCATTTGAATCCATTCACTTGGCCGCGCATATCGTAATGGGAGCCGTTTACAGGGAAGCAGTCACTCAGCATGTCCAGTCTCCAGTCTTGTATGCTTGCTGCACATGCAGCATATGCCTTTGAGACATTTTACTCATGGGTGGAGTTCAAGTCTATCGATGGTGCTTCTGGGCAGTTTTGAGAATATACCGCAGTGGAGCTGCCAGTACTCTACAGGGCTTACCAAGATTTGGAAATCCCTCTAACTTACAAGGAACACCAGAACTGATTTGGTGGTTAGTTACCTCACATGCACAGGAATGTCTGCCCAGGACACTTGAGTAATGAAGGGGTTAAAGGCCAGTCTTTGCTGGTTTATACGCCCATTCCCTGTCCTAATAGCTTTGCACCTGCTGAGGTGCTATACTACATGGTCACCTTATACAGGACACTGGTGCAGTTCGCACAGAGTGTCTTGAGTTCTCACCCCACTGTTGCAGCAGGACCAGTAACTCCAACATAACTACAGACTATTAGTCCTCAGTCTGTTCATGCACTCCTGGGTAGGGCATCCACGAACAGAGATGAGATAGCTTTCTGGATTGCTCGTAAGACCAACTAGTTGGAAGCTGTGTATCGATAAACCACCACCCTCAGGACAAACAAAGGATATTGACTGTTTTCCTCTTCCTCTTGTGATGGTGCCTCCTGTAGAGAAGTGTATCCCCTATAGATGTAAATGCATTTGAATCTGCACTAGTACAAATGGCACACCTTCCCTGGCAGTACCCCCTGATGTACTTTAACAGGTACAGGATGAGCATAGTGCCACACCACAGTTTGGTATGAAAATAATGTGAAACCTCTGCACGGTTTGCTTTATCATCGATATTAAAGGAGAAACTTCACTGGAAGCTGTTCCAGTTCAAGATGGGAGCTACCAAAAATAATTGTGGATGTCTACAGCTCTGTAGGTCATGATACCTTAGGTACACGGCACTTTATACCAAATTTGAAATATAAAAGAAGTTAAATCAAAACAGAGGGAGAAAGAGAAAACACAGCCTGGATTACCCACATTTCAGGAATACAGGGGGGGTGGTTACAACTTGAGGCTGAATGGTATCCGCATTCTGGAGGAGTATAGCATTAAAGTTGAAGCTGGATGCGAGATTAACATCCGCATTAAAAGGGAGGAGAAAGGACGTTATGTTAAATTGATTTGTATAGCACACTAATCACCCAAGAGGATATCCAGGGGCTTAGGCAGGTGTGTATGTATGTTACCCATGGTGCTTATCAAAAGAGCCAGGTCTTCAGCTTCTTGTAGAACTCGAGGAGGAGGCTCTGCTGTACTGAGGGAGGCTGTTCCATGCCTATGGTGCGATGTAGGAGAATGAAGGACTTCCAGTATTGCTTTTGTAGATGTGGGAAATGAGTGAGAGTCAGTTAGATCATGGGTGGCTGGTGGTTTGAGAGTGTATGCACTATTCGGATCCTGTGTTGGGTAGTGATTTGTATGCATTTGTGAGAAGTTTGAATTAGCTGCTTGTGAATGGGGAGCCAATGAAGCTTCTTGAGGTGTGGTGTGAAGTGGGTACAGTGTGAGAGGTAGAGTATCAGTCTTGCAGTGGTGTTCTGGATGGTGTGGCGCATATGTAGGAGTTTGGAAATTCCGGCGTAGATAGTGTTGCCATAGTCCAGCTTGCTAATGAGTGCATGCCTGTCTGTGGTTTTGATCTTTTGTAGCATGCATAGTATGTCGAAGCAGGAGGTGCACAATGCATTGACTTGAGCTGTCATGTTGATATTGGCGGCTAGGATGATCTCTAGTTTTCTTGGGTGGTCTGTCGATGTGGATGTTAGCTTTAGCTCTGGTGGCCACCAGGTGGAGTCCTATGGGGAGGCCATGTTGCCGAAAACCATTACTTCCTTCTTAGTGGAGTTAAGCTGTAGGCACTTGGTGCCAGATGTCCCAAAATTTTGCATTCGCAAACGGTGCGAATTGCTAAATTCGGGCGTTTGCGAATGCAAAATCACCTTTCTGAATGTAAGAAAGGCATTCGCAGTGCAATTTTAAGGAATCGCTAAAATAGCGATTCCTTAAAATTGCGACCTCATTTAGAGAATTGCAAATTGCGATTCTCTAAATAAGAAATCGCAAATAAGGAATCCTTATTTGCGATTTCTTAAGCACATGTATGAAGCAATTCCTTAATGCGAATTGGGCATTAAGGAATCGCTAATTACCACCAAGTTGGACTTGGTGGTAACCATGTGCAAAATTTAAAAATGTTATTAAAATGCATTTTTAAATTGTACATGTTAAGCACACATGCCCTTTTGGCATGTGTGCACCTTACATGTCCCCCCAAAAAAATGTTGGGGTGCAGCAGAGGGGGCCTTAGGGCCCCAGCACCCCGGGGTTTTGCATTTCCAAAATTGCGATTTCTGGTTCAGAAATCGCAATTTTGGAATTGCAAAAAATTTGCAGATATGGGCCAACAGGCCCATAGCTGCGAATGGGGCAGGTATCGCAATTTGCGATTCGGTAATAGCATTTGCGATTTTTAAGAAATCTCTATTACCGAATCGCAAATGTGATACATGGCACTTTGCGAATAGGAAATAGCGATTTCTTAAAAATCGCTATTTCCGAATCGCAAAGGGCCGTGATGATACATCTGGCCCTTGGTTCCTATTCAGTATGCTACTGTGGCCATGCAGTTAGGGACGTTGGTTCTGATGGTGGTTGTCTTGTCCGTCAGGGAGCGGATGAGTTGTGTGTTATCAGCGTAGGAGATGATGGTGATGTATTGTAATGGGTTGATGTTAGTGAGCGGCGTTATGCGTATGTTAAAAAGTGTGGGGTTGAGGGGCAGTCCCTCTGGGAAGCTGCATATCAAACATGGGTCTCTGATGTGAATTGTGGCAGCCTAACCCTTTAGGCTCTTCCTGTTTGGATGGAGCGGATCATTTTGAGAGCAGATCCTTTTATGCCAATCTAGTGGAGTCTTCTGATGAGGGTGTTAGGGGAGACAGTGTCTAAGGCCACGGAGAGGGTGAGCAGGATGAGGGCTGGTGTATCTCCATGGTTCATGGTGATTCAAATGTCATTGGTGGCTGTGAGTGTTTCAGTGCTGTGGTTTCTTCTGAGGTCTGATCGAGTGTTGTCTAAAAGATGGTGAGGTTCGAGGTAGGTTGTAAGTTGTTGATGGCCTTCTCAATTACTTTGGCCAGATAGAGGACCAGAGAGATAAGTCAGAAGTTGTTAAGTTGATTCGGGTTGGCTGTGGGCTTCTTCAGTAAGGCATTGATGTCTGCAAGTTTTCATTTATTTGGGAAAGTGGCGTTCATGGAATGTATCGACAACAACGCGCACAACAGCAAAGAACTCTTCAACATCGTGAAGAAACTCTCCAATCCCAGCTCCAGCACCAATTACATCTCACTCTCACAATACCTCTGCGACTCCCTCGCTACCTTCATTCACCGCAAGATCACAGACATCCACGACCGCTTCAACAACAAGACCCCACCAGCAGCAACCAACACCTCCGACTCATTGCTCCCCCCCCCCTGCCACACCAACCTCCTGCTCTCCTGGACACGACACTGACACCATCAAAGTAATGAACACCAGTTATTCCGGCTCTCCATCTGACCCCTGCCCGCACTACACCTACAACAGAGCGAGCTCCATCATCGCCCCCCAACTCCGTATGATCATCAATAGCTCCTTCGGGACCGCCACCATCCCGGAAAGCTGGAAGCACGCCAAGATCAACGTCTTACACAAGAAATCCCAGACGGACCCTAAAGACCTCAAAAACTACCGGCCCATCTCCCTGCTTCCGTTCCCAGCAAAGGTTCTCATGAAGATCATCAACAGGCAACTGTCCCACCACCTGGAGAAAAACATCACTCTGGACCCGTCCCAACCCGGCTTTCGCAGCAATCACAGCACCGAGACCGCCCTCATCGCTGCCACTGTCGACATCTGGACCCTCCTGGCCAAAGGCGACACCGCAGCCCTCATCCTCCTGGGCCTCTTGGCCGCCTTTGACACAGTCTGCTACCACACCCTGCGCACACGCCTCCACGACGCAGGGATCCACGACAAGGCCGTGGACTGGATCACCTTCTTCCTCCCCAACAGAACACAGAGTCCGCCTCCCTCCATTCCTATATGAAGCCACCAAGACCATCTGCGGCGTAGCACAGGACTTAGCACAACGAGGGTCCCCTCTTGTAACCAAGAAAAAAGAGAATTTTAAGTAAGCAATTCACATGAAAAATTAATTAAGCACATCAGTCCATGTTACAAAAAAATATATTCTTCGATCCAGGAGTCAACCATTCATTGATCGATGAGTCCAAAGTTTATTCAGGATCTGATTTATATTCAATGGTCTGAAATCCACAGGATATTATCCTTCCAGTCTCTGATTCACATTCAAAAGTATGCAATCCACAGGATTTTATTATTCCAGCCAACACGTGTTTCGTCTTGGGAAATTTTTAAATCTCTTACGACTTCTTCAGGGCTAGAAATCATAGAATACAATACAATAGAATAAGTTAAAAAAACAAAATGCTCAATCGTCGAATCCATAGTAAATGTATATTAAACCCAAGGGAGGTGCAATCTAAATAATCAATCCACCAAAAATAAGTAAGAAAACAAGTGCACAAAAAACCCACAGCCAAAAGTTGTAAAACATATGACTCATCATCAACACGTCACCAACAGCCTCCAACATGCTATGTGTAAGTGCAAAACCATCCTTATTCAAAGTTTGACACGAAAAACCATGCCACCCAAAGTGCAACAAAGTGTCACCAATTGAGAAATACACTGACAAGAATACCGTGTTTAATATCACTATTCTAGATGCAATCGATGATATGAATTACTCAAATTCAGATATGCTTGCAACACTAGTAGTATTTCAACGTAAGATCCAATCAACTGTCAAGATAGAAAATTAATTCAAAAATAGTCAAGAGTAAATACGTTCCAGCTTCTCATCTATAAAGATTTCAAGAATCAATATGTGGTAAATGTGCATTATTTTGTCCAAGCAAGAAAAACAAAATAGAATAACCATTCTGAGATTGGCCGAGATAATTCTTTTAAAGTTGTGCAGTAATTATTTAAATTCACACATCAGCGTAATATCCTTGGTCACTCCGCATTAAGCTCTTATGTCGCCTCACAGTCACTATTTATCAAAGCTTAAATGACCTGGTTCAAACACAGAACTCACCCCGTTAGTTGAAATCTTCAAAAATTGTAAGCCGCGTCTACAAGTATGGACGCTCTGCGAGTGCGCTACTCGCACGTCTCCGAATCCGGAAGTAAATATACTTCCGGGTTCACCGCGTACCTCCAAGGGTAACGGACATCAACAAAGGACACAGCGCGCTCCGGAATACAATGTGTATTTCATAATACGCCCGAAAAAAATATGCAAACCATGCTTTCATATGAGTAAATAGTATGCCCTTACCATACTGATTGAAGCCAAGCAAACAACTACTTTATCAATAACCCAGTTAAGTCCACGAAATTGAAGCTATAATTACAATTACACAATACAAGTCAAACAACTTTTTTGAGTAGGCAGTCTGTGCACTTGTTTCTACTAACAATAACATTAAGAGAGAATATAAATTAATGACTAAGCTAAATATTAAATTTACTACTTGAACATATAGAAATGAAATAAAATATAATAGAGGGACCAAAGTAGGCAAGAGTAAATTCAAAATAAGATTAAAGTACTTGTGTGTACTATATATACTATGACGTTTGGGAATCTTGGTAGTTAACTTATGGGAGCAAAAATTGCATCCCATATTATACAATAATGAGCTCAGACATCATGTTGACATACATAAATAAAGAGTATAACATAATTTTGCTATAGACTTGAATCGACATTTAATCTCCCAGAAAAAATTCCAATTCTCTATCAGAGTTCAATCCTACCTCCACTGCTCTTAACCTCATAATCCATATTGCTTCTTGTCTGCGTAGACATGGTTCTCTATTGCCCCCTCTGGAATCACGGGGGATGTGCTCAAGACCAAAAAATTCTAAACTTTTCTAAATTGGTTGTGCCTCACAAGAAACCATATGTGCTACCAAGGGATATCTCATATCCACATTCTTCAGTGCCCGAACATGTTCTCCTATTCTAATTCTAAGTGGTCGTATGGTGCTCCCAACATAAATTCTAGAGCATCTGCAGCGTATTATATATACCACAAAATTAGAATTACAATTTATAGGGGAGCGAATTATAAATGACTTGCCTTCATGAGAGAATTCTTGTAACTTATGACATGCCCAACGGCAAACCCCACAGAAACCACATTTGTAAAAGCCCGCCCCTCTTTGTGGTAACCAAGTTTGATTAGGGGAGATGGTGGTGAAGCTTGGACTCAAAATGCTTCTTAGAGTTCTGCCTTTGCGAAATGATGTCACCACTCCTCCAGTGACTATATCCTTTAATGATTCGTCCTGTAGTAATACATTCCAATGTTTACTCATGTATTTTTTCAAGATTAAGGAAGCATCATTGAAATCTGTTATAAACCTAACCAAGTTGGAAGCCTCCTTATTCTCATTGTGCACTCTAAATTTCAAAGTTTCATTTCTATCCAAATGCCTAGGTCTCTGTCGGGCTCTTTTTAACATCTTATGAGAGTAACCACGTGCCAAAAACCTCATTTCCATATCATTCATTTGTGAAACAAATTCATCATCAAGGCTACAATTAAGCCGTGCCCTCATATATTCTCCAAAGGGAATTGATGCCACCTGATGTCTGGGGTGAGCACTTTTCGCATGCAAAATAGAATTGCAGGCAGTTGTCTTACGAAAAAGTCTACTGTGTATTTTATCATTGGAGATAAAAAGTTCTACGTCCAAAAATTCAATCTTGACAGCACTAAATTGAAATGTAAATCTAATGTTCATGTTGTTAGAGTTTATGAAACTACAAAATTCAATGAGTTTCTCCTCACCTCCTGTCCAAATCATTAAACAGTCGTCTATATAGCGACCCCAAAATAAAATAAATGTATGCCAGGCTGCTGCATTCGGGCCCCAAATCCATGTGTGTTCAAACCATCCCATGAACAAATTTGCATAGGATGGAGAGAATTTGGAGCCCATTGCCACACCTTGTTTTTGTCGAAACCACATATTATTGAACATAAAGAAATTGTTAGTCGTGACCAAATCAATCATATCCAATAACATCTTAGTATGATCCCATAGATTTGCTGATCTTTTATGGAGAAAGAATCTTAAGGCTTCTAAGCCTAAGTCATGCTTAATACAAGTATACAGAGATACTACGTCTAAAGTTACCAGAAGCATATTGCAGTCCCACTCCACATCGCTAAGGATACTAAGGATATGCGTGGTATCTCTGATAAAGGAAGGAAGATAATGAACAAATGGTTGCAAAAAACAGTCAACAAATTCTGAAAGCCTTTCCGTGGGACCAAGGATACCCGAAACAATAGGTCTCCCCGGTGGGAAAGGCAAACCTTTATGTATTTTAGGTAGGGTATATAAACATGGATAGCGAGGATGGTGCACCTTCAAATACAAATATTCATCTTTGTTCAGTAATCCTTGTTGGTGCCACACCAATAATCTGTTTCACAAGTACCAGGTTTGAGATAGGATTGTGTAATATCTTCTCATAACAGAAAAAATCTGAAAGTTGTGACATAATCTCATTGTCATAATCCACTTTATCCATGATAACCACATTACCACCTTTATCAGCTTGTCTGATAATAATGTCTTTATTGAGTTTGAGTTCCTGTAATGCAGCTAATTCCTCTGCATTTAAATTAATTGAAGAACAACCATATTTCTTTTTGGCTAAATAGTTATCAAAATCCTTACATACCAAGTCAAAGAACTTATCTATAGAGTTGGAGCCTAATGATCTCGGAGTCCACCTGGATTTCCTTTTTAGAACCACTAGATACACTTCTGTTAGAGCTCACATCTAGATCATTTAAAATTCTTGCAGAGATGTTAGGATCTTCGTCTCTTTCAGCTAAGGATAATAGAATAGCTGTGTCATGAACGTCCTCAATAGACAGCGTACTCAAGGAAGAACCAGTTGCCTCAGAACTTTGATCAACGGAGGAATTATATTGAAAATAGTTTTTAAGTTTGAGTTTGCGTACAGACTTGAACAAATCTATTTTGGATCTACAGGGATCACCAAAGTAACTGGGACAGAAACTAAGACCTTTGGATAAAAGACTTTTGATCCCTGTAGTTAAGACCAGACTTGACAGATTAACTATGTTGATAGATGGTACAACCTCAAGATTTAAACTTTCCTGTCTCGTGATCTCGTTTTGACACCCTCCACTTCTCTTGTTGTATTGACCCTTTCCTCTCCTGCCCCTCCTAGTTTTTTTGTGGAAACCATTCCTCTGTTTTGGGCACTTTTGCCCCGTCTCATCCTCATTAGTTCCAATAAAAAATTATTACCACTAGAGGTCTCTTGTGCAGAAGTACTAGCTCCCTCTTCTACCTCACTATCACTTGTTAATGAGGTGCTGACAGATGTTGAGTCAGAAAATTTCAACAAATTAGAACTACCAGGGGGACCACCAGTAGGAAAAAGGTGATCGTATTTATTAGCAAAAGTAAAAATTCTACCAGACATATAATCTTTCTCGTCCCGCTTAAGTTTTCGTGCTTTTCTCTGCAAAATATCCTCTTGGTATTTCATTAATACATCCTCCAAAATTTTATAATTTTTCTCAGTAGCTCCTCTCAAATTTAAACCTTCAATTTCCTTCTCTAAACTACTAATTTCAGTTTGGAATTGACTAACTTTTCTCTCAGAATTAATGATCAAAATGTCCATGAGTTTCATGGAACTAGCAGTTAGTTCTTTGTCCCATAGTGCTAGTAAATCTTCATCCAAGTCATCGTAAGTAGGAAAAATCTGGGATCTCAAACCTCTAGGGATACGGTTGAGTTTTTTGTATTGCTTTAACGTTGTCCCATCCCACCATTTTGATATTTCATTTTTCTTTAGCCTCTCAAGTCTGATAAATTTAGTCCTCAGACCTTCCTTCTGTACAATGCCACCAGTAGAACTATGCACAGTACCTCCCTTGGCTAAATTCTCAAATAATTCTTCTGCTATTTTATTCCTATCCATGGTCAAGTAAACTGTGTTCAAGGGTCTATACCCAAGCTGCCTCCTCACTGACAAAAGAAAAAATTATAAAGAAGGGTGTAAATTGAGGAAATATGGCGCTAAGGGTGCCAAACTACCCTGAGTACATCATGGGGAACCTCATGAGGGAACACACCATACCCTCTGAGGAAAAACAACCTCAAACTTAAGAAATTAGCACAACGAGGGTCCCCTCTTGTAACCAAGAAAAAAGAGAATTTTAAGTAAGCAATTCACATGAAAAATTAATTAACCACATCAGTCCATGTTACAAAAAAAATATTATTCGATCCAGGAGTCAACCATTCATTGATCGATGAGTCCAAAGTTTATTCAGGATCTGATTTATATTCAATAGTCTGAAATCCACAGGATCCACAGGATATTATCCTTCCAGTCTCTGATTCACATGTGAATTCACATGTGAATCAGAGACTGGAAGGATAATATCCTGTGGATTTCAGACTATTGAATATAAATCAGATCCTGAATAAACTTTGGACTCATCGATCAATGAATGGTTGACTCCTGGATCGAAGAATATATTTTTTGTAACATGGACTGATGTGGTTAATTAATTTTTCATGTTAATTGCTTACTTAAAATTCTCTTTTTTCTTGGTTACAAGAGGGGACCCTCGTTGTGCTAATTTCTTAAGTTTGAGGTTGTTTTTCCTCAGAGGGTATGGTGTGTTCCCTCATGAGGTTCCCCATGATGTACTCAGGGTAGTTTGGCACCCTTAGCGCCATATTTCCTCAATTTACACCCTTCTTTATTATTTTTTTCTGGCGTAGCACAGGACTCCTTCCTCAGCCTGACACTCTTCAATGTCTACATGGCACCGCTTTCCAAAATCGTCCGATCTCAACATTATCTCCTACGCCGATGACACCCAGCTGATCCTCTCCCTCACCAGAGACCCCGCCACAGCCAAAACCAACCTCCACGTGGGCATGAAGGCCGTCGCCAACTGGATGAAGAACTGTCGACTAAAACTAAACTCAGATAAGACAGAGATCTTCATCCTCGGCCCCACCTCCTCCATTTGGGCCGCCTCCTGGTAGCTTCCCGTGCTGGGAGCCGCACCAACGCCCTCCAACCACGCCCGCAACCTGGGTTTCATTCTTGGCTCATCGCTCTCCATGACCCAACAAGCCAACGCTGTCTCATCTTCCTGCTTCAACACCCTCCACATGCTCTGCAAAATCTACAGGTGGATCACCACCGAAACCAGAAAGACGGTTACCCAGGCCCTCGTCAGCAGCAGACTCGACTACGGCAACACTCTACTTGGGAACCACAGCAGCTCTCCAGAAAAGACTGCAACGGATACAGAACGCCTCCGCATGCCTCATCCTCAACATCTTCCGCCACATCACACCTCACCTGAGAGACCTACACTGGCTTCCCGTCAACAAAAGGATCACTTTCAAACTCCTAACCCAGGCCCACAAAGCACTCCACAAAGCCGGACCAGCATACCTTAATGATCATCTCACCTTCTACTCCCTGAACTGGCAGCTCCGCTCTGCCGACCTTGCCACCGTCCCACGCATCCACAGGACAACAACCGGCGGCAGATCCTTCTCCTACCTCGCAGCCAAGACCTGGAACACCCTCCCCATCCACCCACGGCAGATCAAGGACTTACTAACCTTCAGGAGACTCCTCAAGACCTGGCTGTTCGAGTAGTGGACTTTAAAAAAAAAAAAAAAAAAAAACATGTAGCTATGAATCCTCCTATAGACCACAACTTGGGCAGGAACGCTTCTAGACAGGGCGACAGAGCTTTACAATAGTGCATCAGACGCTTCAGAAATGTATTGATTCAAATCGACTGATGAAAATGTAAAAGTTGGAACTCCATACAAACATCTAAATCCTTCTAATTGGGTTTATAATTTAAACATACTGATTGAGGGAGACATACCATGCACTATTAAAACATTCTTCGGATGCCATCTACAGGATGATTATGATATCATCCTAGCCGGAGAAGACTTGCCTCCGGTCTTTATTAGGGAAGCACCCTGGAGGGAGGAATTCATCAGAGTAGCCTTCTCTCTAATATAGTCTTGAAGATATCGAAGAGATTTACACCTGTGAATCGGCTGTTAAACAGGCCCCGGTCTTGTACAGAAACATAGTGGAATGGGATAGAAAATCCATTTGGCATATTATTCCTTTATTCAGTGAGCCACAAGCACAGGCTCAGTACCTTTTTAAGGCAGAGGCCAAGTGTGGCATTAAAACAATAATAGATCAGCTACAGTATCATGACATAACACTTTGCCTCTCTTACATGAACACTCCCCTTTTCTTTTCTCCAATCCTGACTGTTCCTTTAGGATGGTTTTAGACTGTAGCAGTTTGAATTTGTGTATGCAAAAATATTCGTTACAGAATGTGCATAGCTCAGGTTTAATGACTAATCTGTTTCAGAAAAATATAAAATGACCCTAGATATTTCCAGTGTGTTTTTTTTTTTAACCGAAATATAGTGCCTGAAAGGGAATGTTTAATCACCTTTAGTTTTGAAAGATACAAGTTTCATTTCAATGTTTGCCCATGGGCTATTAGAATAGTCCTGGCTTATTTTCAGTTCACAATATGGAGATCTTGCAACCAGTTACCGAGGTATTATCATACACTGATTATATCTGTCTCATAGATGATTTAGACATACACCTGACACACGTGGACTTTGTTAAACTCCCATGGTTATAAAATTAATTTAAAGAAATCAAAGTTTGCCTACCTGATGGTGACCTTCCTAGGTCTTGCTGAACTGTGCTACCTCGCAATCTCCTGACACATTGAAGGAATCGCAATCCATACTGGGATTCATCAACTTTAGGCAGACTTGCTTGCCTCTAAGCTCAGTGAGTGAAGCTTCTGTATGAGCTGATTTCTTCCATGCTTTCAGCAAAAAAATTGAGAAATGTGCGCAAGGCTATCTCGCGGGCTCTGCAAATAGGTATGCTCAAGACTAAGGGCCTGGTTTAGCGTTTGGCGGATGGGTTACTCCGTTACAAATGTGAAGGATATCACATTCGCTGTATTACGATTTCAATAGGGTATAATGAAATCGTAATACAGCCGACGGAATATCCGTCACGTTTGTGATGGAGTAACCCAATCCACCAAACTCTAAATCAGGCCCTGCAACGTTTACAGACTAGGGTTAATAAGACCAATCTAGTTATCAGTCATATCCAGTCACTCTGGTTATACATATATAAACTACAATGAGGTCCAGAATTTTTCCTATAGCATACAAGTCCCTCTTGTATTCACTTGTAGAAGCATGTTTTTCTTCCATTGAGAGAATCCTTGTAGCTGTGCAGACAGCTGTTTTGACAGATCATCCTTTGGTGCAGGGAAAACAAGATTGGTTCTCCAGTACCAGCAGTAGAGGCAGCCACCAAAGCAAGCATTCCAAATGCTTGCGCCCTACACCCACAGTGAGTACAGTGGACTTTTTTTGTGTGTAGTGAATTTAAATTTCCAATATGATCCCACTCTTTGTACCCAAGCTTTTTTCCAGTATGAACATGTCACTCCTACTCTTACGCCCATTAAGTCTTACCAGAGTGTATTGTACATGGATGTCTCTCCCCAATCTGCAGTAGGAATCAAATTCAAGTACTCCATACCTGTGCAGCAGTGCAAGAGGTTGAGAAAGATCGTGAATTCCATCCGCAGAGCACCCATACTAAAGTATAAGGTGACAGCACCGCTCAACAGGCAGACATGCATGCCCTACTACTGGCATTACAGAAGGCTTACTTGTTATTTTCCACACTAGTAGTGTCTGACTCATCCTTCTGTGTGAAAGGCTGCAATGCTAAGTTGGAAAATTGGCATTTGAATGGATTCAAAGGTAAAACCTATGAAGAGTAAACAGCTTTGGGGACTGGTAGCTGTCTTAATAGACATGCTGCCATTGGTCCATGTGAGGCAAACTTCAGGCCATCAGCCTGATGGTTTTCATGCCAAAGGGAACTGTGGCCAACCTAGCTGGGAAGGGTGCAATTCAGACTGTTCAAGTAGCAGTTTTAACAAGATCTGAGATGAAGATCAGCCCAGGTATCTTATCAGCAAAAACCATAACCAAACAAGGTGGGAAGCCTTCTGTAGGCTTTCCACCTAAATACTCCTATACCCTTTATTCAGAAAATGATCCTGCAGTTTTTCTGGAGTAGGAGGGAGGATAATACATAACAATCTATTTCACATAGATTTAATCAGTGAAGCCCATGAGGGCCTGGCATCTGTACAAGCAGGGATCAATGCAAGCGTAGTAATGCTTTAGCAGCGGCACTGGTGGCCTGGATCATAAAAACAGGCAGTAGGACATTTGCCAACAGATTAAGCCTTCCTGTGTCAAATGACCCTCGCCAGTCCCTCTTGGTTACTAATATTCCCTTTTGGGTGATTTTATTTAGACTATATCAGTCCAATCCATTCTGTCAACAGATATCAATACATATCGGTTGCAGTTGATTCATGTTCTCGATTCCTATGGGTATGGTTGCAGAGGAGTGCATGTGCTTCAACAGTAGTAAGAGTTGAGTGTCTTATGGTGATTGGAGCAGGTCATTCAGTTCATTCAGATAATGGTCTAGCGTTTGCCTCCAAGGCTTACAGTGATTTAATGTCTGCTCTGGGAGCTTGTCTGCAACTCAGCAAACCATTTAGAGCTAAGTCTGATGACATTAGTGAATGTGCCAACGGCATGATTAAACAAGCCTGGACATTAGTTTTTTGTTTTTTTTTTTCTGTTTTTTTGCACAATTAATTAAAATCATTGGAAACCAGAAAATTCACAGCCTTTTAGGACTAAGGTTAAATACAACTGAGTAAAACAAAAAACAGACATCCTAGTTCAAACGTGATTAAAGTGCAGGTGCTGTTTCCATTAGATACTGCTAATATGCTGCTAATATTCAGCTAAGATTAAGCAACTAAGCATACAAAAGCTGCCTGACTGCAGACACCATAATTAATGCTAAGACAGAGCAAAGGTAATATGTAGTAACAGCACAAACCCCCTTCAGACATTCTGCTGCGTAGCTTTACAAGATGTAATGTTCAATTATCTAAAGATGGAGAATTGCCAGTGTCACTTGGAGCAAGAAAGGAAGTGCACAATGAAAGCACAAGCTAATAAAGATGCAAAATCAACAGTGCAAAGTAGCACAGAAATTCACAGCCTTTTGAGGCTCAATTATATTGTGACTTAATAGTGTAAAATGCAAACCTTCTACATCAGAAGAAATTAAAGTCTAGGGGGGTCATTACAACCCTGGCGGTCGGTGACCACCAGGGTTAAAGTGGCGTTCGTACCGCCAACAGGCTAGCGGTCTGAAAACCCATATTTTGACCGCCGCGGTCGCACCGCTGGGGCTGGCGGTATTCCGCCAGCCCCAGCAGTGATAATCCGCCAGGGCAGCGCTGCAAGCAGCGTTGCCCTGGGGATTATGACTACCCTACCGCCAGCCTGTTTCTGGCGGTTTGCACCGCCAGGAAGCGGCTGGCGGTGAGGGGACTCGGGGCCCCTGCACTGCCCATGCACTTGGCATGGGCAGTGCAGGGGCCCCCAGACAGAGCCCCGTCGCGCATTTCACTGCCCGAATTTCGGGCAATGAAATGCACGACGGGTGCTACTGCACCCGCTGCACATCAGCATTGCCGCCGGCTCAATTACAAGCCGGTGGCAATGTTGATGTGACTTTTCCGCTGGGCCAGCGGACGGTAACTCTGTTACCGTCCGCTGGCCCAGCGGAAATGTCAAAATACGGAGCCAGCCATACCCCCAGCACTGGCGGTATTCTGGCTCCCGCAACCTCGGCGGTCTGCAAGGCAGACCGCCGAGGTTGTAATGACCCCCTAGGTGTACTCATATCAAGCTCAGCTGATACAAGCAAAATATATAAATGCCATAGCTAAAATAATGCATGCGTCATGTGCAACGTTAAAACAATGGAAGTACAATGCAAACCATAATATTGCTGCTTAAATGCTAGTTAACAAAAAATACATGTTCAACATAAACAAGTTGGTTGCTGCTTGAAACCACGGCACTCAACATTGATGTGGTAGACTTTATAAATTTAAAAAATCTTGCAGATGACTGACACAAGTCCCCCTTCATGCATTCATCAACTATGACTGTGCACGATCTAATATTCAGTTGGCCTACCCCACAGCAGGCTAAACGCTTCAAGAAACCCATTAGAATTAAGGAGGTCATAACAGCCATAGCACAACTTAAACCTTTAAAATTCCCAGGCCCAGATGGCTTCACCTTGTTGTACTACAAAACCTTCTGTCAACCATTGGCGCCGATCCTCATTAGACTCTTAACTCCTTTACAGACAAAGATGCCCTTTGCCATACTCTGTTAAAGGCTTCCATGACCGTTATTCCCAAACATTTAAAAGCTAACCAACTGTCTGTGTAGCTCAGGTAGACCTATGTTGTTAATCAAAATCTTTGCTAAGCTCTTGACTTGTATTCTTGCTGCTATACTGAACCTTCTCATGCCCGCACTGGTGCGGCCAGACCAGATTTATCCCACATAGAAGATGGGAGACAACACCAGACTGATACAACATATTGTGGATAAAATTGGCAGTCTCAGTGGGAGGCAATGCTACTTCCTGCAAATGCCGAAAAAGCATTCAATAAGGGTCACTGACTGTACTTGATTGTCACTTTAAAACATTGTGGCTTTGGATATAGGTTCTGCTGGTGGTTTCTAAGTGGGTATAGCTCTCTCACGGCAGGTGATACAGGTGAATAGTAGGGTTGCGTTGGGCTCATTTCCAATACAGAGAGGAAGACAACAGGTGTCTGTTGTCCCCTCTATTCTTTGCACTTTATATGGAGCCCATGTCCCAGCACATCCAAGATGACCCTTTGATTAGAGGCATGTGTTTTCAGGGGGAACACCCTGTCAGCTTCTAAGGTGATGATGTGATAGTAGCACTCAGAAACCCTCTCAATTATTTCCCCACCTTTCTAGATGAGCTTGAATGCTTTGGGGACATCTCAGGCTTTAAAGGTAATCTACAAAACTCAAAAAAGTGGCACAGAGTAGGGGGCTGGAGGCCTACCCCTCCAGGATGATGCAAATGCTTGATAACCCCACATTTACGCAGGCCTCCAACCTAATAGCTTTCCTCACTGGCAGCAGATTACTACAAAAGAATTGGTCAACTGTTTGACAGTTATGTGGTCACTCCATTTGACAAACTGAAATCAGATTGTGGGCATCCAGATACTGAACACCTACGCTATCTCCAGATTAGACATTGGGCCGTTAGACCATGCTCTGAGAGCAATAACTCCCTTTGAGAAATGGATCTTTATGAAGGATGTGAACAGATGCTTAGTGACCAAAATATATGCCTTCCTGGCACAGCCCCCTCCACAGGAGAAGAATGCAGGGCAAAAAATGTGGGAGGCATAATTAGGGTGATTGCATTCACATAGAGAATTAGAGGACATCTACTACCACACACAAGACACAGCACATAATACTTCAAGTGTAGTAACAACCATCAAGATAGCTACATACAGTTACCTAACCCTGGGTGGTATACATAATGATGCCCAGACCACAGCGAGTAGTATTGGTGCGGCTGTAGCACAATGGGATCACTGCTCCATCTCCTATAGAACTGCCCAAAGCTGGCTCAGTACGGTGAGACGATATTGATAACTTTCTTGGAACCCAGATTTCCTTCTTCCTGGCATATGTCTTACTAGGGTCATCCAGCTCTTTAACATACCCAATAAATCCCCGAAAGGCTGACAAATCGCTTTAGCATTGGGGCAGCACAACAATCACTTCTGTCCCTCTGGGACACGGACATTGTCCCAACCCATATCATATGACTGCAGTTAATCTGGCATCTCTTAGGGTTTGAGAAACTAATGTGCCACACAGAAACCGTAGACATATTGGGAGTTGTGGACTCCATATATTGCCCTGCGCTCAATCAAATTCAGTGAGTTGACTTGCCAAACTGCTACACCATCTGCCCGCAAAGAGAATCTACAAGTAAAGGAGCAGACACAGGACTCTAAGGAGACCCAGTGGGGGATGACCCACTAGCGGCCTCTTAATTGCAAAGAGAGGTGTGATCCAGTGATGGGTAGATAACTGGTGGAGTGTGAATAATTGGGGGCATGGTAAGGGAGTGGTTGTTTGTGAAGGGGTAGTTTTCCTTTCTTCTGTTTGATTTGTGAAACAGTACTCTCTGACCCCTGGGTTGTGGGCGATTGATTGCTTTTGTTTTGCTTTTTACTTTGTTATTTAAAGTCCTTAAATTAAATAAAACAGAATTAATCCATAACACATAATGCTTTAATTTGCTTCTGAGCAAAATGTACAACTGACTGCCTATTGGCATTGTAACTTAGACCAGTGCATAAGTAGAAGATCCTCCTTGCTCTGCCTTACCACCTTGAAGCAGGAGGCACAGCTAAAAAAACAATTACCCCCTGCTTTCAGGCTCTGCTTTGTTGGGACAACTCATGGAGAAGGAAATGCTAAAGCTTGAAAATGAGGCAGAGTCTTTGAAGCTAGTAGGTACTGAAGAAAGGAAAAGGTTTTTCCAGACAATACAAATCAATAGATCAGTGGTATTTTCAACATGGGGTTCAATTCCCTCAATGGTCTTTTCAGTCTTAGGAGCATTATCCTCAAGGACAAAGATACCCTAACCGGAGAAGGTTGCTGAAATCCATATCATAATAAACAAAACCTTGCACTTCAGAGATCCGTATTCCTCTGGGATATATGACGGAACAGTGCATACCATTACCATGCATGTTTTTACAACGGGAACATTACAACGCACCCACCATTACAACGCATGTCACTGCTACAAATATCCATAGAGGTGCATTATAAGTACCCTTAGAGCGCATACCATAACCACGAACACCACTACAACGCATGTCATTACAAAGCACAATTCAAAACCCTTAATAAAGATTGTTTTTATTTGGAAAGAAAATTATATA
This sequence comes from Pleurodeles waltl, assembly GCF_031143425.1. Classification (NCBI taxonomy): domain Eukaryota; kingdom Metazoa; phylum Chordata; class Amphibia; order Caudata; family Salamandridae; genus Pleurodeles; species Pleurodeles waltl. The sequence continues at coordinate 420,546,756 of NC_090446.1, read as the reverse complement.
TATATATATATATTTAACAGGTCACTGCGTGAAACGGCACACCACAGTTCAATTACAGTATTATACACACACATTATATGTATAATAATATATATAGATGTATATATTACAATCAAACACAAATTTTAAATGCAGTAGTAGTAATGTCAAAAGCAGCATGTGCATTACCTAAACAGCTTTTGAGTCCTTCCTTTATTTTCACTGTATGCATGCAGTCTGTGTCCCATCAATATGGCTGTTCTAAAAAGGAACACAAATATCATTATTTTTTCACTTTACAAAATAAATTAGCGTTAAGTAGGATTCTGAACCACGCAGAAAAGTGCATTCCAAAACATATTTTATTTTAAATTAAGAAATACTACTAAAAGACATATAAATTCAGCCGTCTACCATTTTGTGCTCTGTGGTACACTGACTTTGCTGGATGCCACATGCTGCTGAGGTACCAGGAGACAACCAATACTTTGCTGTTCAGACAGTGCCACCTATCTACTCAAGTAAGTAAAATGGTTACAATAGTCACATTTACAAATAATACAGATAATCACAAATCATAGAATAAATGCTTTTTATCTTAAAGTTTTTCAGATTAATCAGAAAAGCCTTACAGATGATCAAAATAGCCTGCAGGCGACGTAATGTAAGTTCATTTAAAAACATTTTGAGCCCTGATTTTTACTTACAGTGGCTTTGTCAAAATTAATATTGCTACTCCACCTGGTACTGACCTCAGAGAGGGTGCTGGACAGTGGGTGGGGTCAAAATTATTATTACTACTCCGCTGGGTGCTGACCTTAGGGAAGGTGCTGGACAGTGGGTAGGGTCAAAGTTACTATAACTCTGCCAGGTGCTGGCCTCTGGGAAGGTGCTGGACAGTGGGTGTGTTCAAAATTACTGTTACTAGTCCACTAGGTGATGACCTCAGGGAAGGTGCTGGAAATTGGGTGGGGTCAGAATTACTATTACTACTGCCGGTTGTGACCTCAGGGAAGGTGCTGGAACAGTGGTGGGGACAAAAACTACTATTGTTACGCTGACAGATGCTTAAATCGAGGAAGGTGCTGAACAGTGCTTGGGGGGGTAAGATAGAATGAATTTACAGTAATCATACTGACATATTTTATTTTACAGACCTTGTCATTTCTGCATGCTAGAGGACGTTTACAAATAATCATCGCAACACAAAACCACCAGCACTTGTTGAGCAGAGAAAATCATTCTGAGGTAATTGTTTTTTCAAAAATAAAATTAAAAAATCAAAACTAAGAAACAACTTTCTTACAGAAATCAAATAAAGAAACTAAAAGATTTCCCCTTTTTTAAATAATGAAAATGTTTCTCGCCATCAATTGAGCCTTTTGACAATAACCTGTCAAAAACCTTTCTCTTTGCCAGGTACTTTGCTAACCAAGAAATCATATTTAAAATAAAACAATCTGAAACCACCTCCTTTTGTCAACATTTTCTTGCAGAACAGAGTTCAAGACAACCCCTGAAAGGAGCAAAACCTCACATCAAAAACAAGCGGAGAGATACCCTTGCCTTCAAAATCTACACCTGATAGTGAAGCAAACAATTTGAGGTAATTTTAGTCAAAACACCAGTCCACATAAAAAAAACAATTCACTTTTTTTGCACAGGCGTCAACTTTTAACTCAGTTTTCTCTTTCAGAGTATAGCAATAGAAATTAAATTATATGTTACAAAAAGTCAGTAGGCAATCAGTCAATAAAAACTTTATTAGCTACATTTCCATAGCACAAAAGTACAGTAAGCAGTCTAATAATAATGAAAAAAACACAGTTTACTTTACAGTTTGTAAGTAAAAACATTTTTCGAACCAAACATTTACACAAATTTCTACTTTTTCTCTGTTTCTGCAGACATATACAGAATACCATCAAGAAAACCGGCCAACTATGCGCACTCCAGCAGAGGAAATAAACTTCTCAAGTACGGTGGCTACTTTTATTGTAAGGCTAGATTAACTGAGACCATGACTCGTTGGAGGTGTGTGCAGTACTTCTCATCCCAGTGCACAGGCAGAGCAAAACCAATCCCACTCTGCAATGGAGATTGAAGTTAGAATGACGATTCAAGAAATAAAAGCACTTGCATCTATGACCAATGAACCCTGTGGTTCAGTTTTGAGGGAGGTATCCCAAAACATTCCTATGCATATAGCAAGTTGCATTCCCACAATTCATGATCTCAAAAGAATTATACGGAGACAAAAACAGGCAATTAACTCTGTGTAACACCCCACACCTGACATTAACATCCCACCTGAACTAACTGTAACCTTCACTAATAAAACTTTCCTATTACATGACAACCAAAACCTTCTGAAAAGAATACTAATCTTCAGCACACCCCATAACCTATTTACACTGGAGAATAGCTATATTTGGATAATGGATGACACTCTTAAGTCCACACCCCATCCATTCACCCAAATATACACTGTTCTTGCCAACATCAATACCACAGTTCCTTTAGTTTACCGTTTACAGCCTGATTTGCAAACCTAAACCTACCCTGAATTTTTGACAGTGTTTAAATCTGTGGATAAAAGTCCTAGAAAAGTGATTGATTTTGGATTTACCATGATTAATACCATCACTAAATTATATCCCGATGCCAAATTCAAGGATTTGTTTTCACTTTTCATATGCTTATTCACGTAATTTTTTAAAAAAACGTCCTTAATTGAAGATTATGGCCCTCAATAAGAGGCTGGTGGTCATGAGACTGCCAGCCAGCCGGAGGTAAGGACCCCGCCACATTAAGAGTTGTAAGACTTGGCAGACGTCAAGCCTCCACACCCCCGCCTGGCCCGCCAGTGCGGCTGCACCGCAGCGGCTGGAGGTGAGTACCTCCAAGGCCTCAGCCTGCTATCTGGATTACGAGGCTGCAAACCACAAGGCTTTCTGTTGCGGTCACCCCGCCACAAAAACCCTGGTGGTAATGCAGCCAGCGACGGGAATCTCCATTCCTGTCTCCGGCACACACATGCACACACTCACAAACACCCCGCACTCCTTCATGCACACATGCATTCACATACACACCCATTCAGCATACGCATACATGCACTCAGCCCCCCTAACTCCCTCACATTCATCCGCACAGACATCCCCATACACACGCACATAGATGCGCACACACATTCACTTTCATGCACGCCTTCATCCCCCCCACAGACACACACGCACACACAGCCTCCCCCTTTCAGATGCCCACTTACCTTCTCCATCAAGAAGGACGTCCAGGAGGGGATGGATCCTGGATCCTGGCGGTCTTGCATCGCGAGCACCAGCAGGAATCCGCCAAGCCATATTACGGCTTGTAATACAGTGGGCGGAGTCCTGCTGCTGTGGCGATGCTGGCTATGCATCCGCCTCTGCACTGCCCACCGCCAGCACAAGTGTTGGCAACTTTCCACCACAAATATGTCGGACCGCTGCCAGCACTGGTTTTATGGCAGTCTGCAGACCGCCAGCACTGGCAGTCTAGTGGCGGGTTTGGCTTTTGCAGTCATGGAAATTGACCACCAAAGTCCAAATGAGGGCCTATGTATCAGACAGTAAACTGCAAAATGAATTTTAAAACTATCTGCGTTATGCTTTCTGTTTTTGACTATTGATGAATGCTATACTTCTATTACCTAATCTGAATATTTTATACAAAATGAAGACAAATTGGCACCTCTACTGAATTATTTGGAGGACACATGGATTGGCCATCTAAGCCGGTCAGGTCACAGGAGGAAACCAGGCTTTGCTCTTGAGTGGTGGAACTGTTACACAACCTGCTTAGAGGGAGGTGCAAAAACTAACAATGCCATTGAGGGTTGGCACAACAAATCTATTGACAGACATCCCCCTAACTTGTATCAAGTTTTGGAAATTTTGAAGAAGACACAATGTTTCCAAGAAAAGGAATAGCACGAACAGGTAGTCTAAACCCATGTGTTTAAAAAAAAAATAAAAAATGCAAAGAAATGTTTGAGTAACTATTGGCCCAAATTCAAATTCTCTTTGGTGGCTTCAGACTAACTGGAAAATGCTGCACACATACTACATTTATAAAACATGCTAACACATGCTCTAATGTACTTGCCTGTTTTGACCAGTTTTTTAACAATTAAATTGGCTCGATCTAAATTATTCTTGAAAGGAATTTAGGAATTCCTACTTTAAGATGTCGTCGTCTTCAACTCTTGGTGACTTTTCAAATCCACCTGTCACAGAGAGCCTCTTGTATTCCAATAATCCATAGTGCAAAACACATATTCCCAGAAACTGCCCAAGTCCCATACAAAAAAAAAAAAAAACGCTAGACGAAAAGACCATTTTCAACATATGAACTGTTGGATACAGTCCTGTGTTATTAAATAACCCAATCTCAAAAATAAAAGTCCAAAGTTTTTTTGTTTATACAAAAAAAGCAATTACAACTCCATTCATGAAATCCACGATGCAATGAAACATACAGCCATCCAAGTCCTTGTTGAATAAGAGCCAGAATCCAAAAATCCAAATATTCTATAGGAAAAGTATGCTGTTTAGAAAGAAAAATTCTTTAGAAAGTTGACAAATATTTTAAAAAATTAGCTTTCCCGAAAACCAACTGCACACGATTAAACCATGTGATGTGTCCCATCAAAACTTCAAACACTAAAAAAAAAAAAAAAAAAAAACACAATGCAAAAATGAATTAAAATATCACTTTTTTCAAACAGGTTTAGAAAAGTACTTTATTTAAAAATAAACACTGCTGATGTGGATCTATGACAGCTACCTGCGTAGAAATGAAAATGTGGTTAAAACATCAAAAACTTAAATTTTGCTTCAAACATACATCTACACGTCTAACTACCTCCCCCCTTACAATAAACGTTGCCATCTGTGGATTTAGATTAATAAATCAAATAGTTCTTACCTGACGGTGGCTCTTCCTTGCATCCCATCTTGACCACAACGCTCAACCGACTGTAGAAACAGACGCACAATTGCTTACATCAAGTCTAAAAGTAAAAAAGGACAGTTTCCCCCTTTGACTTCGATGGTAAATCGTGGGGAAATAGTTGATGAAATGTTTTAATAAACATCTTAAAGGTTGTAAAAATGTTGAATTTTTTTTAAAAAAAAGTTTATTCACATATCTTTTTTTTTTTAACCTTTTATTTATGCTTTTATACAAACAAGTGAAGCAGTACAATAAGATCATGCATTTGCAGACTCATACAATTCAACTGTCATATTGCGTCCTTTCTAGTGGGTATTTTTCACCTTCCAGAGTTTATCAGTACAGAGTCTTTCAATTATGAAAATAAACAATTGACAGTCTTGACTTTTACACATAACAGTGATCATGTTTTGATTATCAAACAGTTATCTCACCCTCTGGTTCTCCCGTTTCTTTCCCTATAAGGCATTGTTTGTATATTTCCCAGAATTTTGCTGGTTTATTTGTAGGAGGGAGTAACTCACCGAAAGTGTCTGTTTGCGTGTTACAATAAGTCATATCTCTATGCCATTCATCTACTGTAGGGATCGGTCCACGGTCCCATCGCATGGCGATCCTACGCTTAGCTAGCAACAGACCCACAGCCACCAATTTGCGAATAGATTTTGGTAAGTGGTCATCCCACCCTACTAGTGCTAAGAATGGTCCAGCGTCTATTGGTTCCCCAATTATAGCCTCTAGTTACTTAAATACTGCTCTCCAAAAGATTTGTATTTTCTCACACACCCATGCCATATGTAGGAAATCGGCTCGCTCCATTCCACATCTAGGGTGGTTCTAATTTTCACGCAAACCATATCTGTGTAGTCAGAATGGGGTGTAATATATTCTGTTGAGGAATTTGAAGTGGATGAATCAATGTCTGGCATTTAGAGAGACAGAGCGTGTTTTTTAGCGCAGCAGTAACGCCATTGTGCGTCTGTGATCTGTACACCCAGATCACTTTGCCACTCCACACGGGCCTTTGAGAGCTCATGAGCTCTTGATTCCTGTATCGATGTGTATAGGCGGGACACCAAGCGTCTTGTACAACTTACCTGCAGGATCACAGAGAGCGATGCGATCTCGGGGGGTTCTTGCAGATCATCGCCCAGTAACTGAGCCAGTGCATGTCGTGCCCTGTGATACTGAAACCTGTGCAGGGGAGTAGTGTCATCAGTCTCATTCCTCACTTTTTCCCAACTTTTCATTCTGTTGTTTTCAAATAAGTCCCCTAATGTGTTAATACCTAGTTCGCTTAGGGCGCATATCAGGTTACTGTTGCGCCAGAGTGAAAACCAAGCACAGCGATATACTGGCACATGTGGGGAGTATAACAAAGCCAATTTCTGTATGTCCATAATCTCTTGCCATGCCTTTGCCACTGAGTCTAGAGAGGCCAATTATTTATATTGCCTGCTCGGGGTCTGGTATAGTCTTCCCTGCAACGGGGCTGGCAACGCCAGCTCTCTTTCTATCCTAAGAAATGGGGTATTTTCTGGTCCGTGGAGCCAAACCTGCACCCCAGCAGCTCGGGCTGCCACGCTATAGGCCTCCAAATCCGGGGCTCCCAGTCCGCCGAGTTCATATGGTAAGGTTAGCACGTGCCATTGCACTCGGGGCTGTTTGCCTGCCCAGGTTAGTTTTATTAGGAGTGATCTTAATGTGGCGAAATATTTCTTAAGCAGCACCATCGGAATATTCTGGAACAGGAAGAGAAAGCACGGCAACACCACCATTTTCATCAACGCTACCTGACCAAGCAAGGACAGTGGGAGTCATATCCATTTCTCAACATCTGTTGCCAATTTAGTTATCGCTGTGTCATAATTTTCCATCACAATAATGTTGGGATCAGAGTGCACTTTAATGCCCAGATACCTAACTAACCCAATCTCCCATTTCAGCGGGAAACCCACCTCCGTCTGCACCGTGGAGGGAGTCAGCGGAAACATCAACGATTTACCCTAGTTGACTTTAAGGCCGGACAATGCCCCATATCGCACTATTTTTTGTAGCATCGGCGCGGCATTACATTTTGGATCTTTGATATACAGCAAAGTATCGTCTGCGTATGCCGAGATTACTACTTTGTAATGCTTGAAATTAAGACCACGATGACCATAATATTCCCTCAGGGCGCAAGCCAGAGGCTCCGCCACCAGCGCATACAATGGGGTGAAAGCGGGCATTCCTGTCTAGTGCCTCTGGTGATGTCCAGTGCCTCCGTCACCGTACCATTGACCCGAACCCTGGCCCGGGGTTCCCTGTACAATGTGGTTATCAGGTGTAAAAAAAAAAAGTGTCTCCTACTCCGAACCGTCGCAGTGCTGCCCATAAGAAGTCCCACTCCACTGAGTCAAATGCTTTTTCCACGTCTAAAAAGACCGCCACCGCTTGTATAGCGGGATTAATGCTCTGCATAGTGCCGAATAGTGTGCGTAGGTTCATGGTTAGATTACGGCCGGGGACAAATCCTGCCTGTTCAGGTTTTACTAGTAGGGGCAGCACCTTGGCCAGTCGTTCTGCTAAGATTTTAGCATATATTTTGACACCTACGTTCAACAACGATAGCGGGCTGTAAGAGGAGCATTGTTCTTGTGGTTTCCCTGGTTTAAGCAGTGTAATTACCATGGGTTCCCGCATCGATGGAGGCATGTAACCCTCCGCAACCATCTCCTCAGACACCTCTTTTAGGTGCGGGAGTAGTAGTGTTTGGTATGCTTTATAGAAATACATAGTCAGGCCATCAGGGCCTGGGGCTTTACCTTCAGCCATGCTCCCCAGCTCTTTTGCTATCTTGCCCAGCGTAAATGGTGCCCCCAGAGCCGCTCTGTCGCTCTCCGAAAGTTTCTGTAATTCTATGTGAGTGAGATATTCTTTTATAGCGTTAGGTTTAGGGTTTCCTCTTGTAGTGTAAAGTGTTTGGTAATATTCTCGAAATCTAGCTGCTATATCCTCGGGGTCAATGAGTATGCTACCATCTGCCGCTATCGTTTTGTTAATTAGATTGGTGCTACGACTGGGGTGGATTAAATTTGCTAAGGCTTTGCCAGGTCTGTCCCCCTTCCCGTACGCTCGGGCCACAGCATACTTCCCCATATGACGAACTTCCGATAGAGCTGTCTCTTGAAATTCTTGCATCTTGGCACGAATATGACCTGATGTACGCGTATCTTCAGTGTCACGATATTCTTGTACTAACTGGGATAGTTCCCCTTCAAGTAATTGTAGTCGCCCTCGTATTGATCAGAGTACCCCCGCATGTTTGGACATGGTAACCCCTCTTATGTACACCTCGAATGTCTCCCAAACTGCACCTACTCGGGCAACTGATCCTTTGTTTAGTTGGAAAAATTCCTTGATTGCATTGGCCAGTTCCTCCCTAAACACTGTGTCTGTCAGCGAGTATGGTGGGGATCTCCAGGAGAATGGTGGCTGTGGAACATGACCAACTGTCAGCAATATTGGGACCGGTAAATGATCAGAATAAGTTTGAGGCCAAGGCGCTTTGGGCGTCACTCTGTGTCATAAACTGTGTCAAACTAGCCAGAGATCTATGCGTGTATACAAGTCATGTGCTGATGAGTAATGAGTGTAACCACCCTTTTCTGGGTGCCTATCTCTCCAGACATCCACCAGACCCAAGACTACCATTATGTCTAGTATTGCGCGCGCTGCAGCAGCCGGGCCCCTGGTCCTACCCCCCGATCTATCTAATGCAGGAGACAGCGTGCAATTAAAGTCTCCGCACCAAAGTTGTGGAATGTCTCTCCATTTCATTGTTCGTGCCGCTAGATCTCTATAAAACTGGGGGTCGTCGTAATTCGGCCCATATATTCCTATTAGTATAAAGGTGAAAGCCCTGCCCTTACATTTTGCCACCACATATCGTCCTCCGGAGTCAATCTCCACACTCTCATACTTAATGGCAGATGTCCGGGAGGCCCACAGCAAGACGCCCCTAGAGTGAGTTGTGTAACCTTCAGCCAAGAACTGCCCCTTCATTCTGCGAGGGGTGAGCATAGGACTATCTGGGGCCAAATGTCTCTTGCAATACTGCAATATCGACCTTATGTTGGAGTAAATATGCCACCACACCCCGGGTTTTGCGTGTATCATTAAGTCCCCTCACATTCCAGGTGACTAACCTAAGACTGTGGTGACCCTTTTGTATGTCAGTAGTTGTACACTCTGGAGTCATCTATTTTTCTTGGTTGATTTTCTAAATTCGATTGTGCATAGTACTCGTCTGCTTCGTCTTACGCAACATTTCAACCATACTGTTACTGCAACTTCTTCCCTCCTACCCACCCCCTCCCACAATAGGCCAAACCCCAACCTGCTCATCTATTTGTAACTTTCAAAGTCCTCCCGCGATCTACCCCACTAAATACTAACCCCAACATTGCTATAAGTGGAATACACATGAAGGCGGATGTTGCTTCGCCTTAACAATAGTTTTGTTATATTTGCTACCAATATATATTTCCGACGGACCATCCCTACATCCCGGGGCATGTTGCGTCAGGTTTACCTCCAGCCCCAGAAGACCTCAAGACTTCTCGTTATGGGTGACAACCACATGACACTGATTTACAACTATAATGTACACGTCTTTCGCAAAGTTAGTGTTCTGAATAAATTTCTACAGGAGAACTTTTACAACTAAAATCTGCACTTTGATTAATCGTTCGCCGGCTCGGCCCCCGGAGCGTTTCTTTTATCTGCTAGCTTACGGTTCACAAATTGTTCCAATTTTTTATGATCAGTAATGAATATTGTATTTCCATCTACATCCACTCTCAGTTTGGCTGGGTATAACATTCTGTAATCTAGTTGCAGTGCTCTTAGCTGTTTCTTCCCCGGCAGGAATAGCTTCCTGCACCTGCAGTGTGAAGTCAGGGTACAATGAGAGTCATACCCTTGTATCGCAATGTTTTCAACTCACGTGCCCGCTTCAATGCAGCATCACGGTCCCTATAGTTCAACAGTCGCGCTATCACCGGACGAGGTGGAGGCCGGACCGCCAGCGACTTATGTGCTCGTTCCACCACGAAGAACGCTGAGAAGGTGTCCCGCCCCAGCAGTTGTATCAGCAGGCTCTCAACAAAATTCTCCATGTTTGTGATCGATATAGACTCCGCTAATCCCACAATACGAAGGTTGTTTCTTCGAGAGCGGGACTTCAGATCGTCCATTTTATGTTTAAGGGTATCCAGCTCCGTGTTCACTTTTAGTTGTCCGGATGCTAGTGCAGTTTGTCCATCCTCCACTGCCGATACACGCCTCTCCACCTGATCTAAACGCTCCGTCTGCTTATCTAGTCTTTCCGACATTCTGTCCACATGATATGATAGAGAGTCGATTTTACCGTCTATTTGGGTTAGACTTTGTTGCATAGCCGTTAGAATGTGTTGTAGGTCTTGCTTCTCATGAGCTGGGACTTCTGGGGACCTCTCCGATCCAGCTTCTGCACCTTCCCCTGTCTGACTCAAGGCTGGGCTTTGTCATGTTTTCCCTTGGTGGCAAGAATTTGTGTCTTTTCCGCGCGGGCCGCCTCTCGTTCCCAGCTAATTTACTTGCTGTATTTTCCAGTATTGGAGGCCCCGTGATCTCACACCGTTGAGGGCCCCTTCACAGGTCAGCACCACCGATCCGAGGTCCAGTACCGGATCAGCTCACCCAAGACGCGACACACTTCAGCCGGTGCCTTCCCGCTGGTCACCAAAGTCGGCGCGACCCGCCTACGGTCCGGCAACAGCCAGCGCGCCGGAATCAGCACACCCAGGGGCCCTCCTTCATTAAATTTTGTGTACGCGCACTAAGTTGTGCTGGTAAGCTCTATGATGTCACCATTGGTCTTATTGCAGCCATGTTCGCTCCGGGCAGTCCAATCTGGCCCTGCTGACTGAGAGAGCGGTAGGTTTCCACGCTACTCTCCGCTTTGCCGCTTGGTCTCACCTCCAGGCCTTTACGCCGCTTGTCGGCTCCACTGCGCCGTTGACCTGAAAGAGGAGCGCTGATGCGCGCCACCAGCGCTGCTCGGGGTCCTCCGCAGTTCCGACGCGCCGACCAGGGCCGCCCCCACTCCTGCACCGGGCGCAGCCGGGCCCGCAACAACGCGCCACAGGAACTTTCCCGCTACGCGTCTGCAAGTGGGCACCAGTGCCGTCATGCCGTCTCTAGGTCCCGGTCGTCCGGCCCCAGCCCGTGCGCCCAGAACTTCCTCGCGGCCCGGTGCCCACACCGGGTCCCACCGGAGCCTTCCGACGAACAAATCTTCTCCCCTGCAGTCTGTGCATCGGTCGCCCCCCCCAGGGAGTCCGAGAGACCGGGCGTTGTCCAAAGATTTTGAAGGGTCATAAGGTAGCCGGCAGAGCTCCGCTACTGCGCAGCCATCTTTCAGCTCGGCAAGCTCCGCTCCCAGTTTATGCACGTATTTATTGTACATTTTTGGGAGATTTTTAAAAAATGTTTGCTATTTTTTAAAATATAAAAACTTGCTTTCTCTATTTTATCTGTGGATACATTTTTTTTAAAAGCATATTTTTTGAGTGGTGTTTGTATTTTGCATTTTATTTCTTTTATATGAAATTATTTTAGAAAGTCGTGTTTACCATCCAGTATATTTTGTAAATATTTTACATTACTAAAATAGAAGGTAATGTTTATAAATTCGGGTGTTAAAATTAATACCTGAGTATTAATACGCGTCCCCACCCAATACCCCTATATTCATCACATCCCCTGCCGAAAGCTGTGATTTACACATTTAAGAAAAACTGTTAGACCATTTTATAATTCATTTTTCTCTGTATTTATTACTCATGAATTAATACTCTGGTATTAAAATCAATATCTAAATATTAATACACTTACCCACCCAAAACCACTATATTCCTCGTGTCCCTTACCTAAAGGTCTGTGTGTTTCACCCCTTTAAAACATTTAAGATAATGTAAAAATAATGTTATCTATATTTAATAATTATAAATTAATACCCAGGTATTAAAATTAATACCCGCATATAAATACACTCCCCCTCCCAATACCCTTATATCCCTCACAACTCATGCCTAAAGGTGTATTTTTCACCTTTTTAAAAGATTTTAGAAAATTATATAAAGAATTGTATCTACATGTAATATTATTTATACATTAATACTTGGGTATTCAAATTATTACCTGAGCATTAATGCATTCCCCAACCCAGTACTCCTATACCCCTCACATGCCGTGCCTAATCCTGTATTTTACACCCTTTGAAAATGTGTATATATTTTTATATAATTTAAGGTGAATTAAAAAGTAATACTCAAGTTTTAAAAAACAATACCCGAGTATTAACACACTTTCCCACACAAAACCCCTGTAACCCTCACTTCCCGTGCCTAAAGTTGTTTATTACAGCCTTTAAAATACATTTAAATTATTTTTGATCATACCAATAATGTATTTAATGTTACCACTCGGATATTAAAATGAATACCTGAGGATTAATATACTTCCGCACCCACTACCCCTATAAACCCTCACATCTTGGACCTATGGATGTGTGTTGCTTCCTTATTAAATGTAAAACATAATACTATTATTATATTGTGTGTGGATGGGTATGTGTGTGGGTGTGGGTGTGTGTATAAGTGTAATGTATAATAAACAACAATAACTTTGTGTTTTAAAAAAAAAAAAAAAAAAAGCAAACCAAATACTCATGAAAATACTAACCCAGAATTCGAAAAGCTTGGTAATGGCATGTATGGTAATGGTAGCTGTGTTGTAATGGCTTTGTTGCAAAGGTATTTCGTGGTAATGCCTGCATTGTGATGGTTGTTTCTTATTCCTCTGGTAATAGGCTGTGATGACCTCAAACATTCACCCCCCCCCCCCCACCCATTCTCCCCACATCCCAATCCCTCAGTATGTTTACATCTGGCAGGTTCGACTTTAATCATATGAGACAAATGGGTACTAAATATTGTACCTCATGAATACTTTCTATATTTTAAGGCCATTCCACTGCCAGTTCCTCCAAAACCAACACTGAAGCATTGGATGCCCATCCTCAGGAAAGATATCACCATCCTTTTAAGAAAAACATGTGATCAAGCCAGTTTCCTCATTTTGAAGACCAAGGAGTTTACTCTTGGCATTTCCTGGTACTGAAAATGGCCAAAATGAGGAATACAAATGATACTAGAGTTTATCCAGAAAGAAAGTTTCAGATGTTCATCTTGCATCCGATCTGTCCGCATCTATGGTATATGAAATGTATGTGTGGAATAGATTTGCAAGATGTGCATTTTCACATTTTAGTAATGAAGCTTCATAGAAGGTTCCTTTTGATTTGTTGTGGAGAACAATTTCAATAAATGTGTAGTTCTATGCTTCGGACTAAGTTGTCTCCTTTCATAATCTCAAAATGTATGGCAGTAGTAGCAGCCCACCTGCGGGGAAAAGGAATTTTCATCTATCCTTACCTGGACGACTGGTTGGTAAAATCTGTCAGGAAAAGGTTAAGATGTGTTTTGTAACAACTTTGGAGCTACTGCACAGGCTGGGTACTCAGATCAGCCATCAAAAATGTAATCTTTGTACTACTATCTTACAGGAGATGATGGACACCATGTGAAAACAGAGTGTTTCCTTCAGAGTGTCATCTATCTAGGACAAACACTGTCTCCTGCAGAGCACCTCCAACCCAAGACAAATTGCCAACCTTCTAGATTATCTGGCTTCCTATATTTGCATTCTCTGGAATTCAAAACTGCATACAAGCCCACAAGGTTTTTCTGCCATCCCTGCAAAAGAAATTAACGATACAGATAACACACAATATCACAATCAGACCTTATCTGAACAGACAAGGAGGCATCAGGTCGAGACTGCTTTCCATGGGAGAACAAACAATCTGCCACTGGACTCTGGCCAGGGAACTGATGCTAACAGCTGTGCATACACAGGGTCAATGAAGCAGGGCACAGCCTTTTGCTGGGTCTTGGATGACCGTGTTGCTAACTACTTCTTTAAATAGTGTGGAACACCTATCATTGACCTCTTTGCAATGGCAAACGCCAGAAAATGCTGACACGTCATATCTACACTATCATAATTGGGATCTCCAGTAAATGCCTTTTTCATAATTTGGTAAATTCCATTTCTTTACGCTTTCCAGCCATCCCGCTCAGCCCCTCAGTAATACTGAAACTGCTGAGATCGCCAGTGAAAATTATATTAATGGCGCCAAACTGGCTGAGGCAGTAGTGGTATCTGGACTTTCTGCATTTGTCTTGGAGCCACTCAGGAGACTTCTGTGCAAGCCAGATTTGCTGAAACCGACTTTAGGGGCAAATTCAACACCCAACGTCAACATCATTGAATGTGGCAGCGTGCCTCCTGAAGTCAGACCGTATAGTCACTTGAATCTTCCACCAGCTTGTTTCAATATATTAAATGTCTCTATAAAAGAATGTGGTTCCATGAAATAGAAAATATTCTGCATATGGTTTAAGGGTAATGACCATATTCCAATGGTTTTATTAATTTACCTGCTTCATTTAGCCCAAAAACCAAGCTTCAATTCCCATCAATAAAAATGAATCAGGCTGATTTTACAGCCTACATAATAAATCTCTAGATCAACTGTCATTATTAAAATACTTTGCCATTAAAGATTTTTTGGAAGGACTCTGTTTTACCTCCTATTAGACCTCTTTTGTTTTTTTTTTTAAGCATGACAGTTAAATGTTCTGTCAAAACTAATGAGCTCCCCTTTTGAACCGGCATTCATGGGCACATTGCAGCACTTCTCCTGTAAAAGAGTTTTCCTAGTTGCCATAACCTCTGACTTAACCCGGAGAGTGAGCGAGTTGCTAGGTTTATCAGCCATCAAGCCTTACATTGTTTTCCGCTCCAGTAGGATGATAGAGAACCCATCCTTCATCATTCCTCTCAAACGTTGTTAGACTTTCATAAGAATCAAACTGTTCTCTGTGTACTTTATTTCCCAATCTATCCACCACAGCAAAACAAGTCTTTCACTTCTATCTTGACAGCACAAAGGGCCTGAGAACATTGAAGGAACTGTTTAAATATAGCCAAGTCAGGCAAGGTCGAGCCACATCCAGACAATGTATTACTAGATGAATGGTAGCCTTTATCATGTCATGCTGTCAATTAGCAAACAAACCTCTTTGAGGGAAGCTTAAGGCTCACTCTTCCAGAGGAAAAGCAGCCACAACAGCTTGAATTAGAAATATACCAAGTGCAGTTATCTACAAGACAGGTACATAGAAATCGAGCCGCAAGGCACTATTGTTTAGATTCAGAGATGCAGGCAGATGCTAGAGTAGGTCACAAAACTCTGAAAATTATCTTGAAATGGGCACACTCTATATAAGTAGACAAATTCTACCCCCTCAACCTCTTCTGCAAGGTAATGTTGAGAAATGGGAAACAAATTTAACACTTATTTCCCTGTAGAAAAACAGAATTGACTTTGTGGCAACTGCTAGTAGAGTGCATCGCTGGTAGGGGAAAACTTGGAGTCTTAGACAGAACTCCTTTTCTCACATTTCAGTGTAAGGCTAGAGGTACGCATTTGTTCCTACATTCTTTAAAAAAACATTTTCGCCACTTTCTTGCACATCAGATGCTTCAGTGCATGTTTTAAACTGTTAATTAGATATTCATGAAATTTTTTCAGGAGCAAATTTGGGTTCAGATAGGTTAGTACAGGGTGCTGTTGATCATAAAGATGTATTTGCAGAGGAATACTGACAAGCAGCCCACTTTGAATGTACTTAGCTGATGTATCCACTCTCCGAACATTTTATGCTAAAATGTCTTATTTATCACATTTGTATGTCAGTAAGGTTACATCAGTAAGCAGAGCCTACAACTGTACACAGTCAACAATATCAGAAAGGAAATAGATTTTAAGACATCTTTTATAACTTTGCAGATTTTGTGTGATATATTTGTCTGTTTCTTTTGTGTAGGTGTATGCAGAAGTTTCCAAGCTCGTCTTTTATTTGGAATAGTGCTAGCCTTTTTTAATTATGGTAAAACAATCACATCTACTGTGTGCAGAGGAAAAGTATGGTGTAGCTGGCAGAGTAATGTGCTTCATCAAGAATGCTCTGAACCAAACCTAACCTGAGAGCTACATTTGGTGTGTTTCTGTCCAGGGTTTGTTGATGCTGTATTATCATAATGAACCATTTCTCTGGGCTAATAGGCTGCCTGAAGTAACTGGGTACTACCGGGGGAGAAACAAGCTTGTGACACCTGTGTCCCTTAACAACTTGTATAACTCTTTCCACAGGAGGTATAATGAATTCTCAAAACATATGGCTGAATGTTCCTTAATATCTGCATGTCTTTCCTAAGTTTCCTGTAACTGCTTCTCTGAGGAACTACCTATCTCTGTGTGTCTGCTTCTGTGTTTCTAAAAATGTGTCTTTCTCCCTCTCAGGTGCCTATGGTGGTCTGTCAGATCGACCTTCTGCCTCTGTGTCCCCCAGTTCAGTGTCCATAACTGCTTCCCACTTCGGCTCCACGGAAATGTTGCCTCCAGAACTCCCTCCTAGAGTCCCAATCGATGAAACACCCGAGAGGCTGCAGGGCTCCTACCCCACGAACCCTTTGCATGGTTTCCCAGACACACTTGATGCTACAGGTACTGAGCACAGTCAGATTATTATGAAGGGTACTCTCCTAACACCTTCAGCCACAAGGTACGATGGACTGGATGCCCAGAGGGGGGCAGCCAACACATGTCCTGTCTAGTGAAAGGTGTACAGCACTGTCTAATGAATGAGAGATGTGTGAAGGAATCATTTTTTATAAACAGTTTTGTTGCAATAAAAGGCTTATTGCGAAGTAATGGATCTTTAAAAACAATTGCATAAACTCATAGAAAAGGCAATTATTTTCAAAGAGTTTCTCAGAGGTGTCTGTAATGGAGACAAGGATGAGCAAGAAGAGCAGGAAAACCCTTGAATTCAGAGAGTAAATGGTTGACGACAGTGAGATCTATATCGTGCTGCATGCTGAATCGAATTTTTGGGGGAGTGTGGAGTATCTCCTCTATCTGCCTTCGACATTAAGGACGATTTGAGACTGGATTTTAGAATGTATGGACTAATCACTTAGTGACGGTTATGGATTGATGATACAAAAAGTGTGCTTGTTAGTGATGAAGTAATTATTTTGACTTTCAGACAGGACTGAATTCATTGGTTTCTTTTAACTAGATTTGTTCCAGAATACAGGGGTTGTATTGTAGAAATAGACAAAGGCACATAACTTAAATCAGATTTTTCCCTAGTGTTTTTTAAAAAAAAAAAAGATCTTTAAAGAAACGCATGTTAGTTTTATGCTTTAGATTATTTTACTGGCAATTAACCGTTGTGAGCTTAATTATCCAAGTGGCAAGGAAATCCTCTAAAATGTGTTTGAATCCCCATTCAAACTTTTCACATGCCCTGTGTGCTACCTGTTAGCTACACCTGATTTGAATTCTCCAAAACATTGCTACTGAGCTTCAGATCCCCACATCACCCTCTAGATTTAGCCACCATTCAGTTATGGCTGCCCAAATTTTGAAGATGTTACTTTAGTTATTTTAGTACAAAAATAGTTTGTGCACTCCAGGCATATAAAATGTCTAAAAACTGCACTTAGAAGAGGGAACCTCTTCTAGAGAGGAAGAGTGCTGCACCCTAGTTTGAGTTTTTGATCACTATCTCCTAGAACAGTGTACTCATTCCTGTTTTCAGCCCCTCACTGAGATTAGCATTCATTAGAACTGATATGGAAATAATATATTTTTTTTAATTTAAAAGAAATTTTGTTTTTATTTTTTCCAACAGATACAACATATATTGCAGCATCACAGTATTGTTCCAATATTATCATACATTTTAAGGATGACTAGAGCGCATCTTGATTGAAGACAATATGCACACATTTACTCTATCATTTATCACTTCACTTCTTTAATTCCATTACGTTTTCTTCTTGGAGTTATCCTCTGTGTTCGTTGAGAAAGGTCTATTTATCTTCAGACCTGCATTGCCTGCCTCGTCCTCATCTATCTGTGACATCAGATATGCTTGGAAGAGTGACCAGAAATCTTGGTGCCTTCTCTGGGATGCTGTAACCCACTAAATAATTCCACCTGGTCACAACAACGCACAATATCCAATTACCATTGTTTAATTGTATCCATACCATTGACACCCTATGCGTGGCTAGTAGTAGAATTAAAGTAACACATTTATGACAAGAGGCTAGTATCTGGGATGCATCTCTCAGCAGTGCTGTCTAAGGCACAGGGTCCAATTGCAACTCTGCCATTATGTTTATTTTTTCGAAAGTGCATTCGCAATAGTTCCCAGTCTGAGGAATGACCTTGACTGTGTGAATGAAGCAGTTTAAAAACCCTGTCTCTTAGATGCCGGCCTGTGATCCAGACTTCGACATACGTCTGGATTATAGCAGGTTAGACGTAAATATTTAAAGTTTATCAGTTTGTTTATATGTGAATGGGATATCTGATCTTTGCACAACACCGGGTCCAGCTTTTGTCTGAGATCTGCTCTTCCCGGGACATTTGCCACTGAAGTCGAGCTTTGTCTAGTGTGTTTAGCAGTGACGAAAACATGCCAGTATACAGAGAGTGCAGAATTATTAGGCAAGTTGTATTTTTGAGGATTAATTTGATTATTGAACAACAACCATGTTCTCAATGAACCCAAAAAACTCATTAATATCAAAACTGAATATTTTTGGAAGTAGTTTTTAGTTTGTTTTTAGTTTTAGCTATGTTAGGGGGATATCTGTGTGTGCAGGTGACTATCACTGTGCATAATTATTAGGCAACTTAACAAAAAAATATATATACCCATTTCAATTATTAATTATTACCAGTGAAACCAATATAACATCTCAACATTCACAAATATACATTTCTGACATTCAAAAACAAAACAAAAACAAATCAGTGACCAATATAGCCACCTTTCTTTGCAAGGACACTCAAAAGCCTGCCATCCATGGATTCTGTCAGTGTTTTGATCTGTTCATCATCAACATTGCGTGCAGCAGCAACCACAGCCTCCCAGACACTGTTCAGAGAGGTGTACTGTTTTCCCTCCTTGTAAATCTCACATTTGATGATGGACCACAGGTTCTCAATGGGGTTCAGATCAGGTGAACAAGGAGGCCATGTCATTAGATTTCCTTCTTTTATACCCTTTCTTGCCAGCCACGCTGTGGAATACTTGGACGCGTGTGATGGAGCATTGTCCTGCATGAAAATCATGTTTTTCTTGAAGGATGCAGACTTCTTCCTGTACCACTGCTTGAAGAAGGTGTCTTCCAGGAACTGGCAGTAGGACTGGGAGTTGAGCTTGACTCCATCCTCAACCCGAAAAGGCCCCACAAGCTCATCTTTGATGATACCAGCCCAAACCAGTACTCCACCTCCACCTTGCTGGCGTCTGAGTCGGACTGGAGCTCTCTGCCCTTTACCAATCCAGCCACGGGCCCATCCATCTGGCCCATCAAGACTCACTCTCATTTCATCAGTCCATAAAACCTTAGAAAAATCAGTCTTGAGATATTTCTTGGCCCAGTCTTGACGTTTCAGCTTGTGTGTCTTGTTCAGTGGTGGTCGTCTTTCAGCCTTTCTTACCTTGGCCATGTCTCTGAGTATTGCACACCTTGTGCTTTTGGGCACTCCAGTGATGTTGCAGCTCTGAAATATGGCCAAACTGGTGGCAAGTGGCATCGTGGCAGCTGCACGCTTGACTTTTCTCAGTTCATGGGCAGTTATTTTGCGCCTTGGTTTTTCCACACGCTTCTTGCGATCCTGTTGACTATTTTGAATGAAACGCTTGATTGTTCGATGATCACGCTTCAGAAGCTTTGCAATTTTAAGAGTGCTGCATCCCTCTGCAAGATATCTCACTATTTTTGACTTTTCTGAGCCTGTCAAGTCCTTCTTTTGACCCATTTTGCCAAAGGAAAGGAAGTTGCCTAATAATTATGCACACCTGATATAGGGTGTTGATGTCATTAGACCACACCCCTTCTCATTACAGAGATGCACATCACCTAATATGCTTAATTGGTAGTAGGCTTTCGAGCCTATACAGCTTGGAGTAAGACAACATGCATAAAGAGGATGATGTGGTCAAAATACTCATTTGCCTAATAATTCTGCACTCCCTGTATAACAAGCATTTACTATGCAATGGGTCTCACGTTCGCTCGTGTTAAAGCTATTAGTGTTGTAAATTCCTGACTGTACTTTTCTTGCCACATAAATTGAAAATGAAAAGTAAAATGGTTGACATATGCAAGCCAATTCAAAGTGCCATGGCCGCCATGAGCGTGAGGAGAGACACAAGGAAAAAAAGTTCCATCGCAGTCAAACATATCGGAAAACGTGCAGTTATCCTTGTAACGGGGTCGAAGGCCAAGATGGTAACAAAACTGCCCCAAGGAGGGATAAACGTAAAGCATTTACCAATTATAATAAATGATTTTTGAAAGGTAGGCCCATGAACGAACGATAGTAATGGGCGTAGTTAAAAGCCCACATATAGATAACACGTCAGAGCACTTGCGCGCTCAACCTAAAAAGAATACAGTGCCCCTTCTTTCCTTCCTTTTTATATACTTTGTCAGCATTTCAGACTTGCATGGAAGGTTGGGAACATCATCACATAAAGCCTGGAATTTGACACAAAGGCTATTATGTCTTTATTTCCAGTGCAGAACGGCCTCCTCTTTTCTTGTATTTCTGTTTCTTTCCTTGTTTTCTTGTTAAGAATGAACCACTGGATTCATTAATGTGTGGTGAGGTGTGGTATTGGAGCTCGCCTTGTTGTTGAATCTGCTGATCGGGCATTTTTTGCTAACACAGAGCAGACTGTCTCCATCCTTACTCCAGTATCTAAGAAGTTTGTTCAAGGTTGTGAGGGATCCCTGACTGTGCTGAGTAGTTGTCTTGTACGACAGATAGAACGATTGATTTAGACATGTCCAAGCATGAAATATAATTGATCCTGTATTTAATGTAGAGCAACCAGGTAGTACAGGGTAAAATCAGGACCCTGCATTTATCCACCATCAGTGGTCTCGTCAAGATCTTCCAGCGCACTCGAGGCTGTCCGTCATCCTATATCAATTTAAGGAGGTCCTGCCTTAGTTGTTTTAAAAAACTGTTTATAATCATACATAGAAAGTGTGGCAAAGCAATCATTTTAATGATAGAAACACTCCCCATTTTCAACAAAGGCAATTCCACCCTGGTTGTTTTGGGATTCTAAAGTGACCCCAAAGTTGTTCTGGACTAATTCTGTTGTGTCTCTGGTTATATTTGTCCCTAAGTATCTCAGCCCATCATCGGAGCAAGACAAGTGGAACTCCGCAGTCGGGGCATCCACGTTGGCCACCAGTGAGATCATTCATTTAGGCCAGTTTACTGCGAGGGTGGAGAATCCACCAAATAATACTGCCTCCCTCAGTATAGGGTTCAGATTAAGGGCAAGGTCCGTCACTTTGTTTTAATCCAAATTTCAATTATCATGATCTCCATAAACATACAGTGGTTGAGCAAGTTTCATGCAAAATACATACATGGTCAGCAAAATAGGTTGTATAACCACAGGCTAGAATTCCAGGCTTTCATGGCACTCAAGGAAAATAATATTAGGCACTCAAAGGCACAGTCCTGTGTGCACATATCATTATCACTCACAAATGCATTAGGACTTAAGAAGCACCAACCAGTCAGTGTTGGGATAACAGGTAAAACACTGGCTGCTGACAAGAGCCGCCCATCCTCCCTCTAAACCTCCCCTTTTCATGCAGCACCCCCCCCCCCCTTCAATTCAGAACTGGATTAAAGTATAGGCGAGGCCAGCACGTAAGCCTACCCAGTGTTGGTCTCTCCCTCCTAGTGGTCACCATATTTATTGAATCAGTGGACTCGACAGCCAGTAAGGGAGCCACCCATTCCACCATCCACTAGGGGGCCTCCACAAAAAAGGTAATCACAATAACTCACCCGTTGGACTCCCATTCAGAGAAAGTATCATTCTCTCCCCCTTTTCCTTCACAGGTCAGCCAGTATCGTATTGGAGGTACAAGCAGATTCTATGGGGCTCCTTCCTTGACACACCTCTAAGAGAAAGGCTCTGCCCTCCCAATCTGCTCAGCATAGTAGTCCACACTGCATCCCTCAATCTGAGACCCCGCAGCATGTTTCCAGTGCATTGGAATTCAACATTTGGCAACTATCTGGGCTAAGTTGATGAATATGAGTGTGATTTTGTGTTTAGCAGGCTGAGGATAAAGGCATAGTAGGCAGGAGTGGAATGAGGGGCTCAGGGAGAGACCCTTAGCCTCAGTCAGGTGGTATACTACCTCAGATCAGTAAGAGGCCAAATGAGCACAACCCCACAGCATATGGAGAAGATCACCCGGAACAGTATGACATAGCAGGCATGCAGTTTAGGCAGGCAGGAAATAGATGCTAAGCTTCAGGTGCGTGAGGGTGCACAACAAAAATGTATGAGTTTGAGACAGGCATTACTGGAGATTTTGGGCGCAGCCTCCCACATCTTAATCCAGTACCTATCAGCTTCCCACGATTCCCGCAGTTGTGTGAGGACATCCGCATGCAGTGCTCCATATAGCCATGAAACTAGACTACGTGTATTAGTGGCATTGCATAAGACTTGACGCATGTGAAGCAGCCAGTGCTGTGCCCACCCGCCTAACCCCAGATCTTGTGCCATCGCAGCTAGGATACCATCTAACAGAAACTGCCTGGTGAGGAGGTTGAACTCCGCACTTAAATCCTCAAAGGTTCGTAGCACGACATCCTTTTAAAATGCGCCAACTGGTGCTTAAGCAAAACCCCACCGACCCCCTCTGATCTGCGCAATGAAGGCTCAAGTGGGACATCTGGGGAATATGGGGCTCTCAGCAGCGACTGATCAAGCACCCTAGTCTAACATGCCCAAAATATTGCTACGTAATGCCACACAGCAGGGCGTACGCAGAGATTAAGCAAAAGGGTCCACAAGAGGGTATCAGGTGGACCAGGCAAGCCCATCATTCCTGGGGTCCCTGGTCCCCAGAACCAGCCAGTACTTCACTGTGGTTGCAGATGCCAAGTAGTAGGATTGAAAGTCGGGGCGTTCATTCCATCGTCTATGGTCGCCCATTGAAGCTTAGCCAATACAATATATCTAATCGATCAGAATCGAGTTCAACTCCTGGAAGGTATTCCATGGCACCACTAAATGGAGGACCGCAAAATAGTACAACAGGCGGGATAACGCCACCATCTTAGGGATGGCTATGTAGCCTACTACTGATAAAGGCAAAATCTTACAAAACCCTACACTCGTCCAAAAAGCTGTCATCGCTGCCCCAACATTGCCGTCCAGGAGTTCTGGGAAAAGCATGGGAGACAATGGGAACCCCTACTGGGTGCCCCCTCCCACTCTGCATTGTCCGGAGTTCATCCATCCCGTCCCATTCCCCAGCAGCGGGCTTTCATATAGTAAGAAAATCCAGTCTACAAAGTGATGTCCCAGCCCCATGGGGAGCATAACTGTAGGGAGGAAATTCCAGTCTAGGATGTTGAAAGCCTTTTCAATATCCACAAACATGAAGCCAGCCCACTCCGGTAAGGCTGGGCTGTCTTTCACAATCGCTAGGGGGCATCTAATGTTGAGGGTCGTGCAGTGGCCGGTGAAAAATCCAGACTGATCAGTATTGATTAGACCGACCATGTGGGGTAGGAAGTGCTGTGCCAGGACCTTACTAAGAAGTTTATAGTCCACGTTCAACATGAACAACAGCCTGTATGTAGTCAAATCAGTAGCAGGTTTCCCAGACATAAGCAGGGGTGCAATGAAGGCCTCTCGCAGGGAGGGGGGAAGAACCCAAGCTGAGCGCTTGCCGGTACAGTGCAGCCAGGTGAGGGGCCAACAGGTCAATGTATCCTGCATAAAACACCGCCAGGAGACCATCTGTTTCTGTCACTTTTCCACTGGTCATGCGTAAGACTGCAGCACAGATTTCCTCCTCCGAAGCGTCCATGCCAAACTGGGTCCTTTACATATAGCACAACATCATTGGCATGAAGGGAGATTATAAAGAGTCCGTTATAGAATGTGAGCCTGCTTTCCCCATGATACGCTCACATATAGCAAGCCGGTTGCTCTGAGTAATCATGGTGAATTATAACTCTATCCTTTGGAGAATTATATAGTGGGCTTAACATTTTCCTAAAGTGCTTCCAGAGTCCCATTGATGGCAACACTACCCATTAATGACCACTTTTGTGAATGCCTATTCTGTATCTAGGCAAACAACAAACACTGACTAGGCTGGTTCGATCCTATGCATTACCAATATGAGAGTGCGGAGGTTAAAAGCTGTTGAACTCTGTGGGACAAAACTGGCCTGCTCTAGTAATACTAGAAATTGCATAAAAGGCTACAGTCTGTGTGACAGCAAAAAATGTTATCCACCATCAGTGAGTGGTCTGTAGGAAGGGTATTCCTGGGGATCCCTCTCCTGCTTCAGTAATACCACTGGTACTCCCGCCCTCATAGTTGGGGGATAGGGTTATGTTTTTCAGTGCCCCCAAAGTCTATAACTAGTCTGTCCCATCCAGGATACCTACTACTGGGCAAAGCCATGGTAGCTAGTTTGATATCCTCCAGTGTAAGCGTAGAGTTAAGTAGCTCCCTTAACACACCATCTACCTAGCCCAAGGTGATATCTCCAAGGTATGTGTCTATTTCCACATCAGTTTTATCCAAAGACGAATCATATGGCTTTGTATAATAACTCTTAAACGTATGATGTATGCCATTTGATTCAGTTGTTAGTTCACATTCACTGTTTTTAATGCAGGGATTCGGGCCCACTTCATTTTGAGTTCTGGTTAGCGTTGCCGGGGTTCTACTGAGTCTGTCTCCTTATCCAAACACTCAAGTGCTTGCCCATTTATTCAGATATAGTATTTCTCTGATTGCTGCCTCCCAAAATTCAATCAATTTGTCTTTGTCTCAAAAAAACAGTCTCAATAAAACAGCCTTATCTTTAGTGTGGCAGTACTCTGCTTTAAAAAGTTTAACTTCCCCCTCTAATTCAGCTAGTTGTCCCCAAAAATGAGCTACAAATACCTGAACTTATAAAAATAAAAGCCCCTCTGATGTCAGCCTTAAACAATTCACACAGGATGCTCACCTCTGCAACCGCATTTTCATTTATCTTTTAAAAAAGAAATGTAAATAATGGCTTCCTGTACCTCAGTCCTGAACACCTGACCTTAGTTCCGTACCTCAATGTAGGGAGTTGTCTAGGACGTGGACAATCAGTATTAAATACCGTTGTGACAGAGGGATGATCAGATAGTATTTCTGCAACATGCACTAGAGACATAAAACTACCAGACAGTAACCAAATGTCTGTATGTGAATATGTGATGTGCATTGGCGAGCAAAATGTGTATTCAGCGTCAGCCGGGTGTAGTAGCCTCCAAACATCCAGCAGTGTAATCATTTCCATGAAATGGTGCAATGCCAAGCTGACCTTTTAAGAAACATGGGTGGCCCTTGTTAGCTGATCTGTTGTATCAATTCAGTGTTGTAGCCCCTCACCAAATCATAGGCCAGTAACTATACTATTTTAATAATGAGTCATCAAAGAAATTTAATTAGTCTAAATGTGGCCATACAGATTCACAAGGAACAGTTTGTTCCCGTCCAGAATGCCAGCCACCACCATTGATTGTCATGTATTGTCATTTAAGCATGCGGCTAGTTGGAACTGTAATTATCTGAGTATTAAAGTCCCCACCCCTCTGAAGTATGAGACGGATCTGTGCAGACTCCACTTCAACACGAATCTGGGTTGAGAGCGAAGAGCATTGTCTCATGAAGCATGGCATTATCAATCCTGTATCTATCTATGTAGGCCAGCACTCTATTGGCTTTACACGGCTCATTCACCCCTTGCACATTCCAAATAATGACATTGAAGTTCCTTCTTTGCATGTCCCTGTTTCACATCCCCCCCCCCATAGCTGTCATGACAGTATGCATCATCAAGAAAGACTTTCACAGTTTTCCTTTCCATGCTACAGTTGTGCTGTATAAATATTAAAACCAGTACTTCCAAAGTTGGGAGCCAATGTACGGGATGTGCCTGTTCCACATGATGATGTCAGAAAATGCAGGGCAGCCAAACAAAAATATGATAGATTAGACAAACTGTTCCATGTTTGCAGTAGGCATAGCCTTCAGGGATACTCTTTAGTCACACATTATTTGTCTGCGAGCGGCGCTCCAGGTCATCATTCTTGACATAAATAGCTTTCAGTTCATTGGTCAGGGTGTCTATAGTAGCGGTTGATTGGTTCAGTTTATCCTCTACTTCCCAAATTTTAGTTTCAGCCTAGGAGATTCCTGCATTCTCTTTATCAGCACACTCTTGAAAGTGATCTGTACAGTATGTAAGGGAGTCAATTTTTCCATCTATGGATTTAAGTCTTTTTTTTTTACATCCACGATTATCGTTACTATGTCCAGACCAGGGATGTCTGCAGTGGTGGAGATTGATCCTCGAGGGAGCCATCTGCACCCTGCTTAACAAATTGTAGCCAGGACTTTGTCTCAGACTTCTTCATTGCAACAGTTCCATGGTCAGGTCACAGCAACCCACTGCCCACTGTTGGTGTAATGTCCCAGAATGGGTCTCGATCTAATGTAGCTTAGAAGCTATTCACACCTCCCACTTTGGGTGCCATAAGAGCACCCCTCCCCCAAACTGACAGTCACGAGCCTCAGTCTTTGTGATTGCAGCGTGGAGCTGGACTGGCCACGGAGGCAGAGATCAACCTGCAGTTAAATACATCAAGATTGCAATCCAACGCACAAAGTAGTACTACTGAGTTTCGCTCCTCACACCACACCTTGCTGCCCTACAATTGTTTGGCTTCCTTCAATGTGTTCCCCTTGGGCCGGCATCAGATATTGCGTTGTCTATCTCTGCTAGTTCCAGGGCCAACAATCCACCTTCCCACCAGGCCCACACGACTCCCAGTGCCTTAAAATAATGGGATTCCCTGTTGGGGTGTGCATGCTGGCCTGCCTGCTCAGCTGCAGTTGTCCGGCCCCAGTAGGCTGCAGGGTTTCCCCCATCAGTCCTCACCTTGTCAGTGTTCCCAACATCTTCCTGCCAGCATGAGGCCAACCCACCAGACCTTGGGCACTACAGCATAGTTAGGATAGCACGCGGCTCTCTGGCCCCCCAATGCTCCCAGTGTTGGCTTCAGTTCGGCCTCCTCCCTTTCTCCAGGCCCTCAGCTCCACAAAGCAGCACACTTCCAGCTGTGCGTCAGGTCCATGTTTCCATGGCCCAAGATGATGAAGTAGGCCGCTCAAGGCTGTCTCTGCATGTCCCCACGGTTTCCATTTCTCACCAAACCTCCTCCAAGTTTTCCTGGGGTAGTACCACACTTCTGCTACAAATTTTAGCTATTGTGGGTAGGAAAAATCTCAAGTCTGCCTGGCTGGCCAATGGAGCAGAAATCTCAGGCGGTCATTACGTAGTCAGCTTGCTAGCAATCGTTTGCTAGTCCTACAACATAATGACTTGGAAAGCATTTACTCACAATCTTAAAATCCATTTGCTATACATAATTTAGTTGCTAATACTCTAGTCTTTGTCTTAAATTAAATCATGATGGGAAATATAGCTATCTTTTCGCAAAATACCATCTCTTTTTGTGAAATGGCATGAATGTGGGAGACAAATTGCAAAGATCGAGCCACAGAGGATATGTATCCTCTGTTTGCCAGACTCTCATGACCCAAAGACATGTTGTCACTGCCAGACCTTCTCCAGGTGCATTTTGATGGCGAGAGAAGATTTGCCTCCATGGCCAAGTAGAGCACCAAAGAATACAAGATTCCCCGACTGGAGAGACATCTGATGAGCATGCTCCATTCTCACTGTCTGAGGACTCCGACAGTGGGAAAGCCAAAAGGAGAATCGGCAAAAGAACAATGTTTCTGTTTGACGTCGACAAGAGGCAAAGCTCCTACTTACTTTCCATCGAGAGCTGGTTCATTGTCAACACCACATACGACACCAAGGAGGAGAGCACCATCAGCATGGATATTCCATACAAAGTCGAGAATTTCAACATCAAGACAACATTCAAATTCTGACTTAGGTTGCAGAATGGCTTCCCTGCATCAGAATCTGACTCTATTCAAGAGCCTATCCTCCATCCAGACAGGCTTCTCCAGTCACCATTCCCATTTCATCAACACCTCCTCCAACTCTGACAGAATCTCCTTTTCCGGTGCCTCCTCCACAAGCTGCAATTCCAGCTGTAATTCCACCATCAAAACCACCCCCCAACCACTCATTCTTGTCCACCAGAGATACCTCTACCAATGGCAGCTACATCAAGGCACACTAGATCTCATACCTACCACACCAGACCTCGCAGCAATAGGTCTAGGTCATGATCAAGATTGAGATCTTGTTACTGTCCTCTTCACTGAAGATCTCACACATGCTCGTGCTCAAGACAAAAAATTTCTTCTTCCAGATCAAGATCCTCAGGGTCTCATCATACCACCTCCTCTTTGGGTCTATACTCATCTAATTTGACACTCACCTCCAGCAAGAATATCTCCTGTGGATGATCTAAACACTTTCCATGAAAGTGCCAAAAATGTAATATCGATTCACCAACTACCACATCTGTAATCTTTTAGACAGTCCATCAGAGATCTGGTTCTAGTCCATTGCTTCCTTTGGTTCCAGGTCGTTTAGAACCAGCTATGGAGCTAGTTTTGGTTATGGCTTCTGTAAAGGCTGCACCTACAGAAAAAATAAAAACCAGCAGATTAGGATCCATTTTCTTCGTACAGATCCTAAACCAGACTCCGTCATATTATCTGTTCTCCTGAAACTACATGCCAGAGCTCCTTCATCTCCCCTTCCTCTTGACAAGGAAAGCAATTAAATTGAATGTAGGCCAGAAAAGTCTGTGATAGCCCTCCTCTCTCTACGAAGGCCACCAGCGCATCTGGTCTTCTTAGATGTTATGACCGGTCTCTTTGGGTTTCTATACATCAATTCTTGGAAGACCTTCGCAGAGACCGAAGTCCGGACTTAAAAGAGATCATATACAAATGCATGATGGTGCCAAATCAGATCATCAGTGCTGCAGCTGATTCCACCACACTAGCAGTGCATGGATATTGCCAGTGATACTCCTTGTTCAGATCTCATGCTGTCGATCAGATGTATCAAATGAAAACAGGGCTCGACACAGCTGTTGGATTGGAGAAAAGGCTGGAGTATAGCAGACATTCCTATAGGTACTTTTGTCAGAGGGTTCAGACCCCTCATTAGCTTCTAGGGCAACAGCAATCTCAACAGCCTACAACACAGAAGTCCGTGAAGGGGCAGAGGATGTCAGCAACCGTAGGCCCGAGCCACTAAAAAAACAACCTGTGGCA
Organism: Pleurodeles waltl; assembly: GCF_031143425.1. Taxonomy (NCBI): domain Eukaryota; kingdom Metazoa; phylum Chordata; class Amphibia; order Caudata; family Salamandridae; genus Pleurodeles; species Pleurodeles waltl. The sequence goes on along the minus strand of NC_090446.1, from coordinate 420,517,156 downwards.
AAAACTGAGTGTTCAATTTTCCCTCCTCCTTTACCCACCCTGGTAGAGGAAAGAATGCCATCTATAAGAGCGGAGAAAAATAATCACTGACAAATGGGTTCTGAATACAATTTTAGACCACAAGACAGCAGGCAAATTAATTCACAAAGAAAAATTCAGAATGATGGTTGTTCATTAAATCTACCCTCAACTCCAGCAGGGTGATTGGTTATATTGAATAGATCTGCAAGCTGCCTACTTTCATATCCAGGTATCCAAGAAACATTGAACATTCCTAGGTTCACTGCAGGAAGAGACTATTACCAATACAAGGTATTTCCTTCCAGTTTCGGATCTGCTTTGCGGACTTTCTCAAAATGCATGTCAGTTGTAGCAGTTCACCTCAGAAAAATGAAGATTTTAGTCTGCCCATACAAAGTCATCAAAGAATCTTCATACCATCAAGCAAGCCAGCATTATCATTTGACTGTCTTAACTTGCTGACATTGTGGCCTGTAGCTCTGTTTAGTTAAAATTGCTTTGGTGTCAAGTCCTATAAGTCTCACTTGATCTCTGAAAGACACGATTGGGAAGCGGAAAGGCACTCATGGGACAGCAGGTGTATCGTCTGGGGACCCTGGTCCGAAAATAATAACTAGTTATCTAACTTCTGTGATGGGTGCAATTGAATCTGAGATTGGGAGGGTAGAAGCAAGTATAGGCCAAATCTTAAAGTCTGGCCATAGAGAGGATAAAGAGGTGGTCTCTCCTGTAATGAATCCTGCGGTCAAACTTAGGAATCCATGTGTTGTTCTGGAACAGGAGTTATCAATTGAGTCCATCTCCCCTGTAATTACCAACAGTCTTTCTCCATAAAAGAATAGGCAATTAGGCTCTTCTAATACTGCAAACTCTCCTCCCAGTTCAGTACTGCCCAGCCCAAATCTTACAACTCTTCCTTGTGAAGATTTAATACAGCTAAAGATGGGTAAGTGAAAGACTCAAACAAAGGCACCCAAGAAGCCCCCCGCGAACGTACTGCTTTCAAGAACCCCTTTGTTATATCTGGCGGCCAACTTAGGCTGGCTGAAAATTATTTTAAGGACATAAGGCAACTGTGCTCCTTGGTCTTAAAAAAAAGAAAGTGGAGTCCTTAGAAGGGAAGGTTAATGCCTTAGTAGCTGCAGGGGAAACATCAATTCCGCTATTCCTATTGAGTGATAAGCCCCCGCTCTAAATGAGCAAGTTTACGCATCCCCCAGCTTTAACTGTCCCCCCAGATCAAAGAGGGAGGCTAAATTATGCACAGGGACCTAGCTCTAGAACCTTAACTTCTGCATTCAAAGGACACAGTAAAAATCCAAGCTCTCAGAAGAGGGCCAAGGAGTCTTCGGTTTGAAAGGATCCTAAACAGGTTAGTCCCTTTGGCTTTCAAACACCCAAGCCTCACATCCATGGATTCCCCCAGCATGTGCCCCATATATTATAATCCTGGAAAATGTACCTAGGTTAGACTGAGTCCCATACCTCATTGTTAAAGAAGGTTATGCATTGGGGAACTCGGGTTGGAAATTAGATTTGTCCAGAGAAATCCTAACTGTTAGAGTATCGTGGATTGGACCAACTAGGGGATTGTATTGTTATACATTTCAGGAACCCACAACTAGTTAGTGATCTGTTACATCATATAATATTTCAATATTTGATCTGGGACCTATCAGAGTACAACGGCTGACAAACTTTAATGGTACTTGTTCTCAGGCCCACCAATTTTTCCCTTATAGTTCAGATAAGCAGAAACTGTGCAGTCCTCCTCGGCCCATGCCTTTTGGATGCCCACTGCCTTTGACCAATTGCTTTGAGCCCTTGAATTTCTTGGAGCAATTGGACTGACCACTAGCCAGTGGAAATGCCCCTCGTGAAGATTTGGAGGCTGATATGTCCCTTTTATCTAATTCACAGCCCACTGAAACAATAAACATTTCTGATATTGCATTTCCCAGGATTATTTAATGGAATGTGGCAGGATTTACGACCAAGTTAGCTAATCCAGATTGGCTAAGGTTTGTGGGTCAATACTCATACATCTGCTAACAAGAGACCTGGCTTCTGACCCTCTTCCCCCCTGCCCTCCCCCTCCCTAATATTAATGGTCTTACCACCTATTGTGCTCCAACAGTTAAGTCATCTCCAGGAAGGGCTAAGGGGGGGCTGGGTTATATTCATATCTGTACTTTTTAAGGGGGGTAGAAGTACGTGTCACTGATGTAACACGATATTACTTGGTTCTCCTTAAATTAACTGACTCGCATGACGTTTTGTTTAATTATTATAATAATGTTTTTGATTCATCAGATACTATTGTAATTGATAGCCTTGAGACCGGGGTGCATATGACAAGGAACGGAAGCAAGAAGGATCTTATGATTATTTGGGCCGGAGATTTGAATGCCCACCTGTGCAAACTTGAATTTCTAGTCTGTTGTGGGATCACTGATGAGTATGATTACCCTATCCAGCATTTTAAACACTCCCCAGATGGGAATGCACTCAATTGAGTGCTGCTTTCCAATTCCCTGATTTTTTTCATCCCCAGAAGTTAAGGGAGTCCCTACGTTTCTTGGGGGGATGTCACAATTCACAATTGATTTTATAGTTGACTCAAAAGACTTAACCCCCTTTGGAGGAAGGTTTAGGGTGATGCCATCCTGCATGAGCTGCCATTATCCTTTAATTTTGGACACCAGGATGGGCCTGGATAAGGACTCTGGCGCCGAGGCATTGCAGCTATCGTTGAGGATCAATATACAGAAAGGTCTGAGCATTAAGTGGGGGAAAATTGATAAACATAGCTTTCACAAAGACCTGATGGCGAATAGGATGGATGAGGTCATGCTTGCATTGGGGTAAGATACCCCAGCACATAAAATGATTGAGGCATTTTCTGATCTAACAAGTTACATGACAGAAAAGCTACAGCAAGTGAGTATTAATAAAGACAGGACCCCTCGCTGGTTCAACCATGCATGTACGTTTGCCCTCAAAGACTTAAAGAAGACTATTAGTTCTGCCTCACATAATCAGACCGTTATTAGAGAGGTAAGGAGGCCATACAAGGACACTCTTGTTGCCAGGAAGAAAGAATTGAGGGAGAAGGCATGGGCCGAGCTAATTGAAGCTAGTAATAATAAAGACATGAAGGCTTTCTGGCTAGTGGTCAGTTCCACCCCTTTGGCTGATAAAGATAATGACCCAATAGATACTGTCATCCCAGCTCAAGTATGGGTGGATTACTTCTCAAAACATTTTAAAACAGAAATAATATTTCCCAGGAAGTAGTGAACAGCCCTACTGATGAGATAGATGTACCTCTAGGTATAGCCTTTTGCACCTCAATAGCAGTATCCGATGTATTACAGGCCAACCGAGACTGTCCTTTGGATGAAGCCCTTGGCCCTGACAGCACTCCAGCTGACGTATATAAATCTTTACCAGAACGTTGGGGACCACTACTTACCAATGTTCTGAGGTCTGCTGTGGTAGGCTCCTTGATAGACACCTGGAGCGAGGTGATTCTCATGCCTATTTTTAAGAAGGGGACTAGAGATCATCCACAATGTTGCTGTCCAATTTCCCTCCTAGGTAGTTCTGTTAAAATTTTAGGACGAGTGGTATTAAACAAATTGGAAACCTGGGCCATGGAGACCAATTGTTTATCAAAGGTACAGTTCTGATTTCAGACAGGGTTGAGCACAATTGAACAGACTCTCAACTTGACCCCAATAGTGCAAAAATAAACCAAGGCTGAAAAAGGCCCATCTAGCCTTTATGGATCTGTCCTGTGCCTTTGATACAGTTGACAGGTCAAAATTGTGGATTAAGTCAGACATTGGGGTGGACAGAGACATCATTTCTTTACTTAGCATACTCTACGCTTGTACCTCTGCTAGGGTTTGTTTTAGCATGATGGGCGACTTAACAGAGAAATGTTCCTCCTTAAAGAGGGTCAGACAGGGATGTGTGCTGGCTCCTTTTCTTTTCCTTCTCTACATAAATGGCTTGGAAGATTTTTTTTTAAATGTAAAACGGAGAAGGACTTGCCTCTTATTAATTCCCAGCCAATCCCTGTCTTACTTTATGCGGATGATGCTGTCCTTGTTTCAAGGACAGCAAATGGCCTTCAAACCTTGCTGGACGCTTTTAACCTGTTTATGGGGAGCCTTGGTTTAAAAATAAACAGAACAAAGTCTTATGTGATGAAGAGCGGCTCAAAACTATCAAAAACTAAGAAATTTGTTCTTGAGGACTCAGAAATATTAAAAGTTTTTAATTTTACTTACCATGGACTCCCGATAAATGTTGATTTTAACTGGAAATTTTTAGTTAGTCTACGTGTTATGCAATTTCAAAGAGCCATAGATGCAGTTTTTAGGTTATCAAAGAAGTTGGGTCATAAACCAGTGAGGAAAACGCTGACTGTTTTCAAAAGTAATTTTTTTTCTTTTGCGTCGTTTGGTGCTGGGTTGGCTACACCAACTGTATGAGCCTCCAGGTAGTGGATAATAAGTTTTTGAGGAGGCGGTCAGCAGTTCCGCAATCCACTCGGGCCGCTTTTTGTCATGATGAAGTAGGTCTGAGGGGTATAGCTGATTATAGAATACTGCAACCATTATTGCTTTGGCTAAAAGTCTGGCGAAATCCAAAAGCCCTGTTGTGTAAATCAGTGATCTTGGATTGTCTGACACTGACTCGGTCAATGGACATCCCCTAGCTTAAATATGTTAATTCCTCACTCTTTCAACTCTAGGCAGGTGAATATTTCCAGGCCCCTGATTCCATACGGCAAAGGCCAAAGGGGATTAAGGAGCTTCACTGGCACTCCATTCTTGAAACAACCTGGACTAGTAACGCACTAACCCAGTAAGAGCTTGTTACATCCGTCACATCCCAACCTGTATTTTACTGTCATTATTTCTGAGTGGCATAGGTTTTTACTTACTAGATTTTGATTGAAGACGATACATTATTTAGTAGCATTTCCCTCTCAAGGCACTTGGTTTAGAAAACCCCGCCATGTACCTGTGATGGTAAATCCTCCCAAAACACTTTGCACTTTTTTCTGTTTTGTAACTTATATATTGTACTAAGGAGAAGGTTATGTCCAGTACTTTTGTCAACAGGCATTAGGTCCAGCCATCTTGCCTACTTATATTTACATGACTTGGGATGTGATGGGACAATACGTGCCGTGATAACTTTTATACTTGCTGCTATCCGAGTTTGTAAATGGTATTAATTTCAGTAATATGTATTTATTGTGTTAATCTAATTTATATTTATATTTGATCTGATCACTGTGTATGTAATTGACTATGTCTTTTATGGCTCATTTGAGTCGAAAAAAGTATTTGTAACTGAACTGACTATCTTCACTCTAAATCAACTGGATCTGTGTTGTTACATTCTACTTAGGTGGAATCCTACACCCAGTGCACACAAAAGTGTTTCCTTCCGAGGAGAGACAATTATCTATCCTTCAAAATTCTTGAAACTTGAAGACAGTAGCCCACCCAATAGCGAGACAATTCTCCTCTTTTCTAACATTAATGACATCATGCATTTTTTTCTGGTCCCAAAAACACATTTCTACAAGGGGCCTCTGCAGCGGAGCTTAAATCAGTGGTATCAGTTCTCAGGAAGATGGGAGACTGAGTGATGCTAACCACTCAAACAATACAATCGCTCAGCTGGTGGAGCCACAATGAGAATCTTCTAAAAGGAATGAATTTCTATTAAAACATCCAACCCACTCATAGTCAAAGATACTTCCTTTAGAGACTTGGCTGCTCACATGGACCATCTTCAAAAACAAGGCATGTAGTCTCAAAAGGAACAATCTTGCCACATAAGGCTGCTGGAGTTAAGAGCTTTACACTTAGCCCTGAAGGCTTTCCTTCAGTCATTCACTTCAGTTTCCCTCCTTGGTCTGACGGACTGGACAACAACCATGCATTATCTTAATTAAAAGGGAGGAACAAAATCTAGACCTCTTTCACCGGAAGCTCGAACATTCTGGAAATGGATACTATCCAGAGATCTCAGGATTACAGAGGTCCATCTACCGGGAATACAGAACGCTCAACCAGACACTCAGCATAACCATTCAAGAAAATCATAAATGGGTTTTAAGCAACTCCATACTTAATGTCATCTTTTGCTACTTGTGTTTCCCGCCTATAGATCTTTTCACAGATTGAGGAATCAAAAAATGCCTAAATTTCCCTTTTGAGGCTTTATCAATTAGGCACACTGAGGAATTTCCTGTGGATCAACTGGTCAGACAAATTTCTTTGTGCCTTTCCTCTAATTCCGCTACAGCCAACAGTGATCAGGTTGTCTCACTGGAAGGCTATAATTATTCTCATTGCTGTGGAGTGGCTCAGACAGTGGTAGTTCACGGATCTCCTTCACCTTGGAGTGTCCACACAGAAGGCTGCTTTGAAGACCGGACCTCCTGTAGAAATTTGGAGGCCAAATTTAACTCCCCAACCTGTAGTTTCTGAGTTTAGCAGTTTGGCTCCTGAACACCTACAATATGGTCACTTGTATCTTCATCAGGAAAGCATGAATGTTTTAAGAGCAGCCAAAAGACCTTCACCTAGAATTTCATATTTCATGTGGAAGAGATTCTGCATTGGGTGTACTCCGAACAATTTCGGTCTTCTCACATGTCAAGAAGAGGCAGTTCTTCCATATCTCCTTTATTTGGCAAGAGTGACATTGCAATGCTCATCTATTAGAGTTCATCTTGCAGCCATTACGGCCTATCAAAAATGTCTTTCACAAATCTCCTTTTTCAGAAGGCCTTTAGTCAGGATTTTCAAAAGGGTATTAAGTACGTCTATACACCATTGAAAAGGCTTTCTCCTTTTTCGGAATTAAATATTGCCCTTTCTTGGCTTATGGCTTCTCCTGTCAAACCCATTCTTAAGGCATCTCCAACATATATATTGGAAGGCTTCCTTCTTGGTTGTTATAACCTCTACTCCTAGAGTTAGTGAAATACAGGCCCTAGGCTCTCACAAACCATACACAGTATTATATAGTAATAAAATAGTGATGAGAACACATTCTAAATTACTCCCTAAAGTAGCGTCTGATTTTCATGTCAATCAAACTATCTCTTTATCTACATTGTTTAAAAATCCCTCTTCTCCCGCAGAGACCTCTCCATACCCTTTTTACAAAAACAAAAAAAGTATCCTAATTTATTATGAACACTAACAATACATGAACACTTCACTGAGACAATCACATATTACTAGTCAAATGGTATATTACAGATCCCATTCGTCTCCCCCCCCCCCCCCACCTTCCACCTTCTACCTCTGCCTCCTTCACTACACCCCATGTTTGTGACCTTCTGCTTTCCACTGGCTAGTCCAGTTCCCTAGAGTCCTAGTTCCTGCAGATCTTCTCAAACTTATTCTCACAGTCCCTGCCCTTACATGCCTCTTGTTCTAGGATTTTGCAACATTCCATCCCTTTTTCCCATTTCCTGAATGATGATCTCTCTATATTCTTGATGGAAGAAATGGTTTGAAATTTTATTTAGATAAGACAGTCTTTGAGGAAATCAAAGCAATTTTTTGTAAACTATGGTTGTGTAACAGGATTCGCCTCTTCAAAGCAATCCTTGTCTAGATGGATTGTCTCCTGCATAAACAAATGTTTCTAGAAAGCCAACAAAACCTTACCAGGGAAACTTAAACACCAGACGGAGAGCCGCTACTACTGCTTTGCTTAGGAATATTCAGATTTCTGAGATTTACAAGAAATCTATTTGCCTAAGTTATATTTCTTCCTTTTTATCTGTTTTCCTTGGGGATGAGCTAGCTTATCTATTCAATGCTTATGATTATAACTCGAGATCCCCTGAGAGAGCAGGAACAGTTTCTTACCTCAAATCCTAGTTCTGTTTCAAGGAGATCAACATTGAAATCATAAGCAACCCTCCCTCCTCCAAAAGGGAAGAGATAAAGTTCAGTTGGATCCTTTTTTTGTTGTTTGTCGAATCAATATGTACTGAATGACTTTCCATCTGCAGGGAATTATGGGACACTGGGGGGTCAAAAGGCTCTTAAAGTTGCACTGTTCTATTCACATTGTTTTGATGCTGCAGGTTATATTGCATTATCTTTCCCTATTATTCACCTTACAAATAATGTAAATCGACTTTATGAAGGGCGCTTTAAAACACCACTCTTATTTATAGTGGTTTAGAAAAAATATGCTCCTCTTCCATTATTTAAAAGTAAATTTAATAGAATTGGCACTATAGCCTGTCTTATGGCTGCAAATGTCTACGTTTTTTTCCCCCATACTTCTTGGCCTTTCTGAAGTAAGGCCAAGATTCTGTGAAAACGTGATATTGAGAAAACTGATCCGGGGTGCACGCATGTGGGCAGGGCTGTTCAGTGCTTATGATTTTAATGGTGATTCCCCTGAGCGAGAACTTGGATTACAGGTAAGAAACAATTCCTTTCACGGACTTAAGAGAGACATTAAGAATTCCTCTCACAGAGAAAGAAACAGAAAAAAGAACAAAGTGAATGGGACCGTCTACCAGTGCTCTAAATCCCATCTCTGAGGACTCTACAAGAGAAAGATTCAAAAGGAGACTTATACATGGAATAAACTGCTATTCCTGCCAGATGTCAAGGTCCATAAATTCAGAACAAGGTCGTGTGTCAATGTGCTCACTGTCAGGGCTTGATTGCCATCATTTGGGAGTTGATGTCTAAGAAGCATAAACATACAATACTGAGGGAGTCTACAGCTTCAAAGTGCACTCTAGATTGAAACACCAAATCATGTCTCAACTTGAGGGTGAACATATTGTTAAATAAATAAAAATGTTTTAAAAAGGGGTCCATTTTTTACCTAACCATTCAGCCATCAACTATGCAATTTGTGAATTCTGGAGTTAACTCATCTAGATTTTCTAGTCATTCTGGCTACAGGGAAACCTCCAACAGTCCCACCATCATGACTGTGTAGTACTCCTTCCTCTGGTACCCCAAGAAAATTAAAGACTCCTAGTTCCAGAGCACTTACAGCTTGCAGATCACATTCTAGATGACATGGTAGGATCAGTGGTATTCCTCAGCTCCCACTAGAGTGTGGGCTTACCTTTCAGGTCCTCACCGTTGATGTCACTGCTCCTGATTTTGCTGCAGCTCCTGATTGTTCTCCAGTTCCTGTCTTGCCAATCCCTTGACTTGACCTTGCCCTTCTTGGCACCCATTTTTTGTTCGTTTTTTAAATAAATCAACTTTGATTGTATAATAACATCATAGAAAACACAATACTCAGACTTCTGATACACTCTTCCATATTTGTCATAAATACAAACATGTGGCACAACACACATTTACTAGACTAAAATATTCTCATCATCGCCTGCAAAGCGTATGATGTTTGCTGGGACAAACCCTAGCCTTGTAAATAGATTCTCGTAATTTTGTCAACCAGTCCATTGCTGCCCGCCCCTCTGTCTCGGTGGAAAAGTTCTGTGACTTCCACTTCTGTGCTATATCTCTTTTGGCAATATTTGTTGCCAGTTCAACTAAGACTCATTCTTCCAGAGTACCTGCCACATTTTCAAGGATCCTCTGCAATGCCATTTTAGGAATCAACACAATTGATCATTCGAGGATGCAAGTTAGTGTTACTAATCGTGCACCAATATTTCTCTATCTCAGGGCATTTCCTGGTCATATGAAGTAAGACCGCTTCTTGGTCTGCACAGCGAAAGCATAAGGGCCTAGAGAGGTGGCCAGCATGCCACAGGCTTCTGGATGTAAAGTGTGTTGTAAATATATATTAATTAGATCAGCCTGAAGCGAGACAAGATTGCAATCTCTTTGGGGTCTAGTCTCTCTCCAATCCGTGCCATTTATAGGGCTCATCTATCTTTCGACTTCTCTTCGAGGGCATCAGAATCATCAAGTGCAATAATGACTAAGGAGTGATAAATCTTTCAGGTAGCTCCTTTTATCCGGGCCTAACATGACACAAGCCTCCAGTGGCCTATTTTCTGGAATATTTGAAAGGTCTATGTGTAGGCTCCATAGTGCATAGCAAAGCTACAGGTATTTATAGAACTGTTTTGACAAGACTGAATTGACTAAAGTTCTTGAAATAACTTTATAAACGACCCATGCCAATATCTCCTAAATTTGTAATTTCAATCCTGTTCCATTTGTGACATCTGGCTAATTGTGCAGTCGGCTACAACCACTGCTCATGCTAAAGCGGGGTATGTTGTCTGTTTTTGGTTCCAACCTGTCAACCGGAGAGCAGAGAAACACCACTCTGGTAAGATGTTAAGGGAACAGGGACAGGGAAGTCATATAGTATCCCCGTAATATTGTCTACCCCAGGTACGGGTACTTCTGTGCAGTAAGCTAGATCGTTCCACCAGCCATGTAACCAGGCATTAATAATCCAGATGTGGGGGGCATGGCTAAGCGCTAGCCAAGATGGCTGCCATTTAGCGGTGCTCCGTAACTGACTCACAAATCCCCCTAAAATATCTATTCGAGGATCTGAGCTGCCCGCTGACATTGGTGTTGTGGGCGTTGTTGGAGCGATGGGGTGCAAAAGCAAGGGCCCCCCCAGGAGCTGGGGCTCCCTCGACCCATGGACATCCATGTGATGCCTGAGGACAGCGGCATGGCCGCCCGGAGCCTGAGGGGAGGATGAAGAGCTGGGGAACACCGCAGCTGGATCGCCAGCCTGCTGCGGTGACTGGGAGCTGCTTACAGGGTGGGATGTTGAATTGGGCGACCCACAGGACCTGGGGCCCCTCACGGGCCGTGGATTGTTGGGGTGTGGCCTGTGGCGGGTGAGGCTTCAACCTGGAACCTGTGACGCAGATGAGGACTGTGCAGTGTCACAGCTGGGTCACCTGCCTGTTTGGTGCAGACTTGTAGGCGGGGCTGCTCCGCCCTCTTCCCCTCTCCAGCTAGACCTGCCGACAGCTGAAGCCTTGGTGGAGGATAGAGTGTGGCTTGGAGTGGAGGACTGACTGAGGTGAGAGGAGCCGCGGATCAAGTGAGGAGGTGGCAGCCTGGTTCCCTCTCCTCACCCGTCCAGGATCTCCGGAAAGCACAGGTGCGGTGTCGTGGCCCTGACGGACGGGTGAGTGAGAGACAGTGGCCCATTCAGAGTGGACGGTCCTGCTGCCCGGCCCTGGAAGACAGCCGGGCCCCCTGGATGTGTAGTGCGATCGCTCCTTGGTACCCCCAGAGGGCGTTACAAAGAGACTACTGCTTTGACATTGGCGGGGGGACGCAGGCGTGGTAGGAGCGGCGCGACCCCTGGACTGGAGGGGGCGGCCGGGACCCCAGCTCGACTATCAGTCCTGTGCCATGGGTGGTGAGAGGGCCTGGGACTCTTGCCGGCGTGGGCAGGGGGACCAGCTGGTGGGTTGTCTCTGTCCCAGAGGTGTGAGACTACTATATACTAAGGAGACACATGGTAAGACTGGCGCGTAGCAGGTGAGATTCCAGACAGAGGCTTACAATCGGGCCCTAGGAGGTTTACGGAGATGGCACTCCTTCAGCATGATCAGGAACAAAGGGCAGCTTCTGCCGCTGACAAATAAAATGGATAAATATGCTTTCCTGAGGCAGGCGGGGGAGCCTGCAGCGTTGGAAGATGCCGAGGAGGGTCACTAGGTGGCCCGGTGGGCCCCAGGATAAGCATTCACTAGGCACAATAATGGCAGCCATTCAGGACCTGAAGGGATTGCTGGAGCCTAAGCTGCACGTTGTAATGGTGGATGTTACCCTCCTTCGTGCAGACCTTAAAGTCTGGGAATCTGCAGAGAAAGACATCGCCCCTTTGCAGTCCACATCCAAGAGACTTGAGAACCCGGTTCAATTTCTCACTAAAGAACATGAGAGAATTGCAGCACACTTGGAAGTTCAAGAGGGGAGGGCATAACAAAACAATATTGGAGTGGATGGGGGGCCGGATGGAACTGAAGGCTCCAGTGTTAAACTTTTCTTGGAGACCCTAATCATAGAGTCCCTTCACCCTAAGAGACTGTCCACGTTCTTCACTATTTAAAGGGCACATAGGCTGCCGGTCCTTCCCCCGCAACTGTGGGCCCCTCTGAGGAGACAATCATTGCAGGAGTATTCAATTTCCAGGACAGAGATGCTATCCTACAGGCTGCTAGATCCCGAGGTGACCTCCAGTATGAAAATTCCACCATCCGGTTCTTCCCGAACTTCACGCTTAAGGGTAAATGACAAAGGCAAAGCTTTCAGAATGTCAAAAAAACATTACTGGAGCACAAACACTTCCCGACGTGCCTGCGGGTGATCACAGAGGGCATAACATGGCATTTCGCCACGCCAGAGGCGGCCTGGGACTGGCTGGAGGGATCATGAGCGGCAGGCCAGTGGAGTGACAGAGGCGGGATTCCGATGTGAGCCCGCCACGGTGTCAGCAGTGTCTGGACGATGTATGTATCGTGGCTGTGTATGGAGGATAGCAGGAGACTGGGGCCCCCGGTCTTCGGGACCAGACAGATGTTATGCTGAAGCTACCTTTTTGGAACTGATGGTAGCCCTTCGCTCACCTGGAGTGGGTTCTGGCCACTAGTCCAGAGCCTGGTCAGAACAGGCAGGCGCTGCAGAACAAAGATTGATTTGTTTTTTTTGTTTTTTGGTGGGGGATTTGAGTTAACTACTTTTGACAGCAAATGGTGAAGGTTGGAATTGTTGGTGTAAGCCCACCCGTACAAGAGTTTCAGTTCTTAAGGGCGACAGGCGCTTCGCTGGTTGGGAAGGTGGGTGGTTCAAAGCATGCTTGGTGGGGAATGCTAAAGCATAAACCTGACTCTGTGAGCACTTTTAATCCTTTTTTTATTGAAAAATCAGTGTTTTAGCTTCTAATCGAATTTTCTACCATATGTTTTAACTATATTGTTGTTTTCCCCGTTTTTTAGAAGGCTATATGTTTTACCTTCATTGTTTTGCCGGGGCGACTTTTTTTAAATAGAATATTTCTCCTTCCTTGGAATCACTTTTACTGGGGGCACATTCATGTTGTTGGGGGCTTAATTTTTTCTGTCTAACTGGAGCATCGGAGCCCGTGTTCAGTGGCTACCGGTAGCTCCGTCTTTTTAACTTCTTCACTTCCTGATTGGGACTGGCTAGACCGCCATTTTTGTTAGCGGTCTAGTTGCTCTGTCCCTTGAACCTTGATTGGCTTCCCCGGTGCATTTAATGCCGGACGGACGTCGGCCGGGCACCATAAACCTGACTCTGTGAGCACTTTTAATCCTTTTTTATTGAAAAATCTGTGTTTTAGCTGCTAATCGAATTTTCTACTGTATGTTTTAACTATATTGTTGTTTTCCCCGTTTTTTAGAAGGCTATATGTTTTACCTTCATTGTTTTGCCGGGGCTACTTTTTTTAAATAGAATATTTCTCCTTCCTTGGAATCACTTTTACTGGGGGCACATTCATGTTGTTGGGGGCACAATTTTTTCTGTCTAACTGGAGCATCGGAGCCCGTGTTCAGTGGCTACCGGTAGCTCCGTCTTTTTAACTTCTTCACTTCCTGATTGGGACTGGCTAGACCGCCATTTTTGTTAGCGGTCTAGTTGCTCTGTCCCTTGAGCGTCGATTGGCTTCCCTGGTGCATTTAATGCCGGCCGGACGTCGGCCGCGCAGCGGGCGCGCCAAAGGCGCGGAAAAAAGGCAAGCCCGTCTGCGCCCGTCTGCGCCCGTCCGCGCCCTGAAGTGCCCAGAGCCCAGAGATGCTGCACCTTCCAATATAAATAGGTTAGTTTATTCCTCCTCGCAGCTCCAGGCACTGAGAAGTGCAGGGTTTTGTCCATCCCTTTTAGGATTCTCTGGGCCCCACGCCTCTCCTTTTTGCTCTGGCTGTCCTGGGCCTCACATGGTTGCTTTACCCTCTGACACCCGTTCCCCCGAAATGAGCAAAATGCTGTTGCTTAACTGTCGCTCTCTGCCAGCTCACTCTCTACACATTTATACTCTTCTAGAAGACCTCTCTCCCGATGCCCTGTTTCTTACTGAAACTTGGTTGGGTGATGATTCTGTAGTGGATATCTACAACTCTTTACCCTCCACTTACTCTATGGCGCACGTGGATCGACACATTGGAAGAGGTGGCCGTATAGCCATTATTTATAAAAACACCTTTAGGTGCGTCACATCCTCCTTTGACATTCCAGACTGTGAAAGTTAAATTTTCTCTCTTAATCTGTCCCCCACTTTTACTTTTTCTGGAATGCTTCTTTATCGGCCTCCAGGACTTGGTACTCGCTTTTTAGACTCCTTACCTGAGGTCGTAGCCAGTCTTATTTGTAAATCCCCTAATTTTACTATTCTAGGGGATTTCAACATCCATCTGGACAATGAAAACTGTCCTCAAGCTAAATCACTACTAGCTTCTCTCACTGCACTTGATTTAACTCAACATGTAATTGGGTCCACTCACACCAAAGGCCATACTTTGGACCTTATATTCAGTAATTTCCCTGATCTCACCGCCCTGCCTCCTTTGCCTTTAACTTGGACAGATCACTCCCTTTTATCTTTTTCTTACCCCTATAATGTCATACGAGATCTGCAACCCACCTCTTTAACCTCTGGGCGTATCTGGTAAAAGCTGGCTTCCAGGGAGTGGCGTGCTGCTCTCCAAGCCTCTCTTAGGGTCAACAGCTCTCCTGCCTCTGCAGATTCATTTGATGAGTGGATTTCCTCCTCTTTGGATGGTATTCTGCCCATTAAATCAAGAGTCAATAAGCCATCCCACAAGGCTAAACCCTGGTTCTCTCCTTTCTTATTAGAATTAAGAAAGAAATGTAAAAAGTTAGAAAGAATCTGGAGAAAGAATTACAGCCCCTCCGACAGAGAAGTATATAGGCAATCCATCAGACTCTATCACCAAAATATTAAAGCCGCCCAGTCCACCTACTATGGCACAAAAATAGAAAATTCCTCCTGCTCACAGAAATACATTTTTCAGATCTTTAAATAATTGACCATAATCCCTATGCCAGCCCCTCCCTCAGAGTCCTCCGTTGAATACAGTAATCGCTTGGCATCTTACTTCCATGATAAAGTCATCAAGATATATTCTGGGTTCTCTTCCTCTCCCCCCCTGGAGTTATTAGAACATCAAGCGATGGACCCCGCCTCTTCTGGAATCGCATTAACTGCTTTCGCACCTCTTACCGATGCTGTAACAACCAACCTCCTCCTTAAAATTAAATCGGGCTCCCCCCTTGATCCCGCCCCTCCTGCCATTCTCTCGCGGGTCTCAGATATTGTTGTTCCTCCTCTCACAAAAATACTGAATCATTCCTTATCTTCAGGTTCTCTCCTTTCCTCTTTTAAGCACGCCATCATTTAGCTTCTTTTAAAAAAGCCTAAGTTGGATCCTTCTTTGTTGGAGAATTATAGACCTTCCCATCTCAACAAAAATCCTGGAGAAGCATGTCAACTATCAATTAACCAGCTATCTGGAGAGCCACGAACTCCTCCACCCTACTCAAATGGGCTTCAGAGCTCACCACAGCACGGAGTCAGCTCTCCTTACAGTGACGGAGTCAGCCCGTCAACTTTTGGATCAAGGGGCTTATGTAGCCGTTATTTTACTTGATCTTAGTGCAGCTTTCGATACGGTGGACCACAATCTTCTCTGCTGCAGGCTCTCTGAATTAGGGATAGGAGGTTTAGCACTGTCTTTGCTTTCTGCTTTCATTAAAGGAAGATCCTTTCAAGTTCTGGATCGAGCCTTTTTCTCTGAGTTTTTTCCATTGACCTGTGGAGTCCCTCAGGGCTCCTCCCTGAGTCCGACTCTTTTCAATGTTTATCTATCCCCGCTGGCTAAAGTGATTGTTCCCTATAACTTTTCCCTGGTCACCTATGCCGATGATACTCAGCTTGTGGTATCACTATCTAGTTCTGGGGATTCATCCGCGGTCAATCTTTCTTGCTGTATGAAGGATATTGGAGACTGGATGATTCAATCTAAGCTTAAATTTAATGATGGGAAATCAGAAGTTATTGTGTTGGGCAATGGTTCCCCAGCCTCCCCCCTCTCATTGCACTCAGAGGCTTTTAACAACCTTCCTCCACCCAAGGCTCAGGTAAAAAGCCTTGGCTTTTGGTTGGATTCCTGCTTGACCATGGATTTTCAAGCATAAAAGTCTCCTCTACATGTTTTGGTATTTTAAGAGTCCTTAGGAAGGTTTTTAACCTTTTACCCTCTACGGCTAGAAGAATCCTTGTTCAAACTCTGATTCTCTTCCGCCTTGACTATGGGAACTCTGTTTCTCAGTTCCCCGGCTTATGTGATAAAGAAGTTGCAGACAGTACAGAATGCAGCGGCCAGGCTCCTTATTGATCTTCCCAGACATCTATACGCAAAGTCGGCTCTTTCAACACTCCACTGGCTCCCCATCAAGCAGCGTACCCACTTTAAAGCCCTGTGTATTGTTCACAGGGCCCTCCATGATAAGGGTCCGATGTTCTTTAGAAAACGGATCCTTATCTATGCCCCCTCCCGAAGTCTGAGATCTTCCTCCTTCCGTCATGTTAACATCTTTCGGTTTAAGAGAGCTTGGGGAGCCAATTCCTTCTCTACCAAGGCCGCCCGCCTTTGGAATGATCTTCCCTCTGAGCTTCGTTATGAACCCTCAGAGCAGCTTTTTAGGAAAAAACTCAAGAGTATCCTTTTCTGTAGGTAACTTTTTGGATTTTCCTTGTCTCTGGCAGTAGTCATGTTATGTTAGCGCTGGGATGCCTTAGGGTAACTATGCGCTTTATAAATCCTTAAAACTAAACTAAACTAATCATTAGTTTCTTGTTTTACACTGGTTGTTTGCTATTGCATAGCCGCAAAGCGACCAGTGGCACTACTGGGGTTGAGGAGGTACACAGGGGTGCACGAGAGTGGGAGAGGCAGTAACTCTCCTGGGTATAGAGGAATTCCCTAATAGCAGCCACGATAATGAGCACCCTTAGGGTAATGATGTGAATGGGCTGGGTAGCCGCATTAAATGCACAATAGTCCTTCAGTATTTGTGCAGACAAGGCCCAGACCTAATCCTGTTAAAGGAAATGCATCTAAAAGGGAACCACTACAAGGCGCTGGACAGGTTCGGTTATCAGCTGGTGGCACACGGGGATAACACAGCAGACTCTAGGGGAGTAGGCATCCTCTTTAAAAAAAAATCAATACCATTCATTCTGACTCGCACCTAGTGGGACACATTGGGACGTTGTGGCAGTCTCTGGGGAGTGGGAGAGCCACACACTCAACATATGCTTAGTCTATGCCCTGCCAAGACTCCAGGGGTCAGCGCTTGCGGACCTGGGTACTCCGCTGGTGGATCTCCCGCTGGGGCTCCTCGTTTTGTGGAGTGATCAGAACCTCGTGGTTGACCCGGGGCTAGACACGATTACTCAAGCAAAGGTGCCCAATGCTTTGGGGACACTGGTCTTTTTTTGGACTCTTTTGACCTAACAGACTTGTGGAGGGAACATAACCTGGGAACGATGCACTTCACTTATTCCTCCAGTCCCCATGGTAGCTTGTCGAGGCTGGACTATTTATCCACCACATGGACACATGCTGGAAGGTTCAGGTACATTGCTGGGTCCCATGCAATCAAACTCCCTGCCAGCTAGACTAGACCCCTGGCATCTGACGGATAAGTCCTTCAGAGATAAAATAAGTGAAGACTGTGCGATGAGGGCGATAAAGCCAATAAACTACTGGCCTGGCTGGACAAGAGGGATTTAAAGCAGTCATGGATCAGGGAGATACAGAAAAAGGAGGGTATCCACTGCACGACTAACAACGCCATATCGGGGGCCTTCGCAACATATTATGAGGAGGTCTACAATCAGCGACCCAGATGACTGAGGAGGACTGTACTGACCTCCTGCGGGACATTCTGTTACCTAGGCTCTCAGAGGAAGATAGAGGGGCTTTGGATGGTGAGTTGACTGAAGAAGAGTTTGCCTTGGCATTGCGTGAGCTCCAGTCGGGCAAGGCAGCAGGACCAAATGGACTCCCAGCAGAATATTTTAAATGCATGAGCAGCAAGATAACCGTGCATATGCTGGCCATGTTTCAGAAGGCACGGTGGGTAGGGCTGCTACCGGCAGATCAGAGGACTGCAACCATTGTAGTAATTCTGAAACAAGGCAGCCCCCAAGAGGAATGCGCCTCTTATAGGCCCATCTCCCTTCTAAATACGGAGGCCAAGATCTTGACAAAGGTCTTGGCAACCAGACTGTGCGTAGTCATCACAAAGCTGATCCACCCAGACTAATCCAGCTTCATGCCGTCAAGATAGTGTGGAGTGCCCATTTATCTTCACCACTCTTTTGTAGTTTGGTGTTGGGCTGCAGTTCCTGGACCTGATCAGACTGCTGTTCCGATATCCAGTGGCCCGGGTGCGGGTTAATGCTGCGCTCTTAAGGCCCTTTTCCCTGCGCAGAGGCACTCAACAGGGGTTTCCGCTTTCCCCTATCCTATTTGTGCTGGTACTTGAGCCCTTGGCGGTGTAGATCCGCCAGGGCCCCTTGATTCGGGACATAGGGTCTGGCACAGCATGGGAGGAGTGTATTTCCTTGTACGAAGAGGACATTCTGCTATTGTCACCAACCCTGATGGTACGTTGCTAGGATAATGCAGGTTCTTCGCTTATGACCCGTTTGCCCTCGGATTGTTCTGCACCGATCTGCCAGGAAGTCTTTATGTATTTGGGATATATGTCGTCAGGAGTGTTTCCTCTGGAAAAAACTGCAGCCCCAGCTAGATAGATTCCATAGAGAAGTGGACCACTGGAGGGCATTGCTGCTCTCCTTCATAGGTAGAGAAGCCCTCTACAAAATGATGACACTGCCACAGCTCCTATATGTCTTCCAGGACACTCCCTATAGGATACTGGCAGCAGTGTTTCAACTGCTGGATCGGGGAATCAAACTGCTGTTATGGGACAATGGCTGCTCCTGTGTCGCATTGCAGAAATTGAAGTTGTGGGTCTACGAGGGTGGGCTGGCCATCCCAGACCCTCTGCGCTACTACTGGGTGACACAATTGTGACCATTAATGACTGGGCCTTTACTGATCGGGGCAGCATTTCGTGTGGGCAGAGATGCGATGGGCAGGGAGGCATATGAATCAGTCTTATATACCTGCGTGAGCTTGAAACCATTATTGATACACATGGGAACGGTAGTGAGAGCATGGAATGACCCCACCAGTTTTTTGGGTTAAAATTTCTACTTTGATGGCCCGAACCCCATTGTGGTGCAGTGATATATTGGGAGATCTTAGGGACCTGGGCGGGTTTCGCAGGTGGTCTCTATTGGGAATGGACCACCTTGGCAATATCTGGAGGGGCCAGGCACAACTGACGTTCGAAGTCCTTCAGCAAGAATATACTCTGGACACTGAGCGATATAGGTACCTGCAGCTGTAGCATGCATTGTGCTGACATGTCCTGGAAGGCGAGCACATGCTGTAATCAGCCCCCCTAGAAGACTGCCTTCTAGCAGAACCATTGGAAAGTGGGCGCCATTTCTATGTTGTATAGGAAATTGATTAATAATTCCCCGGACCCGATGATATGCCTGCGCTACTTGTGAGGTAGACTTGGGAACATTGGACAATGAAAATTGGGCAGAGGCAAGGCAAAGCCCCAGTGTAGTGGCAATTAGGGCCCGGTTCAGGTTGATCTGGTTGCAAATTCTAGGCAGGGCATATTATTCCAGGGTAGTGCTGTGCAAGATGGGTAGGGCGCAGACCCCGCAGTGTTTGAGGCGATGTGGACAGGGAGGTATCTTCTATCACATTTTATGGACCTGTGCCGCGATACAGGCTAACTGGCGGAGGGTCTCGGGGTAGCGGCCTGGGTGCGTGGGAGGGCAGTCCCTGTGGATCCCAAGTTGTTGCTACTCATTGTAGCGGGGAGGAGTCCTGGCCGAAGCCCCAGCGTCTGTGGTTGGCCATGGCGGCAACAGTGGCCAAGCACAACATTGCGCAGGCTAGGGATGCTGAGTCACCACCCAGTGTACAGGAATGGCAGTCAGACCTGGAATGGTGCGAGGGCACGGAAAAAGTAATCTACCAGAGTAGGGGATGTCTGAAAAAGTGGGAGAAAATCTGGGGAGGGTGGGATACCTATGAAAGTAAGGAGCGATTCTCTGATTGGGAGCACATACGTTGGTGGCTACAGACTGGCTCTATCAGACTATTTCACCTGGGTGGATTTTGATCCCAGTGGTACAGCTCTGATGGCTTTACACCCATTGTAATTTGTCTCTGCATCGTAGATATATGCTGTGTTCTTTATTGCTGTATGCTACATTGTGCAATAGCTGTTTTCGTTGCTTAATAAAAGGATTTATTACAAAGAATCTATATATATATATATATATATATATATATATATATATATATATATAATAATAATAATCCAGATGTGTGCTGCCAAGTAATAGGCCGGCCTTTACCTTGCCTCTGTCACAGGGAGATTGCCAGCATTTATCCAATGCAATTCACGGAGGACTGTCAGGGGGGATCGCCACTGGGAAATTTTGTGGTACATAAAGTAACCTTGGAAGGATCATCATTAATTTAAAGAGAGCCACTCTACCTATGATGTGGAGTGGGAGTCTTGCTCATCTTTTGAGGTCTTTTTTCAACCTTGTCATTAGAGAGGTCAGATTAAGACGTTTTATCAGTTCTGGTTCCAGCAAGATATGGATACATTGAATATATGGAAGACATTGAAAGCTTAGACGTTTAATCGGGGATTAAGTACTGCAAGGTAAAGCATCTCTTAAATGGAACTAACCGACATGAACCAGTTAACCTTGAGACCAGTTTTTTTTTTTTTTGCTATAGATTCCTTATTTGAATATAGAGGGGCCCAGTACGTGAGGGTTTGTCAAGTAAAGCAGTATATTATCTGTGTAGATTGCGATCTTGTCCCCGGTCCCATTCTCCAACTGTCAACCCCAATTTTGTGCTTTTCATTGGACCACCAGGCTAGGGAATCTATTTCCAAGGGGCATGGCAAGAGGGACAAAGGAAAGCCCTCTCTAGTTCCTCTGCGGATTGTAAAGTGGTCAGAAACAACTCCATTAATTCGCACCTGGGCAGAAGGCCTTGAGTAAAGAATTGACAAAGTTCGGAACTCTTCATCCAAATCCCATGCATACAGTAACCTGATCCAGCAAGGACCATTCTGCAGAATCAAATACCTTATCAAAATCGATAAGCAAAAGCACACAGGTTTCCTTTATCTATCATAGGCGTTGCCAGAGCAGTTTGTGTTCTGCGTTTACAGTGACAGGTGCTGAGAAGCCACACTTGTCTGGGTGAATGAGTGAGGATAGAACTTGCAGTAATCTGTTTGCCAAAATGTTTGCAGAAGTCTTAATCTCCTATTTATGAGGGGAGACTGGCCTGTGTGAAACAACTTGATTCAGTTGGCAACCAGACTTGTGGAGAACCACAATAAGGGACAAATCCAGTTTGAGTAGGAATATGTCATTCATCACATCTTCAATATAGACGTTTAGCACAAGGTAGTAGGGTCAATTGGAACCTGCAGTAATACTCAAGGGGAAACACATTCTGCCAAGGCGTCTTGCCTGACTTCATTCCTTACAGGGCGTCCCCCACCT
The DNA here is from genome assembly GCF_031143425.1 of Pleurodeles waltl. Classification (NCBI taxonomy): domain Eukaryota; kingdom Metazoa; phylum Chordata; class Amphibia; order Caudata; family Salamandridae; genus Pleurodeles; species Pleurodeles waltl. The sequence continues at coordinate 420,495,412 of NC_090446.1, read as the reverse complement.
CCTGCAAGGTGAGGGTTTGATTGTAATTCCTTCCTGTAAGGGGATAGTAGTAATATGTCTGTCACTCTGTGGAGATCTCTGCTGCTGAGCATAGAGGGTTTTGTAGTATTTGGCAAATGTTGATGTAATTTCACGCACTGTTTGTAATTGCTGCCCATTTCCCCCAATTCATAGACTCTTAATTGTTGCTCTCCAGTGGTGTCAGACTTAATTAATGGAGTTTTGATTCAGCTTAAGAGCCTGTTGAGCTTGAGTTGGCAGTTGAGATTGTGATTTGTCCCACTCTCCTCGGTTTTCTGATGTCTGAATATGGGTCTCGAGTTTGGTCAGTGTTTTTGTTTATAACATTCCTTAAATCTAATGTTTGTCTTTGCAATCCATCTAATTGTAGCTTTCCATGCTGCCCATGGTCTGCCCGCCAAGGTTACCGATCCCTGGTTTAGGTCAAAGTATGATGGTACCTCTGTCTATAAGAATTTAATGAATTCATCATCTCCTAGCTGCCAGGTGTTAAGGGGCAAAATGGGTCAGTGGTCCCCAGTCTGAGCCCCCAACCTAATAGTCACTGGAGAAATGTCAGAGATGCCTCTAGGAAGGATATTGGCCTCTGTTGTGCACTGGATGTCCGCTGCTGGGAGAAGGAAGAAATTTGTTCAAGACAGTGGCTTCAGATGTGTGTATTGACTGTCTCATGAATAGCTTGTCCTAATGGCATCACATAAGCCCAAAGAAGTCCTAATGTCTTGCATGGATTTGCCCTTTCCTGTCTTTTCAGGGGTGTGTGCCCCACTGGAGTCTGATTTGGGAGTAGGGAAGGTGCTACAATGTCCCCCACTTACAGTAGTGACCTGAGGGAAATTCAGTATCACCGCTTCAGTGATGTGAAATGTAGATTGAGGTCATCAGGCAGACACATAGATTCTCAAATAATTGTAGTGCTGGCCTTCCGAAGGACCTTCCACCACTATGTATCTGCCAAGGGAAACTCCTATGTAGGAAAATTGCCACCCTTCTGGAGTCCCTGGCAAGCCCTGTCTGGAAGGTGCTATCTTATCCAGATCTCCCCAGATAAGGACACCTCAAGCTCAACAAATGGGTTTCTTGTAGCACGAGGACGGCGGGCATGATTCTTTTATTGTAAGAAAGGACAGCAGTCCTTTTTATATGGTCATTTATAGCATTTATCGTTCAGGGCATGGCTACAATTGTCATCATGGGGGATAAAAAATCAGGGAATTTATATTGGTTGGGGCTTCCAAATATTGTAACATAAAGCTTATAAGGCCTGATTAGCCATTTAAATTATCTGGGGGGTCTTGGATGCCATTTTGGCACCCATCTTGACTTTGATATTACACTTCTCCAGTAGTCACTGTAGCAGGTAGGGGTGACTTGAAGGCTCCTTGCTCTTAACAATATTACGTGGTATAGACAGCTATCTTGGACACAGATTTGCATAAAAGCCACAGTCATGCTTTTTGTTGTATTGGTATAAGAGTAAAACCTGCAGCTGTACCTTTAAGGGTCTTACCCTTGGGTCTGTGTCCCATCATGCCCTACTGATTACAGATAAGTCGGTTCTGTTCTTTTGGCACCTGGAAATAGGATTATAGACCAGCACCGAATTCAGCTTTTTTATATTTTGGTCTTTGGAAACAGTTTATAACCTTTCAGAATTTCCTTTGATCTCTGTCCATTGGGGCTGGGAATGTTTTGCATAAATTTTTCTGACATGAAACTGGTATTTTTGTGTGAGTGTCTTCACCTTTTGTGAAGTGCGCTGCCTCTTGGAAACAAAGGGCGAGTCCGAACCCCAAGGTGATTGCATTACGTGCCTGCCAGTAGACCATGACTCTTAACTCTTTAACCATAGCCAGAATATGTATTCTGAAAGCCAGGCGATCAGACTGCATGGTCTGCCGGAGAGGCTACAGGAAGCAGGATTTCTTGCCACAGCCCCTTCATTACTCTCCAAGTGCATCCCAAAAAGTAGATCTAGCGTGGCACCAGCAAAGGAAGAGTCGCTGATGCCAGTCAATGTCAAGCACCATGACATTGATGGAAGGTAGATTACCACGTTGTTCACCGGTGAAGGCTAGGATGCTGCCAAGAAGGTTGATGTTGAAGCACCAGTTTGGGTTAAAGAACCCCAGGCTTTCACTGTTAAGACCATGTTCAGCATGGAGGCCCCGTGCCCACTGGTCGTCAATACCACCTTTAACATTGAATGTCCAGACTCTCTGCTTCATGAAGGACATCTGCTACAAGGAATTTACAGCTCTCTTGAGAATGCCTTCACCATTTGATAGAAAGGAGGCTGCCACACACCTCCAGAGTGTTCCAGTGCTAACTTCCTCCTAGAGAGGACACATTCTCGGCCCTGCAGAGGACAAGACCTTTCTACAATTAGTAGTTAACTTGGCCTCTACTCTGTCACCTAGAAGATCTGTTTCTCTTAATTTTTCATCTGCATCTTCTACTTGTCTGGTATTTTTTTTATTTCTTCTCATCTACCTAAGGCACCTATAGTGCCTCAGCCATTGTTGCACTATGTTCCTAGTAAAAGGCTGAAGCACACCACACCAGAAGCTGAGATTTCCTTAAAGAATCTGTCCTTAGATGTTCTCATTCTTGTCTTCTACTTCATTGGACTACTTTTCCATCAGGTGTTATTTTTCAAATTAACAGACTCTCCTTGTGCTACTCCAGGAGATTACATCACACTTTTAATGAGGTGCTTCTCAGAGGAACAGTGAAATTAAATACTGAGATGCTTGTGCCGCATAACATCTGCAGTTCTTGAGACCCTGCACCACAGATCTATTTCTAGACCTTTTTTTCTCTGCTCCATATTAATTTAGAACCTGGGATAAAACCATTTTTCTCAGCATGAGATACGTCCGCTCCAATAAGGCTTCAAAAGAAATATAAACCTCCATATCAAGTCACTCTGTTTTCAGGGTAGATCACCAGCAGATTGTGTTGTCGCAGCAGACATGAAATAGCATGCTGTAGCTCTGACCTCCAAGTAAGGAGAGTAAGCGGATGGCTTCAGTCAACAGGAAAATGTGCAGAACATTGGCTACAGCAGTAGACTGCTAGTGCCATTGTATTGCTGGGTTATTATGACAGATCTCTCTGGTATTTGCTGTAGTGTTTCACGTAGCAACTTCCAAGGGAAAATGGGCATGACTTTCAGGAGGTCCTCCAGAAAGGAATGCTAGTTTCAAATTACATCAGCAGTGCACTGCAGAATTCTCAGACTTGGCAGTCCATTTTTGATGATATCACATATGTTCGAAGCAAGGTTGTAGGCTACCTCTTGCTGATCTCAAGCCAGAAGTACAATTATGTATCTTGAACTTACCTTCAACAAGACATTCTCTCTTTGGTTCCCATTCTGATATTGATAGGAAAAGGATAAAGCCTGCGACTTGGAAAGGGAGCATAGGAGAAACTGCAGACCCCATGATAAACACTGCTTCCCTCAGAGGATTTGAATCGCTCAGTGGGATCATCATCATCATCAAAAGCAGCAAAAGAGACAATCGTACCATCAAAGAAGGCCCTCAAAGGGAAGAGGAAGCCTGAAACCATCTTTGGCCAACCTTTAAAATAGTTGTTCCTCTTTCTCACACTTTCATTCTTTAGTACTCACTCTGAAGAGGGGAAGTTAAGTAAACAAGAGTGCCATAAAAAGAAATATTGTTGAGAGGTGATATTCTCAGAGATGCAAATCTTCTCCTTCTATACCCCCAGGAAAACCCTCTATGTCCACACCAGTTCAACAGTAGGAAGAAAACTGGCTCCAGGTCTGTCTGCCCCATCTCTGTAAAAAAAGAAATACAGACAATCCCGCCTTCCCCTTCTGTCATTGTCTCTGTAGCAAGGAAGAACCATGCCACTCGCAGGATGCAGTCAGTGACTCCACTTTCCCATTTTTCAATTATCCTCGAGGGAGGAAGCATTTCAAAACACCCGGGAGAGTGGATGATTATATGAAAGACACATGGGTTGTGAGTATTATACAAAATGGTTATTCTGTTAGGTACAGAGCCTCTCCTCCAGCAGTGCTTCCCAAAATGTCAAACAGACTCCATCAAGACAAGCTTTAGCAAAAGTCAGTATTTTCTGTAGAAGCAGTCTGTGGCAAGGTTTCCTCCTCCTCAAAAAGAATGGGAATTTATTCCCTCAATTTTTTACCCAAGACCTAGAGGACAAATAAATGAATATGTTGGGAGAAATGTAGACTCCTAGCATGCCATTAAATCAAGCATTAGCTCAATCAAGTAGAGTAGCTATGAGTCATAGATCTTCTGGATGTTTATTTCGGCAATGCTGTTACAAAGATACATAGGGAATGTTTCTGATTAATAGTAGGGAAAAAGAATTTCAGAATGAAGTCCTTCAATTCAGTTTGTCAGCACAACTAACATTTTAGAAGTGTCTGGTGGTAGTGATAGCACAGAAGATCTTTTTCTTATTCTTATATAGACAACTGGATAATCACGGAGTCAGTCTCTCAGCAAGCTTTTCAGCATTTCCAATTGTCAGTGCAGATTCTGAATTATCAGAGCTCCGCATATCAACCAAAATATATCTGAAAAAAGAGGAAAGTGCCCAGTACAAATTACCTAATAAACGTCAAAGATGTGTGCAAGGTTCCTCTGTTTCTCTCCTATCTCCATCTGTGGATTAATAAAGAGAAATCAGCATCAGCTTTTGTGCCATCCCTAAGCTACCGTGGAGTGGTGTTTGACACCCTAAAGTAAAAGGGTACCTTCTCACGGAACAACTGTTAACTAGCCAGATTGAATGACTTAGTCTTGTAAAGATGGATTGTCTGACAGCAGAACTATTGTTATCACCTATAGTTTCTGTGGCATAATTCATATCCTGGTTCCACATGCTCATGTTCACATGCAACAGTGTAGAGAACAAGTGGTTCAAATATTCAGAAGACAGAGGTTCACTATCTTATCATATAATCTGTCTCTTCAGTGGTGATGCCAACTGCAGAATTTCCTGTGGTGTGGACCTCAATCGGGATGGCCAAATGCAGACGATTGTGATTTGTGCCTCTCTGGCCAGTTGTGGTGTATATTTAAACCATCTTGAGGCTGAAGATATCTTCTTGCAAAGAAATGACCATGATCTCAAACTCCTGGAACTAAGAGTTGTATTTCTGATGGATACAACTACCTGTGGATTCCTCACCTAATGAATACCCCCATGGCGCCAGCATTCTACGGAAATCTTCTTCCCAGCTTCTGCACGTCGACGAGGACGTCACATTTGCCCACGCGGCGCCGTCTGACGTCATGCGGGCAATAAGAGGTCCCCGCTGACGTGCCGACGTCAGTTCCTTTTTTTCCGTGCGTTAAAAACGGTTATCTTCGAGGGAGCTACTGTTGCTTTCGAAGTTAGTGTATTTTTCTGCTGCGTGATTTTTCTCTGAGGTTACTATGTCTCAGAGGAAGTCTGGTTTCAAGCCCTGTCGGGAGTGTGGGGGCAAGATGTCCGTTACTGACCCACATTCGGACTGTTTATGGTGCTTAAGCTCCGACCATGACGTCGCAACATGTGATTCATGTCAACACATGAATCCCAAGGCCCTAAAAGAGCGAGAGGCTAAACTCTTCATTGCGAAGTCGAAAAGGAAGGAGAAGAAGCGTCATAGAAAGTCCTCCTCGCCGAAGTCTCATCGGCGTCATCGAGACTCCCGGCGCCGTAGGGATTCACGGTGCCATTCCAGCAAAGAGAGTTCTCGATCGAGGTCGCCTTCGGCTCGGCGTCTTAAGACTTGGGAGGTCAGTCCCACAGTCACTCCACATCCATCGACGCCGTTGCCTTCTCCGGCTTCGCCGACTTCGCCTCGGCAGACTTCTTCAGTGGTGGAAGTGACGCAGCCTCAGGTGTTCTCTCCGGCGTCGCAGACGTCGAGGCTGGCGTCGGGGTCGCCTTCCATCCAGGCACCCCAGTATCCGGCTTTTCCTGCCCCTGGAGCCGATAATACCGCATTTTTGAATGCGATGTATACCATCTTCCAGCAGATGGCTCCAGGAGGTGCTCCAACTAGTCCTTCGGGGCCGTTGGCTTTCACCTTGGGAGCTCCGGCGCCGCTACGGCCAGCACCCTTCATGCCCTTTCTCCCCTTAGGGAATGTGGGCTCGGCACCGGTGTCGGCTCCGGTGGCCCCAGAGGTTTCGGCCCCGGAGGTTTCCATCCCATCGACTTCGGGGTTTCGACCAGTGACTCCGACAGGACCATCGGAGACTCCGAGACGCGCCTCTCTTCATCCGGCTCCTACCTCGGCGTCGAAGCTGCCTGTGGCGCCGGACATGGCGTCGGATGGATCCGGAGATCGGCGTCGATCCTCGACTTCGGCGGATGCCATGTCGACGCCGCGTATTGAAGAGAGGCTACATTCTAGGAGGCGTGCTCTCCGTCTCTTGGAGGAGCAGGAATACCAACGGATCTTGGAGGAAGGAGAGATTGAGGATTCTGGCGAGGGTCTTCATGGTTTGGATACAGCTAGTGGGCTGGATACTTCCCCTGAGTGGGACTTGTCATCTCCAGGGGAGTATACTGAGGAGGCAGCCACTTTTCACGCTGTAGTAAGAAAGGCAGCTAACTTTCTTGAACTGCCTTTGCCGGTAGTGGAGGCGAAGCAGAATGTGTTGACTGAGGTACTGCATCCGGCCTCTACTGCAGCAGAGCCTCTTTTACCATTCAACAAGGCTTTGCTTGATCCGGTGTTGGAGGTGTGGAAGAAGCCGGTATCTTCCTCGGCTGTTCATAGGGCTGTGGCCAGGAGGTATCGGGCTGCACAATCTGACCCTGGCTTTCTGTCCAGACACCCTACACCGGAGAGCTTGGTGGTCCAGGCCTCCTGTTCTTCTAGATCTGCGCCTGGATCTTTTCCGACGGTGCCGGGGGATAGAGACTCCAAGAAGTTGGACTCACAATCCAAGAAAATATTCTCGTCCTGCAGCATGGCGTTGAAGTCCACCAACACGACATGTATCTTGGGGAGGTACATCTATGCTCTTATGGACAAGATAACATCATCACATACGGAGCTTCCCCAAGGACTTTTGAATATCGTCTCGGATGCCCAGGCTGCTGCAACCCAGGTTATCCAATCTGGGTTGGATACGACTGACTCAGTGGCTAGGGCGATGGGCACGGCTGTGGTTGCGAGGAGACAGGCTTGGCTTCGCAACTCAGGGTTCTCTGCGGACGTGCAGTCGACCCTGTTGGACCTCCCGTTTGATGGGGACAAACTTTTTGGAGCCAAAGCGGATTCGGCCTTGGAAAGGTTTAAAGAAAGCACGGCCACAGCCAAGTCATTAGGACTGCAAGCCGCTTCTTCTGCCTCCTCCTGGTTTTTTAGGAGGTTTCGTGGATTTGGACGTGTCTCTTCCTCCTCTTCCTTTCGGGGGAGATTCCAGCAACTTGCCTCTTCTCTCACTTTTAGATCAATTAGATGGAGGGGTAGGGCCCGCTCCAGGGGAGCCTCTCAGCAGCACTCTGCCTCTTCCTCGTCCTCTGGAGGGGTGCAGCAGGGGAAGCAGCCTTAGGCTTCCACCAATTCCCACTCACTCCTCTCCTGTAGGGGGAAGGTTACTGCATTTTCTTCACAAGTGGGAGGCTATTACATCAGACACTTGGGTTATCAGCATTGTGGGAAAAGGCTACACCCTTCCCTTTCGGGAGTTTCCACCCCCCATCTCGCCCCGCCCATCTTATTGTTCAAAAAAACACCTCCTGTTGTTAGAACAAGAGGTTCAAGTCCTCCTTTTAAAGGGCGCGGTGGAGTTGGTGCCAGAGCAGGAAAGGGGTCGAGGTTGTTACTCGAGGTACTTCCTGATTCCCAAGAAGGATGGTCGGTTGAGACCAATCCTGGACCTGAGGATCTTGAATTGGTTCCTCAAACAAGAAAAGTTCAAGATGCTTACCCTAGCTCAGGTGCTTTTGGCGTTGAACAATGGAGATTGGATGGTGTCTGTCGACTTGCAGGATGCTTAATTTCATATCCCGATACTCAAGTCGCACAGGAAGTATCTCCGGTTTGTGGTGGGGTCGCATCACTATCAGTTTGCGGTCCTCCCATTCGGTCTTACTTCGGCAACCCGAGACTTCACGAAGGTGATGTCGGTGGTTGCGGCAGAGCTCAGAAGGAAGGGGATAGCAGTATTCCCTTACTTGGACGACTGGTTGATCAAAGCCAAGTCCCCGGAGCTTGTGTTGCATCATCTGCAGTCAACAACCCAGTTGTTGTTCGACCTGGGCTTTTCGGTGAACGTGCCCAAATCTCACCTAGAGCCCTCAACGCCTCCTGTTCATAGGGGCAGTACTGGATACAACATTGAATCGAGCCTTTCCTCCGCCTCAGCGGATTCAAGATATTCAGGAGTTGGTTCCAATGTTTCGAAATGGAGCGGTCGTTCCAGTCCTCAAGGTCCTTCGTCTGCTCGGTCTGTTTGCCTCCTGCATACTGTTGGTCACGCATGCTCGCTGGCACATGAGGGCTCTTTAGTGGTGCCTCTGAAGGCAGTGGTCTCAACACAGAGGAGATCTCGAAGGTTCTGTCAAGATCTCCAGAGATGCTGCTGCGGACTTGAAGTGGTGGATTGCGGGCAACAATCTTTCACAAGGAAAGCCGTTCACGCAGTCACCACCAGTGACCACGGTCCTAACGGATGCTTCCACTCTAGGGTGGGGAGCTCATCTGGGGGATCTGGAGATCAAAGGGCTTTGGTCTCCAGAGGAACAGATTTTTCATATCAATCTGTTGGAGTTGCGGGCGGTACGTCTGGCTCTCAAGGCCTTCCTCCCATCCCTTCGCGGTCAGTCTGTTCAGGTCCTAACTGACAATTCTACCGCGATGTGGTATATAAACAAGCAGGGAGGAGTAGGGTCGTACCTTCTCTGCAGAGAAGCTCTTCGACTATGGTCCTGGGCAAAGGACCATCAGATTTGCTTGGTAGCAAATCATCTGGCCGGAGTCTTGAATGTACGTGCGGACAATCCCAGTCGCCATTTCTCGGCCAACCACGAGTGGCGTCTCCATCCAGATCAAGTCCGTCTAATCTTCCAGATGTGGGGGGTTCCTCGGATAGATCTGTTTGCCACCCGGGAGAACACGCACTGTCCGTTATACTGCAGTCTCCAGTATCCGGTGCAGGGGGCTTTGGGGGACGCGTTTCAGAGAACCTGGTGCGACCAGTTGCTTTACGCGTTTCCCCCCCAAACCCTTGATTCCTCGAGTATTGAGGAAAATTCGCCAAGACCGGGCCCAAGTAATCTTAATAGCTCCGGATTGGCCAAGGAGGGTGTGGTATGCCGACCTTCTCCAACTCTCAATGTGCCCTCCGCTCTGTCTCCCTCTCAGGGCAGACCTCCTCTCGCAGTTGCAGGGGCAGGTTTTACACCCCAACCTCCAGAGCCTGCACCTTCATGCCTGGAGATTGAACAGGGCAACCTGAGTTCCTTCTCTCTCCCACCTGATGTAGCGGATGTTATCTTAGCGGCCAGGCGACACTCCACTAAGACTATCTACGCTAATAGGTGGTCTAAATTTGTGGTATGGTGTGGAGAGAGACAGATTGATCCCTTACGTGCTCATTTGTCAGATGTTTTATCTTTTTCTTTGTCTCTGGCGCAGAAAGGTTGTGCAGTGGCTACTATTAAAGGTTACTTGTCTGCCTTGTCAGCCTTCATTTGTCTTCCAGACCAACCATCGTTATTTAAATCCCCTATAGTTCTTAGATTCTTGAAGGGCCTTATGAATAAATACCCTCCAAAACCTTTCGTTATGCCTCAATGGGATTTGTCCTTGGTCCTGACTTTCCTTATGGGGTCCCCTTTTGAGCCTATGCATTCTTGCCCCTTAAGGTTCTTAGTTATTAAAACAGTTTTCCTGGTGGCCATAACATCTGCAAGGAGAGTGAGTGAGTTGCAGGCTTTATCGGTAAAACCCCCTTATACAACTTTTTATGGGGATAAGGTGGTGTTGAGGACCAAGGCTGCTTTCCTTCCGAAGGTTGTTTCACCCTTCCATTTGGCCCAGACAATTACTTTGTCCAAGTTCTATCCTCCGCCTCATCCTTCAAAGGAGGAAGAGAGACTACGTTGCTTGGACCCAAAGAGGGCGTTAAGCTTCTACATAGACAGAACGAAGGATTTCAGGCTGGAGGATCAGCTGTTCATCGGATACGTGGGCAAGAGGAGAGGAAAGGCAGTCCACAAGAGAACACTCTCCAGGTGGGTTGTTCTTTGCATTAAAATCTGTTACTCTTTAGCAAAGAAGGATCCTCCTGATGGTATTAGAGCTCATTCCACCAGGGCTAAGTCGGCCACTTCGGCCTTGGCTAGGGGTGTTCCTGTGGTCGACATCTGCAAGGCCGCAACTTGGTCGTCCCTTCACACTTTTGCGAAGCATTACTGCTTGGACTCTGAGGTCAGAAGGGATGGCCATTTTGCACGGCCAGTGCCGCAGGATTTCTTGGTTTGACCATACAGGCACCCACCACCGAGTGCGGTACTGCTTTGGGACTCTATTCATTAGGTGAGGAATCCACAGGTAGTTGTATCCATCAGAAGAACGAGTTACTTACCTTCGGTAACGACTTTTCTGGTGGATACATTAGCTACCTGTGGATTCCTCACGGTCCCACCCGCCTCCCCGTTGCCTTTTTGGTCTTACCAAGTAATCCTTGAGTGTGCTCCTCTTGGTCTTTAGGACTGCAATAGATTATGTATATATGAATATTTGTATATATATATTTCTTTGTGTATATACATATTTAGTGTATATATGTTTTGATTAAAAAAAAAAAAAAAAAAAAGAAAGTTATATTAAATCTATAGCCATTTTCTTGCAATGATGTGTAGTTTACAATGTTATGAGATGTTGCCTTTATCTTTCATTGCATTGGATTATTGTTCTCAGGCACGTAAAAAATGTTGGTACTGACGTCGGCGGGGACCTCTTATTGCCCGCATGACGTCAGACGGCGTCGCGTGGGCAAATGTGACGTCCTCGTCGACGTGCAGAAGCTGGGAAGAAGATTTCCGTCGAATGCTGGCGCCATGGGGGTATTCATTAGGTGAGGAATCCACAGGTAGCTAATGTATCCACCAGAAAAGTCGTTACCGAAGGTAAGTAACTCGTTCATCTAGCCCATAAAGGATTCTATCCTGCTTTCAGGGCACACTTCAATCTTGAGCAAAGGTATAATACAATTGTGCACTACTTGAACAAACAGGAAAGGACACAATCCAAATTGTTGGCATGGGAAGCACAAGTGATCTTAAAATTGCTCAAAGCCATGAACCCGAGGATCTTTATAGTTCACCTACTAGGTATTCAAAATGCTCAAGTAGGCGCACTAACTAGGATTTTCCACCCCAAAAAACTTGAGTGCATTTTGAACAGCAGTCTGCACAACATGTTCTGTAAATCGAGTTTCCTTCAATTCAACCACTTTGCAAACAAAATCAGAAATTCCCATACTTTAGAAACATAATTTCCATCTAACAGGGACAGCAAGTGGACTGATGCTGCTGGCCCAAAAGCTGGTGCCACTGACGTTGGAGCTTTGGAAACCCTGGGAATAGCACTGTTGGTAAGGATCATCGGAAAGATAAATTACAGGATGACTTGGAGCAGGTTCTGGAGAGTGTGATGCTCTCCAATCAAGTTATTAGTGCTTCCGTTGACACTGTAGACCCTGGGATTTCTAAATTGCATAATGGAATCTCACTAAGCAGATCTTCTTGGCTGCTGTTACCTTTGGGTAAAATTGATGCCCAGCTCAAAAACATGAGTTTAGTCTTGCTTGGTCCGCAAAAAAACTGTGACTTACAGCAAACTCAAAATGAATCTGTGGAGCTTGAAGAGAAGAAAATGTTGCCACCTTGACTGCCACTACTTTTTGCAGTAAAGGTTCAAGCCCCTCATTTGTCCCCTGTCCCTCCAGTGGTCTTAGCATCGACAGTACCGAAGGTCTTCCTGCAACAGAAGATTACATACAAGGTAAGGAAGACAACAACCGCAGTCATCCTTGTCTGGAATGGGATGGTGTTTTCTCAGACAATGACTGCCTAGCTGTTCTCACTGTGCCATTCTGGTAGCAGGGTGTGTCTCAAGGCATCTCAAAGAGTGACAGTCTGTCACTAAAGACAAGTGGGTTAGCATATCATTGTAAACAGTCAGTTGGCTTCAAAACACCACCACTTTTGATTCCACTAAAGATGGCATTCAATCATCAATTGTGCTTACTGGGGAAAAAGGCTGCAAATTTGTTAGAGAAAAGAGCAATAGTAGTAATTCCTCCATCACAAAAATTAAAAGGCACCAATTTCATGTATTATTTTGTTTCACAAAAAAATACCAATCAAGAAATCAGACAGATTTTAATCTAAAATTGGACAGCAAGAGGGTCAAGAAAGAATACATTTGTATAGTGGACCTTCATCAGATTATTCCTAATCTCAGAAAGTAAGATTGGGTGTGTGCAGTGGATTTTCAAGTTGTCTACTTCCCTATTCTGGTGGCAGAGAAATAGAGCATTTCTATGTTTCATAATGGGAAAAGCCCACTGCCAATACAAAGTTCTCCCCTCTTGTCTGAAGTGGATACATGGGACCTTTTCCAGATGCTTAGTAATGGTAACAGTCTTTCTTCCCAGAAAATACATTTGTTAGGCCTAGCTGGATGACCATACAGCCACAATACCCCCTCCCAATTAAATGTAAGTGTTCTTAGCAGGTTTTTCATAGAAATAGATCTGTACAGAATGCCCGGACTTTGCCTCCTATGTATGGGAACCAGCATCTCTGGGAAAATGCTCTGTTGGGTTGGTCAACTAATTTTGTCTGCTTCTCCACCCATTCCTCTCATCACAACAGATCTGGTGAAGCTGAAATAATCCAGTGGCAAGATGATTCTTGTAGTTCCTTAGTGGCCATAGCAGTGGTGGTTTCCAGACCTCCTTCACTTATTTCAGTGCCTGCACAAGAGGCCTCTGCAAAATGAACCTCCTATTCAGGACACAAGACTAACTTGATCATCCCAATGTGACATATTTAAATTCAGTAGCATGGCTTGTCTGGTTGTACAGTATGGGCATCTAAATGTCCCTCAGGTTGGTATGGGCATTTTTAAAGAAGATAAAATACTACCCACAAGGACCCTGTATGTCTTCACATTGAAATGGTTCTGTTTATTGGTGCCAGCTTCATAACTATAACCCGGTTTCCTGCTCAGAAGACAAGTTTTAACATAGTATCTTTACCCTGATCAGTCAGAGCTGTAATGCACTTTTATCAAGATGCATTTACCAATTATTACAGCCTATTGGAAAAAGTGCTTTACAAAGGTGATTCTTCACAATATTTTTAATTGAAGATTTTCTTAAAGGATTATACCCTCCTAAACGGCAGCATTCTCTTTTTGGAAGATTCATTTAGTTATTTCTAAATTGGTGGCTTCTCCATTTGAGCATTTTCATGGGACATCATTGTAGCAAAACAGCATTTCTAGTGGTCATTACAGTGGCGCATAGAGTAAGTGGCTTGGAGGCTGTATTCGCTGTAGAGCCTTACACTATTTTCTATTCCAACAGAGTTATGAGAATGCATTTGGCCTTTGGACCAAAAGTTTTTTTTTGTTTGTGTGTTCATAAATCAGTTGATCTCCTTGATGGTTTTCTTTAGCAATCTTTCTTCTCTGGCACAGATCTTTTCATTTCTGAATGGTAAAACAAGTCTTTAGATTCTTGACAGAAGAAAATATTCAAGAAAATCTAAACAGCTTTTTGTAAAATTATAGTCCACATTGTACAAGTCTAGCCACATCAAAAAAGTCCATCTAGATATTTCTAGTTTCTTTCATTTCACTTTAACAACTGGTCAACAAAGGTCATCTAAGACTGACAAACCCAGAACTCAAGACTGCTTGGATTAGAAATGTCCCTGTTTGGGGCGTTGCCTGACGGGCTAAGATGGCAGTTGCTCTCTTTCAGACCTCCCACCGGCCGCGCTGAAGCCATCGATATCCTGGTGAAGGCTGGATGGATTGGCCTGAGCCCACCAGCGAAACCACCCCACAGCTGAGGGTGCTTACAATCCTGGAGACTGGGATTGGGAGGCCACTGCAGCGAGTGCCCCAAGGTGGCGGCTGCCTGATCAGGCCTGAGACGCAGCAGCAGCGGGTGGCCTGTGAGGCCCTATTCCATCTCTGGCTCCCCTACACCCTTCTGGGACTTCCTGGCCCTGGTGTTGGAGGGACACTTCTAAATTAATCAAGTTTACTGTGGACTCGCCAGGTGCCCTGTGGCAGGTTGGGAAGGCAGCTTTGAGGGGAGTGGCTCAGTCATTTGAATGAACAGGAACAAGCCCGGCGGCAGCAGATCACTGAATTGGAGGGTGTTATCCTTGGTGTGGAACGTAGTGGCTATGCCTGGCTCTGCAATGGAGGTCGCTCCAGCAGTTGGCAATGGAGGAGGCCCACCTGTTCTGGATGGCCTCAACTCGCAGGATCTAGGAGTGAGGGGACAAGTCAGGCAGACTTTTGTAGTGGTTGTCATCGAGGGAGATGGTCTTTAGAGTGGTCCCTTCTATTGAATCTGATGCGGGGCATAAACAATGAGGCATAATGGCAGCGTTTGCTACGTTCTATAAAAAAAAAAAAAAATCTGGACAACATCTGAACCATTCAGTGGCTAGATGCTGTGTATAGCATAGAGGAAATGTACCCAGTCCACATGGGAGGGCAGATTGGCGAATGGCGGATGTGCGTTTGTATTATTGGGTGGCCAGCTACTGGTACTCAGAGTAGCTCAGTGGCAGATGGGAGGACCTGGCTTTTCAGCTAGTGGTGGCCGGACTGGGTTTAAAAAAGATTGAGGGGCTACTATTTAGGGACCCTGTTCGCCTTTCTTCCCTGAGTCCACCAGGATGGATTTAGTGCATGGCACTGTGGAGGGAGGGTTCGGATGGACTGATTACACAGATGACCCCTCTCTGGGCGGGAAGGTGGTGGCATCATGCCTTCTCTCTGACTGGGTTTGAGGGATGGCATAAGATTGGTATAGCCAGAGTAGGAGATGTCTGACAGGGGAACCACTTGAAAACATATCAGAAATTACAGTTGCAGTAAGAATTGCAGGATGAGTTTGCCTTCCAAAAATATCAGTTTAAAGATACCTGCAGCTGCATCATGCTCTAGAGCAGCACTGTGATTAACTGGGGAACTTTCCTGAAGGTATCCCACCAGAATTCCAGATTGTTATGGGACCTATTCAGGCCTAGAAAAGTAATAAAAATGTTACTAGACCTGCAGGTCGAGTAACTTGAATAATCTACTCATCTAACTATAATGTACTTGACCTGTAGATGGGTCTCAAATTGTGTAATCCTAGGCAAATATTTTATTTTACAGTCTCACCTTTTTCTTCATTCTCACATACGAGTGCACCTTCAAATATGTGAGCGTAGCATTTCTGCTGCATAAAAAAATCTTTTGTTGGACTAGACTAAGGCCCTCATTAGGACTTCACTGGTCTATTTCGTAGACTGATGAAGTCACGCCCGCCACATGACCACCAGTGTTGAGTGTTGTGTGTGTGTGTGTGTGTGTGTGTGTGTGTGTGTGTGTGTGTGAGAGAATGGAGCAGGTGGGGGGTGTTGTGTGTGTGAAAGTGTCTGTGTGCTTGTGTGAATGCCTGTATGCGGGGGATGGGGGCATGTGTGTGTGTGTGTGTGTGAATGAGTGAGCGTGGATGTGTGCCTGTATGTATGTAAGTGTGGTGTGTCTGTGGATGGTGGAGTGGGGGTTCAGAACGAGTGAGGGGGTGTCGCTGCTTGGAGGGGTGGAGGGGCTTCTGATGGGGTTGAGGGGGGCTCCTACATGGATGGAGGGGTTGGGGAGTCCTATTGTTATAACAGGAATGATAATTCCTGTCACCAGTATCCTTACCGCCAGCGATTTTGTGGCACATGGTTGCAGCCACGGAATCCCTGGTGGTAAGGATGCTCAAAATACCGCAGGGAGGTGTTTGGTGGATTGCCGGTTAAAGGCGGTACAGGTGGTGAACTGGCACTGTCATAATTTGGCGGTCCTGCACCGCCACGCTGTTGGCGGTCTGCTTGTAGGCATTGTGGGGTAGGACCGCCAAGGTCATAATGACCACCTAACTTTTCGTTCCATGTTTAATAAGAATCTAGCCCACATATAGGGGACAGATGATCTATGACTTGCCTCTTAGTTTACTATTATCATTGCCATCAGGGCAGGAGTGTTTCTCAGTTTGTTTAAACACTCACTTTTAATAAATATATTACTAAATCATGATGTGGCAGCACACTGTCATTTACAGACAGTAAATTTCCAAAAAATGTCCAAAAACCATTCCACCAAATTGCAGGTTTACTGTTAAAACTATATAGTGTATTGACAATAATCTGAAAATTGGGATTCAGAAAACAGTTATCATTTGCAAGTCACCAAGCATAGTGTTATTTTCATCCTTTTAAAATATTTTTTTCTTCACACAGAAGTACAAAAAATGGGCTTTCATAACTACTGAAATATATTTTGAAATGTTTGCACACACAACATTTAAATACCTCTTTGTACAGCAGGTCAGAGTTCACCTTACAAAATCCTGGAACTCTGCACTCAGAAGGAAAATTAATTGTAAGACAAACTGACTTTTGACAGCTGTCTCTGAACACAGAGCTAATGTGAAAAGATCACAAGATTTAAAAGCATCTTTATTGCTCCTGAACTTTCTTACTGAACAGAACACCTGTTCTTTGTCAACTCGACAGAAGGGGCAAGTAGGTCCTACAAATAGCTGGAACTGATAAAATATGACTCGCCATAGCAAGTGGACAAGTAGAATTTTCGAGTCCTGCCTTTGATGACAGATTTCAGATTTACAGATCCCTCATAACTCACTTCCATGATCTGTTTGTGTCTGGTGGAAACAGAGGCCCCTAGATAGCTGTGATTGGAAAGATGCCAGCTTGGCACCCAGAACACAGGTTCTCTCTTCCAGGCTTCATCTCATATTGATCAACTACCTACACATGACATATAAGATGCCTGAAGCGTGGGCATACTGCAGTCACCAGCCAGTTGGTGCTGCTCAGGGACCCCAGCTCATCTTTACCATATGGTGTGGGACGCTCTGGTGATTGCGAGATACTGGGGCAGGAACACAGTGGTTTTGGCCAGAGTGGTTAGAAGGCACTTTGATACCTCCCCATTGTCTCATCTATTGAGCATGCTGGAGGAGGTGTGTGACAGTGGGAAAGGTAGGTAGGACCCTAGTGGGGATCGGAATGGGATTGGCTAAGAGGGAAATTGCTAAAGGATAGGGATTGCCACCCCGAATGGAGCCGAGGAAATAGGCGATGGACTGGTGCGCAACACAGAGGTGGGCTGTATGAGGCCAGAGGATGTCCTCTAAAACATACATACAAAGATATGGGATAAATGGTTGCAGTCCCAGGGAATATCATAATATACACGCCTAAGTGGAATGTGGAGATATAGCGCACATGTTTCCAATTGCTGCATCCTGTGGGATAGTCATGTTGTGTGTTATTTACTGCAAAAATCAATAAAATTCTGTTTATCAAAAAAACAGAAATGTCTCTGTCTCACATTTCTAAGGCAAATGAATGGAAGCCTGTCCATACCTGTATAAGACATTATTCCCTATTTCACATTCTCAGATGGATACAGGAGTAAGGCAGACTGCCCTCAAAAACTCTTTGGTAAATGTGTTCTTTTCTGTTTGTTTTTTTTATTGTTTTTTTTAAAATAAGTAATCTTTAATCAGTCACTGGTTGTTTTGGGGAAAAGCTTGCTGTACTGTTCTGTGATCTACACTAGTAATGAATATCCTGTGATGCAGGAACAAATGTTCCTTCCTTGAAATCTAGTTCTGCAGCAAAGGAATCTTCATTGAAGTATTAAATAGCCCTTCTGCCTCCCTGGCCTCTGCCTTTCAGTGGTGTAGTGTAAATTGTC
This sequence comes from Pleurodeles waltl, assembly GCF_031143425.1. NCBI lineage: Eukaryota > Metazoa > Chordata > Amphibia > Caudata > Salamandridae > Pleurodeles > Pleurodeles waltl. The sequence continues at coordinate 420,477,360 of NC_090446.1, read as the reverse complement.
AATCTAAATAATATTGGCATACATTCCTCAAAAAGAACTGAGGCTGTCAACTGCCAGTAAAAGGCATTCTGGTAGACGGTTGCTGCTGGTTTTTTAATGGAATACTGCACGTTTTCAGCTCCTCTCAACAATTTGCCTATGAGGCCACTTTTTTCTCTTTAAATGTATAGCTTTGATCTTGGATGTAGCCTATACACCATTATGTAAGAGCTTGTGCTGCAATACTAGTTAAATTACAAATCTGAAAAATATTAGCATTCATAGGCTATGGTGGTAGTAAGTTATTATACGAAAGTGCCAGATGTACATCCTACTGAAGTATTCTGGGATTCCCCAAACAAGTGCAACATTGCATGCCTTCTCATCAGATAGGGACCTGCTCCTGTTCTCAGTAGATAGTTCAGGTACCCTTTCCACTGTTTTCCATATCAAGGACTTGGGACTATTTTACAGCCCTCATCAAAGACTGCAACCTGCAAATGTCCTTTCTCTGGAAAACATATTTTCAGCAATAGTGTACCGAGTCTTCTAACAGTGTGATAAAGTAGTTTGAGAAGGAGAATATTTGTCCTGCTTTTAGGATACTAGCCGAGAACCAAACCCATTTAAAGTCTAACCTTGTTTTTTGTTTGAAATTTTCCTCAGACCAGAAAGTAGGCCCTTGTTTTTTTCTCTTCCTGGGCCTTTCATGTCAGGCATGTTTAGGCCTGACTAGTCAGAACCACTCTGGATAATTTCTATATTTGAGCAAGACATCTTGAAACACAGTCCTCTGGTTGCCGAGCAACAGTTTCTTTTTTAAATCCCTTAAATACAGAGTTTCCTCAAACAGTGAATATTCCCTGCAATAACTTCGAATCTGGCTGCAGCAAGAAATGATCTTTCTTTACATTTAAATTTGGATTTGGGGTTTTGAGCCCTTCTTTTAACATTCTGCCTCATAAATAACCAAAAATTCAAAGCATTTATCTTGCAATGTGGAATTGTCTCCATTCTTCTTGAAATATGAAACCATTTTCTCTGCTGCCTAAATACCATTGTCAATAAAGCTACAGCTATAACATTAGGGAATCTGTTAATCATGTATAGTTAAGGCATCATTATTATGCCTGGAAGTGCTTCAAGTGACCCTTCTTCTTTAGGGGGAAATTCACTAAAGTAGGCGAAGACATCCTATAACCTTAAATATCTGGTTCCACATTACTGTACACCCACTGTCCCTTTTTTCCCCACCCCACTCCTTACCCTCCCAGAAGTGCAGGCCTAAACATATTCACTGTTCTTATTATTTTGCATCACTGATTAGCCCCAAAGAGGATTTTGAGGATATGTACCTCTCATTTGAAGTTGGATATATGAGTCTTTGCAAACACCACTAGTAAGTGAAACCCACCATCTGTACATATGTGCTGTGCTTGAAGCTCATAACTCTCCAACAAAAATAGTATCCTGCTTCAAACTCTCAGGATACCATCTTTGCATACAAGTGTGAGAACCATGCAGGGCATGGGAGCATCCACAAGAGATCCCTGAGAAGCTAGATGTGCTGTTGAAGAGAATCCTAGAAAGTTTATAACTCTGCTTGCAGCACCCAGTAAAGAAATAATTGGGGTCCATTTTTCTTTCTGTTCTGCACTTGGAGAATGATGGCCAAAATCATAATGAATGGAGCAAAGATGGAGTTATTTCTTCTGCTTGGGTCTTCAAGAAATGCCACGCTGTCTGTCTCATGAAGCAAAAAACAAAGAATTTGGGGGCCTGTGTATTTGTATGTGAAACAAGCATGTCTGTGTTGCATAGGCCGCACTTCATAGTCATTGTGGTCTGTAGACTGCCCAGAATCTAACTCTGCTGTGACATTTTTCCAACTCTATAGATACTCCATTTGGGCTGAGATCCCATGACTCCTACAAAAGCTGTGGCTACCTGTCTTATTCGAGAGGAAGGTCACAAGACCGCTCGCCGAGTTATCACCACAGGTTCTTATCCCACTACAAATATTTGGGACTTTGGGTCAGAAGAAGAAGTTGAAGAACAACAAACGGTCTTCAACTTCATCCCATTGCTCAAACGATGTGACCCGGGATGAGCCTTGACTCTCTAGGCCTCTGTCCTCAGAGCCTGCTTCTGGGTCGACTCCGCTCCTCCCCAAGTTTCCGGGAGCTGGAGCTACCCCTGCCCAACTGAGAGAGTTTTACGAGGCCGTGTAGCTCTTTGGGCAGACCAACCCTCCTCTGACACCTTTGGGCCCAGTAGGGTCAGACAGGGCCCCCCTCATGTTCCACACCAGCGGCTTCAGCTCTGGAGGGCACCCCAGGATCTGTTACCGGATCCTTACCAGCGCCAGTCATGCCATTGTGACCTTCCCTGGCACTGGTATAGATGTCGATGCTGCCGACACCAGTCGGGAACATGATCGACGTTGATTCCATACTCATTCCCAACTGTGATCCGGAGCCGGAACGACGTCGCTCAAGGACGACTCCTTCTTCGACAGGGACTTTGTTCCCCAGATTGCATTCTGACCCTTTTGCCTATGGGTACGGTGAGATTATGGAGGGGTCGCTTGACCCTTTAGAATTCCAGCTAGAAGATCCTAAAATGGACTGGGCTCAGGACCTGGGCAAATCCAGTGGTCTTGAACCTCCCCTGACGCTGGCATGCTTTCTCCCCCTGCTGTGCCTATGGAGAGGAGGGAGCCTCATATTCAGTGGTGGTGAGAAGAGCAGCCAGAGTCCTGGACCTCAAGCTGCCTTCAGTGGCTGTCAGGACTAACCTCCTGACTGAGGTGCTTCAGCCTGGGACTTCTACATCTGAACCCCTTTTACTATTCAGTGAAGCCCTCACTGCTGCCCTGCGGGGGACGTGGTGTAAACCCAGCACAGGGGCTCCTGTCAGCAAGACAAATGCCTGCCGCCATAAGCCTGCGCCTAACAACCCTAAATTCCTGACCCAGCATCCCAAGGCTGAGAGTTTGGTCATTCAGGTTTCTTCCTCTTCTGGCAAATTCCCATCCGTACCCCCAGATAGGAAATCAAAACAACTGTACCAACTTGGGAAGAAGTTATTCTCTTTCTCCAGGCTAGTGTTGCCATCTGTGAACACCACATAACTTTTGAGACACTGTTCCCATACTTTATGGGACACAGTTGCGCAGGTGCTGCCACATGTCCTGGAGGAGGCCCAGGCCATTCTGACACCCCCTCTCCCCCCCCCCCTCCCCCCCCCCCCTTTACCTTCCAAGCTGCAGCCTCCAAACCTTCCTAGTCCGGCGCTCTGTCCTGGACCAGTTGGAGGCAGGATTTACCATCACATGTCACACTGGGAATCCATCACTAAGGAAAGGTTGGTTTGGCTACATTCTCTCCTTCGAGACCACCCCTCCAATCATGTCACCATCCTACGATGACGGAGGATCACTTGGCACTTGCCACAGGTAGGGTCCCTGTGCCAGAAGTAGGTTGTGGTTGGTATTCCTGCTACTTTCTGGTACCCAAGAAGCACCATGGCCTCTGGCCTGTCCTAGACCTCCCGTCCCTCAATCTCTTCCTCAGAAAGGAGGAGTTCAAAATGCTCACTTTGGCTCAGGTCCTATCTCCGCTGGAGACTGGATGATAGCGTTGGACTTGCAAGATGCCTACATTAACATTCTTGTCTTGCCTGCCCACAGAAGTTACTTGTGGTTCGTTTGAGGTCACGAGCACTTTCAGCTTACTGTGCTCCTCCTTCACCTTACCAGAGCCCCTCAGGTGTTCACAAAAGTGATGGAGGTGGTCACAGCTCAACCGCGCAGGTTAGGGGGTTTCAGTATTCCCCCTACCTCAATGACTGTCTGTTGAAGGTGGGCTCGACCCAGGCTGTTGTCTCCCACCTTGAGGCTACGGCAAACCTACTGATTTTGCTGGGGTTCACTATAAATGTGCCAAAGGCACACCTGACTCCCTTTTCTGGTGCTCCCTTTCATTGGAGCTGTTCTGGACACAGTGCAGTTTTGGGCCTGTCCTCCCGAGCGACTAGTCCAGGATTTTCGGGCTATGATAACCATGTTTTGCTTCTGTCCTGGGTTTCGGTGAGAATGACTGAGGCTACTGGGCCTCGTGGCCTCCTGCGTCCTGCTAGTCACACTTGCCAGATGGCAAATGCGGGCTCTGCAGAGGGACCTGAAGTTCCAGTGGGCGCAGCATCAGGAAAATCTCTGACATGGTCCAGAATTTGGAAGGGGCTGTGCAAGATCTGAAGTGGTGGCTTTTAAATCGTGATTGGGTCAATGGCACATTCCTCTCCCTTCCCCATCCAGATCTGACCGTAGTGACAGGTACATCACTCCTGGGATGGGACGGCCACATGAAGGGTGCGGAGATCAGAGGCATCTGGTCTCTGATGTGGAGCCCAGACTCTGCCAACCTTCTGGAGCTCAGGGCGATCAGACTTGTATTGAAAGCATTCCTTCCCCCTCTTAAAGGGAAAATGATGCAGGTGTTCATGGACAATTCTACTGCCATGTGGTACCGCAACAAACAGGGCAGGGTAGGGTCCTGGACCCTTTGTCAGGAGGCCCTGCGGCTCTGGATGTGGATGGAACATCAGGTCAGATCCCTGGTGATTCAACATCTGGCTGGCTCTCTGAACACCAGAGCAGACAAACTCAGTCGTAAATGCATCGTCGTTCATGATTGGCGTCTCCATCCGAAGGGGGCGCAAGGTCTCTTTCAGCAGTGGGGAGAGCCTTGGTTAGATCGGCTCTGCAGAGAATGCGCAATGTCAGCTGTTTTGCACTGGAGTTTCCAAAGCGGCACTCTCTCGGTGACACTTTTCGTCTCGAGTGGAACTCAGCCCTCCCTTCTGCCAATACCATTTGTGCCCAAAGTTGTCAAGAATGACCAGGTCCAAGTAATTCTCATGGCTCCGGACTGGGCACGAAGAGAATGGTTTCTTGAGCTTCTGAGTATGGCCACTGATCCTCCACTCAGACTGCTTCTTCGGGAGGATCTTCTGTCGCAGCAGAAGGGAACGGTTCTCCACCAGAACCTGTCTAGTCTCCGCCTCCTTGCATGGAGTTTGAACAGCAGCAGTTGACAGCTTTCGACCTTCCTCCCTATGTCTGTAATGTTATCTTGGCAGGCAGACACCCCTCTGCCAAAACTGTATACGCCTGTCGGAACAAATTTGTGGCATGGTGTACTAACAAGTATGTTGATCCCCTTTCTACACCTCCTGTGGTTCTTTAGTTTGTACACTCCCGTGCCCAGCAGTGCGCTGCTTTGGGCACCCCTAAAGGGTATCTGTATGCCATCTGCTTTCCTCCGACTACCAGATCAACCCTCCTTGTTTAAATCTCCCATTGTTGGGAGATTACTCAAGGGTCTAACTCACATGTTTCCACCTTCCCCATTCATAATGCCCCAATGGGATTTGATCTTGGAACTCACTTTCCCCATGTGTGCTCTTTTTGAGCCCCTTCACAATTGTCCTTTGTGGCTTCTCACTTTAAAAACAGCTTTTCTTGTAGCCATCGCCTGCACGTAGAGTGAGTGAGCTGCAAGCACTTTATTCAAAGCCACCCTTTATCTTTGTCCATCCTGGCAAAGTGGTGCTTTGTTCCAGGGCCTCTTCCCTCCCTAAAGTGAGCACGCCCTTTCATGTAGGCCAATCCATCAACTTGCCACCCCCCCTGCCCCCCCCCCAGCATCCTTCTGTGAAGAAGAGGGACTCCAATGTCTGGATCCAACAAGAGTGTTGTAATTCTACCTTAATTGTACCAAAGACATCAGAGTGGACAGTCAACTGCTTGTTGGTTATGTGGGTGCGAAGAAAGGAAGGGCGGTGCTGAAACGGACCATCACTAAATGGGTTATTCTCCACATCAAAGTATGCTATGCTTTGGCTAAGAAGCAACCCACTGAGGGTTTGCAAGCTCACTCTACCAGAGCAACTGCTGCAACCATCTGGTTAGCACGCGGAGTTCCTGTCCTGGATATCTGCCAGGCAGCAATGCGGGCATCCCTGCACACATTCACTAAACACTACTGCCTGGACAGTCCAGTCTGCAGGGACAGTTACTTTGGCCGTTCGGTCCTGCAGGACTACTTAGTTTAATCTTGGTCCGCAGACCCACCTCCGGGGACTAATTACATAGGTATCTCTTCTAAGGTGAGGAATCTGCAACCAGAAGCCTCTTTCAGATGAAAAAGTTACTTATATTTGGTAACAAATTATCTGGTAGAGACATATTCTAGTTGCAGATTCCTTACTGATCCCACCCATCACCCCACTCTGTGAACTGTTTTCTAGGGACACGGACTTCCCTTTCAGGACCTTAGTTCAGGTGCACCAGTTTGTGTTCTTCATTGCTCCGTGCTTATGGCGTGGAAAGTAATGAAAAGAAACTGACGCCAGTGCTCTGAGGTGGTGCCTACATATGACCGCAACATCGTTATTATGACCATGATGCCAACAACAGACGCGGAGTCGACTGAAGCCACCTGACGGCACGGAAGGGTACTGCTCAAAGAAAAATCCCTGGATCCAGTATGGCACCTGGGGGAAATTCTAAGGTAAGGAATCTGCAACTAGAATATGTCTCTACCAGATAACTTGTTACCAAAGGTAAGTAACTTATTCGTTAGGTGCATTGTCTGCTGACATCAGAAGGTGCCTCAGTTTGGGTTCCAGCAAAGCCCATGTCATGCTGGTGGTGCTGATCCTCTTCACTTGTGCGCTCATGACCTTGGTTCCAGTTTCTCACCCTTGCCTATCTTGCTGCCCTGCATCAAACAAGTCCCTGATAACCCAGACTATTGCCTCCTTGTGAAAGGAGAGAGAAACACACAAAATGCTTTGCAGATAGTCTACCTGGCCCACATGGGTTCCCCAGTTTCCCATTGTTTGGCAGCTGACGAATATTGAGCTCTCCAACATTCAGTGCCATTTGACCCCGGTTGTGGCCACCAGTGGGGAACAAACCGTTACGACTGCCTTATATCATTACTCTCCTCATAGAGTGCATTGGGGTTGGGGTGCGAGGGACACCTCCTTCATGTTATGAACCATGCCATGTTTGCAGAACATTTATTTCGTAAATCACACCCACCGTACTAAGGTTGCAATGTCATTCCAACTTAGCACTCCACTGAAACCCCTTAGGAAGGAGACATACATAGAAAAGTCTTTCTTCATTCCCTGATTCATCTGAATCGAGTGATGTTTCTTGACAACCTTTGCCATTGTCCTAACAATTCTGGCTGCAAATGGCCTGCCTGTCGGGATAACTCTTACTGCTAAATTGTTCGCACAGGAAAGTTTGAATGCCGCTCAATGTTGCTTTTTCTGTTAGGATGTTCCTAATTTCTATTCAAAGGGCCTCTGTTTTGTTATGAGGCAGGGTGCACATGCTTGGAGGTGTCTGATTCTATGCCCAGGTATGTACTCTGGTCTTCTCAGGTGTCAGGGGCACTCCATTTTTTTCTGCACATTACTTGGAAAGCAAAAACGTTCCCTGACCTTTGGTTGTTTTTGCTTTCCCAATGAATAGTCATCCCTTTGACAGCCCAATCCAAGAAAGTGCTGAATGTCCTACAGTGAGAGCAGGAGACTGCGCAACCCATTGGCATGCACTTGTCGAAGCAAACGTGATCACTCAAGTGGAAACTTGTAGGGTGTACTGGTAGAAGCCTTAAGGCCAACACAAAGTCCGCCTCTACCAGATGTCCATTTGGGCTTGCTTAGCAGACCAAGTCTACTGAATCATCAAAGCAAGTAACTGAGCATGATCCTTCAGTGAGGGAATGATTTACTGGTGTGCATTGGATAAGACAAATGATGAATGAGACACAATTTGCCATGTTAATTCTTGTGGATGACAACTAGAGGGGAAATTATCAAGATGGCCAGTGGCAGAAGCTCAAAAAAGTGAGTAATTCGCCCCACTTGACCTTCTATTGCTAATTTGTCATCTACCACTAGGAATAAGTCCATGGCCAGCTTCAACCTCTGGGCCATTCTTATTAGAAGAGTTCCTGTGAATGGAATGACAAAGCCTTATGTGAAACAAGTGAACAGTAGTTTGTGTGCATCATGCCAGTGGTGGTCTGTGAATGGTACTGTCAACATGTCAATTTGGATTGGTGAGGGGGCTATGGTGTCAATCGAAATGTGGTTGCTTTGTACCCGTGTAGGAGGCTGGCCTGGCTTATAGTGGGGACCTTGTGGTACTTACACCTTGTGCCAGGTCCAGTTATCCCTTATTAGTAGAATAGAGGTGTTCTAGCAGCTTAGGCTGATAGAAGGTAGCTATAGCAGAGCAGCTTAGGCTGAACTAGGAGACATGCAAAGCTCTTACTATACCACTTATATCATATAGCACTATATCATAAGAAAACACAATACTCAGAGTTACTCAAAATAAAGGTACTTTATTTTAGTGACAATATGCCAAAAGTATCTCAGAGGATATACTCCCTTAGGAGGTAAATATATACAAAATATACACACAAACCAAAATCAGGTAAGTAAACACTTAGTAAAGTAGTGCAAACACTGTAGAACACAATAGAATGCAATAGGAGACAGTAGGCCTAGGAGCAACACACACCATATACTCCAAAAGTGGAATGCAAACCACAAATGGACCCCAGGCCTAGTGTAGTGTGTAGAGGGTCGCTGGTAGTGTAGGAAAACACAAAGGGTGTCCAAGATACCCCAGCCCAAGACCCTGAGAAGTAGGAGTAAAGTTACCCTACTACCCCAGAAAGACAGTAAAGTCAAGATAGGGGATTCTGCAAAGATAACAACTGACTGCAAAGCACTGAAGATGGATTCCTGGACCTGCAAAGGAAGAGGACCAAGTCCGAGAGTCAAGCAAGTGCCCAGGGGGGGCAGGAGCCTACTAAACCCCGGATGAAGGTGCAAAACGGCTGCCTCCGGGTGGAAGAAGCCGAAGATTATGCAACAACAGAAGGTGCCCGGAACTTAACCTTTGGTCAGAAGATGTCCCACGGCGTGCTGGAGAATGCAGAGTTGTTTCCATACAAAAAGACCGTAAACAAGCCTTGCTAGCTGCAAGAGTCATGGTTGAGGATTTTGGGTGCTGCCAGGGCCCTGGAAGGACCAGGAGGTCGCCCCTTGGTGGAGGAGACAGAGGGGGTGCTCAGCAACAGAGAGAGCCCACACAGAAGCAGGCAGCACCCGCAGAAGCACCTGAACAGGTGTTCAGAAGATCTGAGCACGGCAGTCGTCTTAGCACAACAAAAGAGGGTCCCACGAAGTTGAAGGTCAACTTAGCGAGTTGGGCAATGCAGGACGGAGTGCTGGGGCCCTTTGCTGTGCACGAAGGAAGTCTTGCAAAAGTGCACAGAAGCCCTAGTAGCTGCAGTTCATGCAGTACACAGGATTACTGTCTGGCGTGGGGAGGCAAGGACTTACCTCCACCAACTTTGGACAGAAGGGCCACTCGACTGTCGGGGACACTTGGAACCAGTTCCTGTGTTCCAGGGGCCACGCTCGTCAGGATGAGAGGGGACCCAGAGGACAGGTGATGCAGAAGTTTGGTGCCTGCGTTGGCAGGGGGAAGAATCAGTCGACCCACTGGAGATTTCTTCTTGGCTTCCAGTGCAGGATTAGGGCAGACAGCCCTCAGAGCATGCACCACCAGGAAACAGTCGAGAAAGCCGGCAGGATGAGGCGCTACAATGGTGCTGGTAGTCTTCTTGCTACTTTGTTGCGGTTTTGCAGGCACCTGGAGCAGTCAGCAGTCAATCCTTGGCAGAAGTCAAAGAGAGAAGTGCAGAAGGAACTCTGGTGAGCTCTTGCATTCGTTATCTGACGAGAAACCCACAGGAGCCCTCTGAGGAGGATTGGCTACCTAACCAGGTAAGAGCCTATCAGGAGGGGTCTCTGACGTCACCTGCTGGCACTGGCCACTCAGAGGTCTCCATTGTGCCCTCACACCTCTGCATTCAAGATGGCAGAGGTCTGGGACACATTGGAGGAGCTCTGGGCACCTCCCCTGGGGAGGTGCTGGTCAGGGGAGTAGTCACTCCCCTTTCCTCTGTCCAGTTTCGTGCCAGAGCAAGGCTGTGGGGGTCCCTGAACCGGTGTAGACTGGCTTATGCAAGGAGGGCACCATCTGTGCCCTTCAAAGCATTTCCAGAGGCTGCTCCTCTCAGGCCCTTAACTCCTATTTCCAAAGGGAGAGGGTGTAACACCCTCTCTCAGAGGAAATCCATTGTTCTGCCTTCCTGGGACTCGGCTGCCCAGGCTGCAGGGAGCAGAAACCTGTCTGAGGGTTGACAGCAGCGTTACCTGCAGAGAAAACCCCAGAGAGCTAGTTTGGCAGTAACCGGGCTCTATGCTGAAGCCCCGGGGATGCATGGAATTGTCCCCCCAATACCAGAATGGTATTGGAGTGACAAGTCCATGATCCTAGACATGTTACATGGCCATGTTCGGAGTTACCATTGTAAAGCTACACATAGGTATTGACCTGTATGTAGTTCATGCGTATAATGGTGCCCCCGCACTCACAAAGCCCGGGCAATTTGCCCTGAACAATGTGGGGGCACCTTGGCTAGTGCCAGGGTGCCCTCACACTAATTAACTTTGCACCTAACCTTCACTAAGTGAGGGTTAGACATATAGGCGACCTATAAGTTACTTAAGTGCAGTGTTAAATGGCTGTGAAATAACGTGGACGTTATTTCACTCAGGCTGCAGTGGCAGGCCTGTGTAAGAATTGTCTGAGCTCCCTATGGGTGACAAAATAAATGCTGCAGCCCATAGGGATCTCCTGGAACCCCAATACCCTGGGTACCTAGGTACCATATACTAAGGAATTATAAGGGTGTTCCAGTGTGCCAATGAGAATTGGGAAAATTAGTCACTAGCCTGCAGTGACAATTTTAAAAGCAGAGAGTGCATAAACACTGAGGTTCTGGTTAGCAGAGCCTCAGTGATACAGTTAGGCACCACACAGGGAACACATATAGGCCACAAACCTATGAGCACTGGGGTCCTGGCTAGCAGGATCCCAGTGAGACAGTAAAAACACCCAGACATATACTCACAAACAGGCCAAAAGTGGGGGTAACAAGGCTAGAAAGAGGCTACCTTCCTACAACCCGTTGCTTCACTTGCGTCTCTGGATTTGTCCTGCTTCGAACCCGGTTTACAGCAGGCTGGCACCATATGGGTGGCAAATCACTCGGCACAGACATGGCTATTTACATGCTGTCCCCTAAGTGCATGCATAGTTGCTGTAGAGGTGGCACAGTGAGTTGCCCTATCTCTGGGTTTGTTGGTCCATGCAACAGGAACCCCCACTTTGCTCCCCCCGCACCACCCTCCTCTCCACCCCAGGAAAGAGCTGCTTGAAATCTTTCCTGTCAGGCATTGCTCTGCCTCCCGTGGCTCCACCCTTTATGTAGAGCCCTTTCCCTTGCTCCTCTGAACTCCTGACCCCTGTCAGGAGTTCGAGGCCCTCCTCCACCCGCAGGCTTCTGCCTGCGCCTCAGCCCTGGTGTCCAGTGGGAGAGCTCTGCTTCCTACTAGGCTACCTTCTGCTTCTATCCTCCTTTTCTCTGCTTTGCTTTGCTCCACTACTGTCCCTTAGGGCTCCTTTTCCTTGTTTCTCTCTCACTCTGCTCTCTCACTTAGCTCTCCCCCTCTTTCTCTCCTCTGCTGCTGCCCCTGGCACCCTTCCCCCTTTTTTGTGCCATTTTTGACCCCCTTCCCTCTCCCGCCTCCCAGCTGTCCTCTCCTCCCCCACCTCCCTACTTAATGACGGCTGCTGCGTGGTAGGCTGAGCAATACCACTGACCTGGTCAGTGCATTGCTCTGCGTCCCGTGGCTCCACCCTCTGAGTAGAGCCCTTTCCCTGGCTCCTCTGAACTCCTGACCCCTGTCAGGAGTTTGAGCCCCTCCTCCACCCACAGGCTTCTGCCTGCGCTTCATCCCTGGTGTCTAGTGGGAGAGCTCTGTTGAGATACCTCAACAGACGACTCTCCTTCTACGCCTGACCCGGCATCTCCGCTCCGCCGACTTCGCCCTTGCAACCGTCCCAGGCGTCTTCAGAACTACAACTGGCAGTAGATCATTTTCACACCTCGCCGCCAAAGCGTGGAACACTCTTCCCACCCACCTGCACCAGACTAAAGGCGACCTTACCTTCATGAACTTCTCAAGACCTGACTGTTCGAGCAGTAGCAGCACCGTCCCCCACCTTTTCTCCCGTCCCCTCCTCAGCGCCTTGAGACCTTCATGGATGAGTAGTGCACTTTACAAGTCCCCTGATTTATTGATTGAAATAGTCTACTATGTCAAACCGCTGCCTGCCTGGCTGTGCTAGTCTTGTTCCTCCAATCCCTAGATGCAGGTGCACTTCTGGCCCCCACGTACCGCTTTCCACCCCATTGAGCTTGCATTCGTCATAGATAATCCCATTGTATTAACAAAGTGCTGGGCCTTGCTCTGAGAACGCTTCCTTAATTATTGTTCAAAGTATTGAGAATACTTGAAAAAGTTGTCTTAAGGTGCGCTCGGCCCTGCCTCTTTTAGTCTTGGTTTCCTGTCATTTTCATTGCATGTCAAGGAGGTTGTCTCCGTGCACTCCTTACTGTGCACTAGTAGGGAGAAGATTTAAATTAATCCCATTTTCCAAATCCTTTCTTTTGCATCTGAAGGTATCGTCTGTTCCGTAGATGTCCTCTGACGCTGCAAATGAAAAGGAGGAAGATGAGTACTTTGAGCCCGCCTAAATACCCCGAACATAGCCCGGACATGACACCACCCCTACGGAAAACTGAGAAAATAACTCGTGCCAGCTCCTTTTATCCTGATTAGCAAAATAGCCCCTGAAAAAATACTGTTCCCCTGAACAGTAGGGAAACACTTAAGTGCTGTGCCCTTGAATATTCCACTGCGGGTGACGTGGCCATTCACCTTTGTGCTCCACGTGAAAGCACACATTAAAGAGCCACCCCCTTATAGTATTGTTTTCACAGTAAGCTTTTAAAGCTGCTTAGCAAAATTGTGCTTTTATCGATATTAGAATTGACGCCTCAGGCATGTTTAAATGTCCCACTGATCACCGACATGGGCCACCCTTTGGCATGCGGAATTGCCCATGAACGTGACCTAAACTTTCAAGTTACCTTCTGTCCCTCCTGCTGAGTGATACACGTTACAATGGAGCAGAGTCTTGGGCTCCCGAGCTCCTTAACTTCATTGGACAATAGGGCAGTAAATGTTAAGTATTTTCAAATGACATTTGGTTTGACTAGTTCCGCCATATGTTTCACTTTTAATTTGCATTTAGTATTCATGTATGCATATCTACAATGCACATCGCAGCACACCTCACCCATAATTTGAAACGTCACATCCACAATCCATGCCTTTCAGAGCGTAAGGTTATTTTTAGTAGTTTATGAACAGTACTTCAAAGTTAAAACATTTTGAGAAATGTGCCAAAAATTCCCCAAACCACTGCTTGCTCTTTGCTATATCCTTATTTGAAAGGAGGTTAAATTGTCACTCATTTTAAACGTACCAATGGAATAAAGTATTTGACGTGCGATAAAGATAATCAGTCATATAGTCAATCGATTTCCTGCCACAGCCTGTATAGCCTTTTAACGTCACTGTTGTTAGCTCATTGTTTAATGTTCATCTGTCATAAAGTTGATAAACTTCTGTGAAAATGCGCACAACTTAGATTTATTCCAGGTTTCAGTTTTTACATCCATAGATCATGGAAACTGTTTGAGTAATTGTCTTTGGCGGGAGTAGTGAAGAGATAGTTGGTTTGTACGTATTGGGATGCTTAACAGAAATACATTTTTGTGGACTCGTGGAAGATCGTGCGTATGCTATCTAGAATGTGGCAACAAAAATATTGCTTAGATGTCAAAGTTGCATTATTTGTATTTGTTAGTAGATTGATAATTTAATATTATTTCTAACAAAGTGACAATATTTATTGCAAGAAAGTGCAGTTAGATTACACTGTATACCTGTATGTTGCTGTTTCTAAACACTGTAAATAACTTATGGTACTCAATTTATTGGCTTCTTAAGGGTGAAAGGTTGAGTTGTCCTGTAAGAATTAGACCTTGATATTCGAGGATCATGACTAATGATCATCATGTTACTCAACCCATTCCAAAATTACTCAGGTGCTAGCCCTTATGGCCCCTTAATTGGGTGACACATTATGGGTAAAGGCTACAGTCATCTACCATTAAATGGCAAGTTTATGTCACACTTAATGTAATTTTAATATATGTTATGAGAAGAGTGACATCCTGCGTTATGGCCCATGTAAACTCTGGCTCAAAGACCCTAGCAGAATTGATGTAACAAAATAAATTGTGTGAGCCAATGTCATTACACTATGTGTAGAAGATTTGTGGGTTTTTTTAATGTCAAAACTACCAAATGGCGCACAGTGTCTGATTGTGAAAGACATCCACTGGACTTACCAAGAACTTACAAAGGCTTACAGCTTGCTCATTGCTTTCTAATGGTTGGCTTTACTGTCACTCTTTTTTGCTTTATTTCTATTAGATAACTTTCCTTGTTTCAGCCTCTCCATCCTGCCCCTCCTATGGAGAATATTATCTTTACTGTCTCTTTAGTGAGCTGCTTTCTATGCTTTCTGTGCTCACTTTTACAAGCTATTTTATTGTTTTTGTTTAAGCACTCCATGAGTATGTTTTCCAGCCGTCTCCCTTGTATGCTTTTCTCCTCTCTACAAATTTATTTCGCCCATGTGCTGCTCTCCTCCCCTGTGCTTGTGTTGGTCTCTGTCGCTTGTGTGCTTCTGGCCCCCCCACTTCATGTTGCTCTCTTTTGCCCTTGTTCTCTCCCTGTTGTTACTTCTCTACATGCCCACCGTGTTTCTTCATCCTTTGAACCCTGTGTTATGTTGCTTCACACCCCTTCCCAATCTGTTCATCCATTTAATATTTTTGAAGCACCCTTGTACTACTTTAAAAAAAGTACTTTTGAGCTGCTTTTTAGATCAAGCCTATTAGACAGTGCACACGAAGTCTGCTGCTATGCATGTTGTGCCTTACCATGAATATAGAGGGGCTTGGAGCCCGCCTATTGCTTTGATTTACTTGTCACTCCTATTTGCTTTCTTATTATTCATGTCACAGCTTGCTAATCTTAAGTTTGTCTCTACCATGGGGCATTGCCTCTTCAGCATGTGCATGTATACCTGGTGTCTGTGCTTGATGTCAATGGACTATGTTTTCCTTTTGTGTAAGCTCTCAGAGAGCCTGTGTTTTTGAACCATCTCCCTCATATCTTCATCACCCCTTACTGCTGTTGCCTGTCCCTGTGTGCCTCCGTCCTCCCTCTTGTACCCACTCTGTCCCTTTTGTGCTTGCCCATGTGCATCTGTATGTTCCATATGCTCCCCATGCCCTCACTGGTTTGCTTCTATGTCCCATGCACATCCTGTGTGCACTTACAGTCCCAATGTTTACACATCTCCCTCCCTCCACTTATTGCTTCCATGTCTCCGTGCCCTCCTTGTGTTGATCTGTGTACAACCGCTGTAAGAAACTGGGTTATTAGTTGAGCGGGGTAAGAACCATCTCAAGTAAGTAACAATAGTTTTTTTTAAGTGAAAATGTTTATTGGGACACATCCATAAAACATAAATCATAAAACAGCTGTGAAACCACAAATACATACAACAGTAAAACCAGTTCGCCCAATACATACTTAAAACCGTGCTTAATAAATAATACAAAATGGGCAATCTCGGACAATAGAACCATTCTCTCCCTACTGGAGCAAATCTGATATTTAAATAAGGGTCTTAAGAACTTGAAAAGAGCTGTCTTCTAAAATGTGCAAACAATGTGTGACATACAGAGCATTTTTATATGAAGAGGGCATGCATAAGCACCATTTTCCCTTTCTACCTCATTGTAACAAGCAGGGCTAGAGAAGATGGGATTGCATCCCAGTCTAATATTCAAAATTTCCTTACGAAGCTTCACCCTGACCTAACATGGGCAATGTAAACTTTATTGCGGGTTTCTCTAGTAAGTAGGTCTTATTATTGTGTACCCCACTTTATGGACCGATTCCCTTCTAGCCTGTTTGCTAGGAAAGGGTAACCATCTTTTGATTGAGCCCCATCTAGTGTAAAGGTATTTAAGACCCTGTATCCTGTTATGAACGTCCGGGGCCCATTCCCCTTTGCTGGTGAGGAGTTCTTCCCAGCATGATTAGATATTTTCAATACATCTCCATCCTGCCCTAACTTATTTAAGAACTTAAGTTAATGAGAATTGGCCAAAACATTCCAAGGAACTAAATTAATTTCTCCTCCTTATAGCCTGGACAGTTACAGCCTAAGATAAACTTAATAGGCCCTTAAAATCTGTACTTTCCACCACATCCCAAGTGAGGGAAGGGTCAAGTGTTAGAATTTCAGCACCATATAGGGCAATAGGCAGAATTTTCCCTTCTTAGGCTTTCATGAGGGGAGCCGAAGACATGCCCCAATACAACAGATTAAACTTAGCCAAACACCTGGTTTGTAACTCAGCTCTGGATCATATGCTCCTCATATGGACACACCACCTTAAATTTCTACAAAATGTAAGCCTCAGATATTTATAAGTATCCACCACTTCAAATCGGGTTAAGTTCAAGACCCATGTGAACTTGGGGATCCTTTTCCCAAATACCATTATCTTAGTTTTCTCCATATTTATTTCAGGGAATTAGCTTTACTATAAGCATCAAGAGTCTCTAATGTCCTTTGTAGAGCCAGTGGTGTACGGTCTAACAAAATTAAATCATCTGCATACAGCAAGCAAGGAATGTGCACAGCCCCTACTTTTGGAGAAAATTCATCAAATAATTAAAAAAATTAGGATAAATCTGCCAAGAATAGACTAAATAGGGTTTGGACCAGAACACACCCCTGCCAATATCATTTGAAATTCTCCTGGATAAACACACAAAACTATCCATTTCACACTGAGCCCAGTTACGATGCAATGCCTGAATCATTTAAAGGTTTTCTAAAGTTGTGGTATGAGAGGTCCAATACTTATACTCATTTCTACCTTTGAAGCTGGCAAACTTTAAAGGGAAGTTTTTGTGGTGCACAAGATACTGCCTTTCCTCCCCTGGCCCCAGACATACTTCAGGGGGTTGGAGACTTTGTGTAAGGACAGGCAAAGCCCTTTGAAGGTGCAAGTGTCAGCTCCTTCCACCACTCTAGCCCAGGAAGACACATCATGATTCTGATGGATACAACTACCTGTGGATTCCTCCCGTTATGAATTCTCCCAATTCGCCAGCATTCAACGGAAAATTTTCTTCCTAGCTCTCCACGTCGACGAGGACATCACAATAGCACGGCTCCGCACGTGACTTTGTCTGACGTCACCGTGGCAATAAGAGGTCCTCGCCTGCGTACTGACGTCAGTTCCCTTTTTTCCGTGCCTTCGACGCTAATGGTTTTCTCTTAGCTCTCGAAGTTATTGTTTCAAAGGTGTCTGATTGTACTCTGTTACAATGTCTCCTCCTAGAAATTCAGGGTTTAAACCTTGTCGGGAGTGCAGGGTCTAATGTCAGTCACGGACCCTCACGAAGATTGCTTATGGTGTCTCAGTTCAGACCACGATGTAGGGGAGTGCATTTCCTGCCAAAGGATGAATCCAAAGGTTCTTAAGGAAAGAGAGGCTAAACTCTTTTTAGATAAGGAAAAGAAGGAGCACAGAAGACATCGGAGGTCTAAGACTAGAGACTCGTCATCCCATAAGTCTCACAAGAAGAGGCGTCAACACTACTCGCGGCATCATTCTTCTGGAGGTAGATCTCGATCTCCATCCCGAAGGTGTCGTACGATATGGGAGGTTAGTCCCACTGTGTCTCCCCAGCCTCAAAGTCCTCAGGCTTCGTCAGCCCCATCGCTCATTGAAGTGGTTAAGTCTCCAGCGGGTCCTTGCTTTTCACCTGGACCTCATCAGTCAGCGCCACAGGTTCCGGATCCGGTCCAGGCACCGCATGAAGATCCGAGGTTTCCTGCATTCCCGAAACCAGGAGCGGATTCAGTGGCATTTTTGAATGCCATGTTCAATATCTTCATTAAGGCTCTGGCCCCTGCTGGTGCATAGGCTGGTCCCACGGGTCCTTTAGCATTCTCCTTGGGCTCTCTGGTGCCATACAAGTCGGCTCCGTTCGTGCCTTTTTATCAGGCTGAGGATGCCGGTTTGGCGCCGATGACTTTGCCTCATAGCCCTCCGGCACTGATGACATTGTCGCTTGGACAGATGACGCTGATGATAGCGCCTCATATGCCAACTGCGTCGATGGAGTCGGCTCCGGATGGACGGAGTGCATTGCCTTCTTCTCCTGGGCCACGCCCATCGCTTTTGAAACCGGCGACGTCGACATACTCCATGTTGATGCCTAGATCGGAGGCCAGGTTGAGATCGCGGAGGAGGGCGTTGAGGCTTTTGGAAGAGCAGGAATACCAGTGCAATTGATGGAGGAAGGAGAGATTGCTGAGCCCTTGGGAGATTTTCAGGGCCTGGACTCACCTAGTGGGCTGGACACTTCCCCTGAGTGTGACCTTTAATCTCCAGGAGCGTTTACTGAGGAGGCGGCTTCCTTTCACTCAGTTATCGAGAAGGCTGCAGAACTTTTAGACCTTCCATTGCCAGCTGCTGAAGTCAAAACTAACATTTTAACTGAAGTGTTACATCCTTCTTCTACTTCAGGGGAGCCCTTGCTCCCATTCAATGATGCTCTTACAGAGCCTATCGTAGAGATCTGGAGAAAGCCTGTAACATCACCAGCTGTGTCCAGAACTGTTGCGAGAAGATACAGAGTTGCACCGGGGGATCCAGGATTTTTGTCACAACATCCAACTCCAGAGAGTTTGGTAGTCTAGGCTTCGTGTTCTACTTGCTCTGCCCCAGGTTATTTTCCTGTTACTCCATCGGACAGGGAGTCCAAGAGGATGGAGCAGACGGCTAAGATAACTTTTTTTATCCTGCATTATGGCTCTGAAGTCTGATATGTGTATGCCCTGATGGACACAGCTAGTGCTGTGATGCCTAACTTGCCGCAGGATATGCAGGAACAGTTCCATGAACTCCTGTTGTACACACAGGCGGCGGCGGCCAAGCAGATTATCCAGTCTGGTCTGGATACTACAGACTCAGTGGCTAGAGTGATGGGTACTAATGTTGCCACTAGGAGACATGCATGGCTGAGGTCTTCTGGATTTTCATCTGATGTCCAAACAACTTTATTAGACCTTCCTTTCGATGGAGAAAAGTTGTTTGGGGCCAAAGCAGACTCTGCCTTAGAGCGCTTTAAGGACAGTAGAGCTACAGCAAAATCTTTGGGACTGCAGGCTTCCACATTGACTCCTTTCAGGTCCTTTAGGAGGTTTTAGGGGGTTGGCCGTGGAGCTGCTTTTCGTGGGAGACCTCATTCCTCGTCTCAACAGTCTGCCATCCTTTCCTATAGGTCCTTTTGAGGACGGGGGAGGGTTAGAATGCGAGGGGCCACCCAGGAGCTCCATGCCTCATCTTCTTCCTCTGGTGGTGCACAACAAGGAAAGCAGCCTTAGCTTTCCATCCATTTTCTCCACGAGTGGGAATTAGTCACATCGGACTCCTGGGTATTGAATATTGTCGGGAAAGGCTATGACCTTCCCTTTCGGAAGTTTCCCCCTCCCATCCGTCCCCGTCCTTCGTTTTGTTCAGAGGATCATCTCCTGTTACTTCAGCAGGAGGTCCTTTTATCAAAAGGTGCAGTGGAGTTGGTTCCAGAGCAGTAAAGGGGCCAGGGTTGCTATTCGAGATATTTCCTGATTCCCAAGAAGGATGGTTGATTGAGGCCTATCCTGAATCTGAGAATTTAGCATTGGTTCCTCAAGCAGGAGAAATTCAAGATGCTGACCCTGGTGCAGGAGATTCTGGCGTTGAACAAATAGGATTGGATGGTGTCGGTAGACTAGCAGGATGCTTAATTTCATATCCCTATTCTCAAGTCACACAGGAAGTATCTCCGGTTTGTGGTGGGGTCACAACAGTACCAGTTTGCGATCCTTCCATTTGGTCTTACTTCTGCACCTCAAGTCTTTACGAAGGTGATGGCGGTGGTTGCAGCGCATCTCAGAAGGAAGGGAGTATTGGTATTCCCTTACCTGGCGACTGGCTGATCAAAGCCAAGTCCACAGAGCTTGTGCTGCAACATCTCCAAATAACAACACAGTTGTTCAGTCTGGGTTTTACGGTAAACGTGCCCAAGTCTCACCTGGAGCCCTCTCAACGACTCCTGTTCATATGGGAAGTAGTGGATACAACATTGAATCAGGCCTATCCCCCTCTGCCTTAGCGGATTCAGGATATTCAGGCGTTGATTCCAATGTTTCAAAAAGGGCGGTTGTTCCAGTCCTCAAGGTCCTACGTCTGCTCAGTCTGTTTGCTTCTTGCATTCTGTTGGTCACTCATGCACGTTGGCACATGAGAGCTCTCCAATGGTGCCTCCACAAGCAGTGGTTTCAACACAAAGGGGATCTCGAAGAGTCGATAACGACTGTCAAAGGCTATTTGTCGGCGCTGTCAGCCTGCCCTTGCCTTCCGGATCAGCCTTCTTTGTTTAAATCAGCTATAGTTGTTAGGTTCTTGAAATGTCTAACAAACAAATTTCCTCCCACTCAGTTTCGTATGCCTCAGTGGGATTTAAATCTAGTTTTGACTTTCTTAATGAGCACAGCGTTTGAACTTACGCATTCTTGCTCGTTAAGACTGTTGGTCTTTAAGACAGTTTTCCTTATAGCTATTAGCTATTACGTCTGCTAGGCGTGTGGGTGAGCTTCAGGCTCTTAGTGTCAAGCCTCCCTTAACATCATTCTATGCTGACAAAGTGGTGCTGAAAACCAGGGCGGCTTTCCTTCCTAAGGTTGTCACTCCTTTCCATATGGGGCAGTCTTTTACTCTTTCATCTTTCTATCCTCCTCCTCATCCTTCAAAAGAGGAAGAAAGATACACTAGCTAACTGTGGATTCCTCACAGTTGTGAGAAAGTAGCCTCTTTCTAGCCTTGTTACCCCCACTTTTGGCCTGTTTGTGAGTATATGTCAGGGTGTTTTCACTGTCTCACTGGAACCCTGCTAGCCAGGACCCCAGTGCTCATACGTTTGTGGCCTATATGTATGTGTTCCCTGTGTGATGCCTAACTGTCTCACTGAGGCTCTACTAACCAGAACCTCAGTGGTTATGCTCTCTCTTTACTTTACAAATTGTCACTAACAGGCTAGTGACCAATTTTACCAATTCACATTGGCATACTGGAACACCCTTATAATTCCCTAGTATATGGTACTGAGGTACCCAGGGTATTGGGGTTCCAGGAGATCCCTAGGGGCTGCAGCATTTCTTTTGCCACCCATAGGGAGTTCTGACAATTCTTAAACAGGCCTGCAACTGCAGCCTGAGTGAAATAACATCCACGTTATTTCACAGCCATTTACCACTGCACTTAAGTAACTTATGAGTCACCTATATGTATAACCTTCACCTGGTGAAGGTTGGGTGCAAAGTTACTTAGTGTGTGGGCACCCTGGCACTAGCCAAGGTGCCCCCACATTGTTCAGGGCAAATTCCCCGGACTTTGTGGGTGGGGGGACACCATTTCACGCATGCACTATACATAGGTCACTACCTATATATAGCGTCACAATGGTAACTCCAAACATGGCCATGTAACATGTCTAAGGTCATGGAATTGTCACCCAAAGCCATTCTGGCATTGGGGAGACAATTCCATGATCCCCCGAGTCTTTAGCACAGACCCGGGTACTGCCAAACTGCCTTTCCCGGGGTTTTACTGCAGCTGCTGCTGCTGCCAACCCCTCAGACAGGTTTCTGCCCTCCCGGGATCCAGCCAGGCTTGGCCCAGGAAGGCAGAACAAAGGACTTCCTCAGAGAGAGGGTGTTACACCCTCTCCCTTTGGAAAAAGGTGTCAGGGCTGGGGAGGAGTAGCCTCCCCCAGCCTCTGGAAATGCTTTGATGGGCACAGATAGTGCCCATCTCTGCATAAGCCAGTCTACACTGGTTCAGGGATCCCCCAGCCCTGCTCTGGTGCGAAACTGGACAAAGGAAAGGGGAGTGACCACTCCCCTGACCTGCACCTCCCAGGGGAGGTGCCCAGAGCTCCTCCAGTGTGCTCCAGACCTCTGCCATCTTGGAAACAGAGGTGTTGGGGGCACACTGGACTGCTCTGAGTGGCCAGTGCCAGCAGGTGACGTCAGAGACTCCTTCTGATAGGCTCTTACCTGTGTTACTAGCCTATCCTCCTTCCTAGGTAGCCAAACCTCCTTTTCTGGCTATTTAGGGTCTCTGCTTTGGGGAATTCTTCAGATACCGAATGCAAGAGCTCACCAGAGTTCCTCTGCACTTCTCTTCACCTTCTGCCAAAGGATCGACCACTGACTGCTCAGGACGCCTGCAAAACCGCAACAAAGTAGCAAAGACCACTACTGCAACCTTGTATCGCTTATCGCCTGTTTCCTGGTGGTGCATGCTCGGGGGTAGCCTGCCTCCTTTCTGCACCAGGAGCTCTGAAGAAATCTCCTGTGGGACGACGGAATCCTACCCCTGCAACAAAAGACTGCATCACCGGTCCTCTGGGTCCCCTCTCGAGCGTGGTCCCTGGAACTCAGCAACTCTGTCCAACTGACTCCCACAGTCCAGTGACTCTTCAGTCCAAGTTTGGTGGAGGTAAGTCCTTGCCTCCCCACGCTAGACTGCATTGCTGGGTACCGTGTGATTTGCAGCTGCTCTGGCTCCTGTGCACTCTTCCTGGATTTCCTTCGTGCACAGCCAAGCCTGGGTCCCTGACACTCTAACCTGCAGTGCACAACCTTCTGAGTTGTCCTCCGGCGTCGTGGGACCCCCTTTTGTGTCTTCGGGTGGACTCCGGTTCGCTCCTCTTCCAAGTACCTGATCCGGTACTTCTGCAGGAGCTGCCTGCTTCTGCGAGGGCTCCCTGACTTGCTGGGCGCTGTAGGAGGCTGGACTATCTTGTAGTGAGTACCTAGGGGTACTTACACCTTGCACCAGGCCCAGTTATCCCTTATTAGTGTATAGGGTGTCTAGCAGCTTAGGCTGATAGATAATGGTAGCTTAGCAGAGCAGCTTAGGCTTAACTAGGAGACGAGTGAAGCTTCTACAGTACCACTAGTGTCATATGCACAATATCATAAGAAAACACAATACACAGACATACTAAAAATAAAGGTACTTTATTTTTATGACAATATGCCAAAAGTATCTCAGTGAGTACCCTCAGTACGAGGATAGCAAATAAACACAAGATATATGTACACAATACCAAAAATATGCAGTATAGTATTAGAAAACAGTGCAAACAATGTATAGTTACAATAGGATGCAATGGGGACACATAGGGATAGGAGCAACACAAACCATATACTCCAAAAGTGGAATGCGAACCACGAATGGACCCCAAACCTATGTGACCTTGTAGAGGGTCGCTGGGACTGTAAGAAAACAGTGAGGGTTAGAAAAATAGCCCACCCCAAGACCCTGAAAAGTGAGTGCAAAGTGCACTAAAGTTCCCCAAAGGACATAGAAGTCATGATAGGGGAATTCTGCAGGAAAGACACAAATCAGCAATGCAACAACAATGGATTTCCAAACGAGGGTACCTGTGGAACAAGGGGACCAAGTCCAAAAGTCACAAGCAAGTCGGAGATGGGCAGATGCCCAGGAAATGCCAGCTGTGGGTGCAAAGAAGCTGCTACTGGACAGTAGAAGCTGAAGATTCTGCAGGAACGACAAGGGCTAGGAACTTCCCCTTTGGAGGACGGATCCCTCACGCCGTGGAGAGTCGTGCAGAAGTGTTTTCCTGAAGAAAGACCGCAAACAAGCCTTGCTAGCTGCAAGTCGTGCGGTTAGATTTTGGATGCTGCTGGGGCCCAGGAGGGACCAGGATGTCGCCAATTGCGTCTGGGGACAGAGGGGGCGTCGAGCAAGACAAGGAGCCCTCTCAGAAGCAGGCAGCACCCGCAGAAGTGCCGGAACAGGCACTACGAAGTGGAGTGAAACAGTGCTCACCCGAAGTTGCACAAAGGAGTCCCACGCCGCCGGAGGACAACTTAGGAGGTCGTGCAATGCAGGTTAGAGTGCCGTGGACCCAGGCTGGACTGTGCACAAAGGATTTCCGCCGGAAGTGCACGGAGGCCGGAGTAGCTGCAAAAGTCGCGGTTCCCAGCAATGCAGTCTGGCGTGGGGAGGCAAGGACTTACCTCCACCAAACTTGGACTGAAGAGTCACTGGACTGTGGGAGTCACTTGGAGAGAGTTGCTGGATTCAAGGGACTTCGCTCGTCGTGCTGAGAGGAGACCCAGGGTACCGGTGATGCAGTTCTTTGGTGCCTGCGGTTGCAGGGGGACGATTCCGTCGACCCACGGGAGGTTTCTTCGGAGCTTCTAGTGCAGAGAGGAGGCAGACTACCCCCACAGCATGCACCACCAGGAAAACAGTCGAGAAGGCGGCAGGATCAGCGTTACAGAGTTGCAGTAGTCGTCTTCGCTACTTTGTTGCAGTTTTGCAGGCTTCCAGCACGGTCAGCAGTCGATTCCTTGGCAGAAGGTGAAGAGAGAGATGCAGAGGAACTCGGATGAGCTCTTGCATTCGTTATCTAAGGAAATCCCCACAGCAGAGACCCTAAATAGCCAGAAAAGAAGGTTTGGCTACTTAGGAGAGAAGATAGGCTAGCAACACCTGAAGGAGCCTATCAGAAGGAGTCTCTGACGTCACCTGCTGGCCCTGTCCACTCAGAGCAGTCCAGTGTGCCAGCAGCACCTCTGTTTCCAAGATGGCAGAGGTCTGGAGCACACTGGAGGAGCTCTGGGCACCTCACAGGGGAGGTGCAGGTAAGGGGAGTGGTCACTCCCCTTCCCTTTGTCCAGTTTCGCGCCAGAGCAGGGCTGAGGGGTCCCTGAACCGGTGTAGACTGGCTTATGCAGAAATGGGCACCATGTGTGCCCATGAAAGCATTTCCAGAGGCTGGGGGAGGCTACTCCTCCCCTGCCTTCACACCATTTTCCAAAGGGAGAGGGTGTAACACCCTCTCTCAGAGAAAGTCCTTTGTTCTGCCATCCTGGGCCAAGCCTGGCTGGATCCCAGGAGGGCAGAAACCTGTCTGAGGGGTTGGCAGCAGCAGCAGCTGCAGTGAAACCCCGGGAAAGGCAGTTTGGCAGTACCAGGGTCTGTGCTAGAGACCGGTGGGATCATGGGATTGTGCCAACTATGCCAGGATGGCATAGAGGGGGCAATTCCATGATCATAGACATGTTACATGGCCATATTCGGAGTTACCATTGTGAAGCTACACATAGGTAGTGACCTATATGTAGTGCACGCGTGTAATGGTGTCCCCGCACTCACACAGTCCGGGGAATTGGCCCTGAACAATGTGGGGGCACCTTGGCTAGTGCCAGGGTGCCCACACACTAAGTAACTTTGCACCTAACCTTTACCAGGTAAAGGTTAGACATATAGGTGACTTATAAGTTACTTAAGTGCAGTGTAAAATGGCTGTGAAATAACGTGGACGTTATTTCACTCAGGCTGCAGTGGCAGGCCTGTGGAAGAATTGTCAGAGCTCCCTATGGGTGGCAAAAGAAATGCTGCAGCCCATAGGGATCTCCTGGAACCCCAATACCCTGGGTACCTCAGTACCATATACTAGGGAATTATAAGGGTGTTCCAGTATGCCAATGTAAATTGGTAAAATTGGTCACTAGCCTGTTAGTGACAATTTGAAAGAAATGAGAGCGCATAACCACTGAGGTTCTGGATAGCAGAGCCTCAGTGAGACAGTTAGTCATAACACAGGTAACACATTCAGGCACACTTATGAGCACTGGGGCCCTGGCTGGCAGGGTCCCAGTGACACAACTAAAACAACATATATACAGTGAAAAATGGGGGTAACATGCCAGGCAAGATGGTACTTTCCTACAGGTGCCCCCTCTGTCTCCTCATCCAAGTGGCGACATCCTGGTCCCTCCTGGGCCACAGCAGAATCCAAAAACCCTAACCGCGACCCTTGCAGCTAGCAAGACTTGTTTGCGGTCTTTCTGCGTGGGAACACCTCTGCAAGCTTCTTCACGACGTGGGACATCCATCCTCCAAAGGGGAATTTTCTAGCCCTCTTCGTTCTTGCAGAATCCACAGCTTCTACCATCCGGTGGCAGCTTCTTTGCACCCTCAGCTGGCATTTCCTGGGCATCTGCCCACTCTCGACATTGTCGCGACTCTTGGACTTGGTCCCCTTGTTTCACAGGTACTCCGGTCCGGAAATCCACTGTTGTTGCTTTGCTGGTGTTGGTCTTCCTTGCAGAAACCCCCTATCATGACTTCTGTGCTCTCTGGGGGTTATAGGTGCACTTTACACCTACTTTTCAGGGTCTTGGGGTGGGCTATTTTTCTAACCCTCACTGTTTTCTTACAGTCCCAGCGACCCTCTACAAGCTCACATAGGTTTGGGGTCCATTCGTGGTTCGCATTCCACTTTTGGAGTATATGGTTTGAGTTGCCCCTATAACTATGTGCTCCTATTGCAATCTACTGTAACTTTACATTGCTTGCATTACTTCCTTTTGTTATTACTGCATATTTTTGGTATTGTGTAAATATATCTTGTGTATATTTGGCATCCTCATACTGAGGGTACTCACTGAGATACGTTTGGCATATTGTCATAAAAATAAAGTACCTTTATTTTTAGTATATCTGTGTATTGTGTTTTCTTAAGATATTGTGCATATGACACCAGTGGTATAGTAGGAGCTTTGCATGTATCCTAGTTCAGCCTAAGCTGCTCTGCTATAGCTACCTTCTATCAGCCTAAGCTGCTAGAAACACCTCTTCTACACTAATAAGGGATAACTGGACCTGGTACAGAGTGTAAGTACCCCTTGGTACCCACTACAAGCCAGGCCAGCCTCCTACCAGTCCCACCGCCTCCCCGTTGCCTGTCTGGTCATACCAAGACTTTATTATAAGTGTATATATGTTTTGATTATTTTTTATATTAATAAATGTTGTGCTTGTATTGCATCCATATGTATATATGTGCTATTGTGAGGTCAGTTTTCGGCTGTTCTCCTCAAAGGCACGTAAAAAAGGGTGAAACTGACGTCATTACGCTGGCAAGGACCTCTTATTGCCACGGTGACGTCTGACGAAGTCGCATGTGGAGCTGTGCAATTGTGATGTCCTTGTCGACGTGGAGAGCTGGAAAGAAATTTTTCCATCGAATGCTGGCACATTGGGGGAATTCATAAGGTGAGGAATCCCCAGGTAGCTAGTGTATCCGTCAGAAAAAGTGTTACCGAAGGTAAGTAACTTATTCTTTACAGGGCACACCTCAGCTGTCTTTGTGTGACTATCCAGAGTGAATTCACAAACAGCCCAACTATCATCCTGATCCAGATGTGTATTCCACAGCCAGGCAGATGCCCAGAATGGTTAAGCAAGAACATGCCTACTTTCCAAAAGTGGCATTATCAAACCTACAATTTAAAAACAAACTTCACCAAAATATGTATTTTTAAATTGTGTGTTCAGAGACCCCAAACTCCACATCTGTCTGCTCCCAATGGGGAAATTACACTTAAAGGATATTTTACGGCAATCCCATTGTTAACCTATGGGAGAGATAGGCCTTGCAATAGCGAAAACCAAATTTAGCAGTACTTCCCTATCAGGACATGTAAAACACACCAATACACTGCACCGTGCCCTTAGGGGCTGCTTTGGGCCTACCTTAGGGATGACTTAGACAGTTATTAAAAGGGAAGGTTTGGGCCTGTCAAATGGGTGCACTTGCCAGGTCAATTGGCAGTTCCAAAACTGGTAGCATTCGATTTACAGGCCCTGGGCACACATATGGTGCAAGTTACTAAGGACTTACTAGTAAATCAGATATGCTAATCATGGATAAACCAATCATCAATATCATTTAGATAGAAAGTACTTGAACTTCATCATTGGTCAGCAGTGGTAAAGTGCCCAGAGTCCTAAAGCTAACAAAAACAGGTCAGAAAAATAGGAGGAGGAAGGCAAAAAGTTTGGGGATGACCCTGGAAAAGGGCCAGGTCTAACAGTGACGAACAAATATTTAAAAGGAAAGTTTCAGTCTGTCAAAAAGAGGTTATTTGCACAGCCAGGTTACACTGTTAGGCCTGGAGACATGCTTTACGGTGCCACTGCAGTGGATAACACAATGAATGCTGCAGTTCACTGGTAGTATTTATTTTACAGGCCCTGGATACACTTGGTATCTTACAGGAAGGACTTGTAGGCAAATTAAATCAACCAATCAGGTAAATACCAATTTTGCCATGTTGAAAGGAGAAGCACAAAAAGTTTACCACTGGTTAGAAAGTGCACACAATTCGATAGCTATCAAAAATAATGTTCAGAAAAAACTTTCGGGGCTACCCTGGAGAAAGGGCACATTTCTAAAACCAACTCTTCCCCCTTGTTGCTTCTGTGACCACCACCTTCCCCTATGTTGTTTCTGATACCCCTCTACCACTTCCACTTGCGTTGATTCGCCTGCCCATTGTTTCCGGTCTCTGTTGCGTTTGCACCCATCACACCCACTTAAAAAAAACAAAATCACATTTGCATATTTTGTTTTGTTACTGAAAATACAAAAAAACACTTGACTAAAGAAAAGGTTTGGCTAAAGGAAAAGGTACAATGATGCGGGCACGTCATTTTGTAAGCAAGTTAATGCATACTTCTATCAAATGACATGGATGCTTTTTTTTTCTTTTTGTTTAACGATCCCAAATGGATTGGCAAACAAGAAAAATAAGAAAAACAAGTAGCACTAATGACCGTGTGTGCTGGTAGTTGTGAGATGTGTTGTTAGCTTACATAGGGCTTATAGTCTGTTCACTACTTAATATGTTGCTTGCTTCTTATTCATCAGCTCCTGTGGACTTTCCTTCCTCTCTAGTGCGTGTCCATCCCCAGGAACATGGACCCATTGCTTGCTTCCTTCCACTGCTCCTTTTTCATATGCTCCTTTTCTTCCTTTTTGGTTAAACACTGTACTAGAATGCATGTTTTTTCCAGCTGTCTCCTTCATATACTTCATGATCTTCTTACTCGCATGTGTCTTTCTTTCCTTGCCCTCCATACTTCAGTTGCTGTTCTGTATGTTGCCAAACACTGAAAAACCTCACACCGTGACTGGTCGAAGTCTAAAGGAAGGTCCTGTTCCTACTCCCGAAGTAATTCCTGCAGCAGATCATACTTGTATCTAAAGTCTATGGGTAGGTCCAAATGAAACATAAGAAATCAAACCTGGAATTGCCCTCCTCCAGCCGCTCTCGGACGCCAGAGAGGGCTCAAGGATGTCAGTCTCCCACTCAGTCTCACTCCTAATCTCCATGGAAGCCAGATCCAAGTCTAGTCACCCATAATTTCCGGGTCTGTAGGGAACATCACAGCAAGTGGAGGTCTTTATGGAGGTCATGCTGTGCATTTGCTGCACTTTACTGGCTCTCTCTGATGTGCACTAGGGCCCCAGGGATCTGCAGAAGCCTCCAGTTTCATGATGGTTCTGCCATTGGTACTGTCTGTGTACCTTGAACCCATGTAGGGTTCAGCATCTGCTCTGGTTCAGACTTTGGTTCCAGTGCCACCCACTGCTCAGATTCCCTTTACATCGGCAGTGGTACCTATGCAGGAGGAAGATTTGCAGCATGTTGTGCTCTTTAATTCGGAGCAGAATCCACCAACACCTTGTCTGAGGCCAGGCCCTGATCCTACTGGACCTCAGCCAGTGGGCATCTCTTCTGATTCTGATAATTTGCCCTTCCCCATGATAGATGCCAGAGTTTAGTCATTTTGCCAGTGACTCAGACAATGACAGTTTTGATGAAGGGGATAATTCTGTCCACCCTTATGATGAGGAAGATTTGTATGAAGAGCTTCAAGCTGCCACTGGCCTGGATACTACTTCAGACACTGGCCTTGTTTCTCCTCACGGTCCTGCCATAAAAAATGCGCCTCCTTCAATGTATGCTGAGCGCAGCAAAAATACTATACTTACAGCTCCCCACTGTGTGGGTGAAGAGTATTGGTCTGATAGAGCTTCTGCAGCTTGGTTAAACCTCTATAGAACCTCTATGATTTAATAAGCTCCTCACGGATACCGTCTTGGGCACCATGTTTGAGACAGCCAGTTAATAGGCAGGTCACTCAATAACAGCCCAGCACAAGGTGACCTCGGCTTTCTCACTCTGCATCCCACCCCTGAGTAGAGTCTACCAATAGTCAGGCCTGCACCTTCCCCATTACCCCACCTGATTGGAAGTCTAAGATAATAAAGATATTTGGCAAGTGCATCTTTTCTTGCATAAACTTTGCTATGTGATCAGTGAATTCCAGTAGTCTCCTAGGTCACTAGTCCCATGCCCCGTGGGACACAATGGTGCAAGTGGTACCTGCTGTTCTGGATAACCGTAGAGCGTCCCTGACCCAAACTGTCCAGGCAGGTTGTGCCACAGCTAAATTCCCTCTGGCTTGGACATGACCAACAGCTTAGATCTGCCAATGGATACAAGGCAGGCATTTTGGCACCACTCCTGGATGAGGTCTTAGGGCTTCTCTAGGAATGTCCAGGCATCTTTAAGGGACATGCTGTTCTATGGCTTTCACCTTTTTTTAGACAAAGCACATTTAGCACTGGTACAGTTTAAGGAGAGCAAGGCATGTTGGTTGAGTCTCTTTGGCCCCACCAGAAAATTTCATCATCCGTTTCTCCCCCTAAGAGGTTATGGCAGACGTTTTCCGTTTTGCTAACACCAGCGACCCCCCTCCCACCCCCAACACCCTAGCAGAATCCAATATTTCCTTCAGAGGTGGCAAGCCATCACCTCACACAAGAGGGCCTTCCAAATTGTACATCAGAGTGGCGCCCTCCCACTACCTTCCACCCTGCTGGACCTTCCACCACCATCAGGGCGACTGACAGAGGACTACATGTTCGTGTTGCAGCAGGGAGGACAGACCCTTTTGGCCAAAGGGCCCAGAGCGAGAGTTCCGGCATCAGAAGTGAGAGCAGAGTATTAATTCTGCTACTTCCTGGTACCAAAGAAGATCAGAGGCCTTCATCCAGTTTTAGACATCTACCCTTTCAATGCCTTCTGGCAGAAGGACATATTCATGGTGATGAGGCTAGCCCAGGTCCTGCTAAGTATGCCCTAGTCCCCAGAAATTGGATGGTGGTGTTGGACCTGCCGGACACTTATTTCCATATTACCATCCTGCAGGCCCTCAGGTGCTTCCTGCTATTCACTGGGGCAGGAGCATTTTTAGTTCACAGTGCTGCTTTTTGACCTCACAGGTGCCTCTTGAGTTCTTATCCGGTTCCTAAAAATATAGCAGGATTGTGTATTATACACAATACAACCTCACAATATAGAGACTCAGTTCACATATACCATCAGTAAGTGCTGTTGTAACTTGGCTAGCTCACAGTACCACACGCAGCCCCCAAACAGAACAGAGTAAGATTTTGTTGGCAATCTCGAACATGACACTGTGATCCCCAAGGAATCAGTGGAAACTGATCTGACTTTTTGTTAGTTACTCTTGCACGTCCAAGGTAAACACAAGAAAGATACAAGACCAAATAGTAGCACAGAAACTGTTTCTGTAATAAGTTAGCATTCTTCTCACACTATGAGAGAGACACAGATTGGCTTGTTTAGTCTGGCTGAAATGAGTTGTCCACTAACAAGCACACCAAGAAAGCAAAAAAGTTACATTGTGTGCTCAAATGTGTGACCCTGGAATTAGCTGTGAAGACCATATGTTACTACCAAAAGAAGAATGGAGATTCCAGTTTTAAGGACCTAAATCTAAAATTGCACCTGCATAAAAGCCAAACGACACAGTGTTGGCGAAAGTCATGGCATTGGTCTCAGCACACCTTCAGAGTTACGTTATGGGGTTCACAAGGACAAAGCAAGGGAAGTCTGTGCGCAAATGGACAATCTCCTGATTGATTATTCTCTGCTTTAATAGCTGCTATGCACTGGCTAAGAAGCAACCTCCATTAAGCTTAAGTGCTTATTCCAGCAGAGCCTGAGCTGCTACAGCTGCACTGGTATGTGGAATCCCTGTTAACAAAGCACTATTGCCTCAGCGTCCAAGCCAACAAGAGGGGCTTTTTACCCACTCTTTCCTGCAGGACTCAGACACGACCTCCGAATCCACCCCAGCTGGTGAGGTGCTTCTATGGTATCTGTTTGTAAGGTGAGGATTCTGCAGTTAGATGTTTCAATGAATAGGTCACTTGTGAAGCATAACAGCTCTCTAAAATAGACATCCCGGTGCTCCAGTAAGTAGGAGGAGGCATAATGAGAGTATGTGAGCAGTGGTTTAGTACATCTTAAGAGTCCGGTTTTAAACTGTTTGGAAGCATATCACAATGTCAGTGAAGTACCAGGAGGTTTATTAAAAGGTTTTTAGGCCTGTAGAACAAAGGAAGGCCTTTTCTCATCTGCTTCATCATAGGCATTAACAGGTGTGCATCTGGCAATCTCAGAACCCTGATGGCACGATAATGTTTTACAATTTCAATCAGATACCTGGGGCCCATACCATAAAAATCCTAGTATGTGAGTACTAAGTTTTTAAGCTGAATTCTCTCGCTCACTGGGAGCCACTGGAGGGATCTGATAGGTGGGCTTATAGTCTGATCTCATAGTATCTTCAAAATCAGTCTGGCTGTGGCATTTTCCACCTGTGATGCTGCATAACCAAATGAGGCCAAGACCAAATTAAATGATTTAGGATCCGCCAATCTTGATGCAGCTAGAGCATGTACTTCTGTCTTTTGCACTGAGACAGACAAGATGTCCAAAAATCTCTTTAAAAAGTGTAACAAAATGAGTGTAGAGGAATAATTTGCTGTCAGTTTTGACACCTAGATTTTGTTCCATGCTTCTGGGGCAGCAGGAATATCCCAGTTCCTTAGGCCATCAATATGGCAACCATATGGACTGAGGGCCACGGAAGATCAACGTTTCAGTTTTGTCTGAGTTTTTCTTTTTTCTCTCTCCAAAAAACTGGTTTTCATCTATTGAGTGAGGCATAGCTTAGAGCGTCCTGAGAAATGGCAGGATTTTTATCAGTTGTGTATTGTCTGTATACGAAACCATGGTAAGGCCATAGGATTGAAAAAATAGAGTTAAAGGGGCCATGCATACATTTAATACCATAGGGTTCAATGAAGAACTCTGTGGCACTCCACAGGTTAGCACTTTATATTTTGACCTAAAGGGAGAGAGTGTAATTGATCTGCTAGAAAGGAAAGATTTTATCCAGCTGAAAGCAGGCCTATCGAGGCACACTTGCAGGTCAAACAACCAAGATGGAGTTTGACACTGCATTTAATTATAGGAATAAGTTCAACAGCATCAGAACAGCAGGGTGACCTTGATTGAAGCTGAACTTAACAAATTCGAGCAGTATTGATTCCATACAGTGATTTGTTGAAAAGCAGACTGGATAAAATGCAATAGCCCATTGTGTTCTACATAGTTAGACAGCTAGCAATTGACACATTTTTCTACCATATTTGAGGCTGCTGGAACCAGCGATATCTGACAATAATTCAACAGGATATTATAAAGTGCTG
Source organism: Pleurodeles waltl (assembly GCF_031143425.1). Taxonomy (NCBI): domain Eukaryota; kingdom Metazoa; phylum Chordata; class Amphibia; order Caudata; family Salamandridae; genus Pleurodeles; species Pleurodeles waltl. The sequence goes on along the minus strand of NC_090446.1, from coordinate 420,443,610 downwards.
GCTGGTTTCAAAGAGTGGTATAATGTAAGCACTCTTCCACCAGTCAGGTACAGTCATGTTCTCCATTGATTGATTAAACAGTAAATTAATCTTGCAGATTGATGATCTGCAGTGCTTCCTTAATTATTTGTGGGGGCTAGGGTCATATGCAATGCTGGACCTACACTTAAAGTTATAGAGGACTATTCCAGCAGGTTGATGGTAAATTGGGACAGGTGCTGCTCATTAGGAGAGACAGCAGGCTCCATAGTAGGCAAATCACCGATATTACTTGGAGGAACTTTTCTGTATCTTGTCATGAAAGGACTCAAACAAGTGTTCACAGTCGTCAAATACAGTGGTCTAAGGAGGGAATAATGGCAGGGTTACATGCTCAAAGACTAAGATTTAACACTTGTGACGAATTCCTTAGGGCCTTAGAGGCCTCATTGTTTTTCTGAATATGAAAGCCTGCCTCTATCGCCCTGATAAAAAAGAGACCTATAGGCTTTGCCACTGTTTTTTGTTTTGTTTTTTTAAATCGCTCAACGGATGAGTGGGATTTAGGGAGCGGATGCGGAAAGCAACATGAAGGGAGAAGATCACGAGGGAAAAAATCTGTAAAGGGAGAAGCACATGGGCAACAGAGAAACAGCAGAGTGGTGGGGCCAGGCAGAGAAACATATGGCCAAGAGAGAAACACATGCCGGTGGATGATGAGAAGCAAGTGGGTAAGAGCACAACGTGGAGGGTAGGTTGGTAGAATAGCACACAGGCGAGGGAAAGCAATACGAAGCTTTGTATATATGTACAGAAGGGATACAGCTTGGAAATATATGCACACAGATGGAGTGCTTAAGCTAAAAGAAAAACATAAATTGCTAAAAGTCAGCTGTAGAAGGTATAAAGATGTTAGGTATAGAGGTGTTAAGATCTATGCTCCAGATAAGAGGCATACACAAGAATAGCAAGCAGTGACAAGTAAAGCCATTGAATAAAAAACAAACAAATGAAAGTGACAGTAAAGCCAACCAGTGGTAAGCAATGGGCGGACTATAAGCCCAGGGAAGCTGTTCAAATGTCAGTAATAGGTATAGCACTGCTAGCTGGTAGACTCAACCTAAAATCGTTTTTCAGTAGCAAATGCAACTGTACATTGACCACTGACTCACTAAAGCTGATTCTCTGCTGGATATTGTAAACTGCGTATAATGTTCATAGTGTGAGATACCTTCGCATTACTCCATTTGTATCCCATCTCGACTAGGGACCTACAAGAGGGAAATAACGATCCACCTTAGCAGTCGCAAAACCACTGCAAATAATCCCAAACTCACCCACCCCAGTACAAGACAACAGTTCCCTGTCTGACACAACTTATACATGTTCCAACATCCAGTCACCATCTAATGGGTTTATTAATGTGTTGAGGGAAGCTTGGCCTGTGAAAAGTGGCCCCTTGACAGTCACAGTCCTACATTACGGGCATTGTAGGAGAACTGGAATAAGTTATGATTATAATTGTAGTTATTGCATGATGTTGGTCTAGCTTCTCTGGGTCAAGTGGAATCAGAGGCAGTTGTCGATTGATTTCAGCAGGTCACTATCCTTTTCTGATAGTTGGCAAGTAGAGCTATCTCCATACATGTAGTCAGCTTCAGTGTCAGTGGTGACGATTGGTGAACTCCTTTCCATTGCAGTTTTCACTGCTATGTTAACCATATCTTTATTCTTTGAAGCTCTTCCTTTGATAGCTTATCCTCTTGTTGGGGATTTAGTTATTCTATGTTGTCGTTCTTTAAGGTAGTGAGGCTTGGTATTTAACTTTATCTGGTTGGAGTCCTTCTTCCTCTACCCACTCCCAGGCATCTTGAGGACCTCTGAAAAAGTGGGACAAGCCATCCGATAGCACCGTCAGTGTTGCCAGAAACATCAACATGTATAGCAGCCCCATGCCAAACAATTTTTGTTTGACTGCTAGGAAGGCGGGTTCTGCTACTACACCAGCTCGGTATAGTCCTGAAATATCATCACTCTAGTTTTCCAGAACTTTTCCAGTGTTAGTCCCTGTCCCTTAAAGTTAAATATTTGGATCTCAGGATCCTGGAGGTAGTATTTGTGCTGAGACTTGTGTGGTCTCTAAAGCATGTTAGAAGCTTTATTCATCTTGTGGTACAATCTTCTGAGACGGTCAGTTTTTCGTAAAATTGACCCTGTTAGCAAGTGCATTGCTTTTGGGTAGTCGAGCACCCATATATTGTTACATTTAGATCTCTCTTTAGTGTTCTGTCCCCTGTATTCCAAAAGCCACACCTGCTCAGTTTGGTTTAAAACATGTTTCTCCAGTTTCTCTGTATCTGGCCTCAGAAAGCCCTGCTGTTTTTTTGTGTTCCTTACTTTGATCAAATAGTTTCCTCTGGTCGTCCAAAGCAGTCGTATAGCCAAAACCACAAAGTACGTTTTACTTTCGACTGCTGAGCTTGAGACTGCTATGGCATCTATAATTTTATCCAGGTTTTCCCTGGGTGCTTTCAGGGAGGCATTCCCCCAGTCGGGATTTCCTACCTCAATATGGGCACTAGTTATTTCCGACAACAACTTCCTGTCTGATTTTTCCCATTCACCCTACTTGGACTTGCCCATTATTGTGCCAGACAAATTAAAAGTTCCCACAGCGAATTTACAGTAACTAAACACATCTAGGAAGTAGCTGAGGAGGCTTTTTCTGCATGTTGCCCCTCTCAATTCAGGACCCATCACCAGTGGTTTCCTGTTACTATGCTTCCACAGTTTTGTGGCAGTACCTGTAGTACTTCCCCCACACCTCTTGGTTTGTTTTTACCTTCATAGGTGACCACGACTGAAGCACTCCATTGCCTGGAGGCGCTTCAAGGATTCAGCCTACGAGGGCACCCGCTGCACAGGACTGTTTGTGAAGTCTACTGGGGCAGAGTTGAGGCTGTGGTGAACAGGACTACAAGTCCCACTTTCCCTTGCTGCTATACCGCCAAAGATGTCACCGCACCAGGAGGCGCCACAAGGATTTAGCCCGCGAGGGGCTTCCACTGCGCGGGACAGTTTGTGGAGTTGGCTGTGGCCGAGTGGGGGCTGTGATGAGCAGGACTACAAGTCCCACTCTCGCCTGCTTTTGTACCGTTCCATGTGTCATTGCGCTAGGAGGTGCTAAAAGGATTTAGCCCGCGAGGAGCTCCTGCTGCGCAGGACGCACCCTGGCCTGTCTCTGCCTGTTTGTGGCCGGATGAGGCTGGTTTGGGCCTCCCCCTCTCTGCCTTTTTGCTCTCTGGTATAGGAAACGTGTCTTCTTTCTATATCTGCACCTCAGGTAAGGTGCTGCAAGGGTGATGAGAGGGTTGTGGTAAGTGGGATTGAATTGGCTGAGCGCAGGCAATGGACTCTGGAGTGCCTTTGACTGCGCCTACAATTGAATTCAGTAATGTTGCTGCAGCAAAAAACACCACTTCTGCTAATATGGCTGTGGACTATCTGCTATCTTTGTGCTCAGGAGCCAGCACAAATGCAATTGCCGAGGTGTTGTATAACTATTTTAGCGATATTTTACACACGTTATTGTAGCTACCTAGGCCTGCAGCTGTGCACTTTCACCTAGATACATTTTCGTCACCATGTTTTTATTTTCTAGCAAGAGCCACTTTTGCGGTGCTGTTTTATTATTTGTCGCATTGTTCTTTCGCCTAGGAAAATATTGCGTTCTTAGCAGAGACTCTGTGCTCCTTCCAAGGCTACAGTCAGCTAGGATTGCCAACAAACGTGGTATTTATGATTAGGCTTAGTATGCTGTGTTCATACTTAGTGTAGGAGGGAGGATTATAGATCCATCCCCCTTGTGACAGTATGGTAGGACTGTTTCTGTGTTTTACACTTCTGGTCATGTGCTTGCTTTTATTGTGTTTTTTCATCGTAGTAACTGCTATGCACACGCTTTAACTGAGATACAGTTATTTCAATAAATGTTTATTGAACTATACTCTGCCTCTGTTGTCTTTGCCTGAGTGAGATTTTGGTAACTGAGAGAAAGGGATGCGATCTGATTTACCACGATTCCCTCAGGAGTCTATCTTGCCATGTGCCAGGTTGCCCCAATTATCTCGGTCAGAGATGAGGCGCTGCTAGTTAGCCGGAAAATCTAGATTAGGCAGACAGGTGTCACCTTGTGTGGAATTGTACTCCGTAACTGCAATCCAGGCGATCCTACTGCCCAAATCCAGTAGTCTCACTACCGTAATGAGAACTTACGTGACATGGCGCTCAACGTTTGGTCAGGCACTAATAATCGGATCCTCCTAAGTATTTTGGCTCACTAAAGGCTAAAGACACCTCAATACTATATACGGAGACGTCCGTGGTATTGAGTATTTCCTCTTCAATTAGATAGGTAGGACCTATCTTAAGCTGAAGGTTGTTCAAGCTTGAACCTTAAAAGGATTAATCCCCAGTTGGTATCCTTATCTCTGAGCACATAAGTACCAGTAATATGGCGAACCCTCAACAGGTAGCAACTGCAATAAATATGAGGCCCCCCCTTTTTACTGCAGATTTATTGGCAAACGACCTAACGACCCAAGGGGGTCCAGTTACATTTGTTGTTGAGGCTCATGCAGCCTACAGAACACAACGTTTTTATTCTTGGGTCACCTTTCAGCAGCAGATGGAAACGCACATACATTTCATAACTACACACTTGCAAATCCACCTGCACAATATAGAGCTTTTGCATATTTAGAGATACCTTTATCTTATCAAGACCATAATAATTGGCTTGATGGCTCCCTACCCCATACAACTCTACCTGTTAGGTTAGGTCCTTTGAGTAATGATGGCACGACCTGGCCTTTATTGGCCACGTATACACCACATCCTGACGCAGCAGCCTTGGCAATAGCTGAAGTCCGCCACTTACATTTAGAGGTTACAACAATATACAGACTATTAATACAATTTGTGATGCGAACATTAAATACAAACCCAGCATGCGCTGCTCCAGCCCAACCACATGCAGTAACGCCAGGCATTAATCCTGCTACTGTACATTCGATCATGGGTAAGGTACCCGCCAAGCGGGAGGAATTTCTGCTTCTGTTAAACGCAATGGAAGCAGTTTTTCCCAAGACGGGACCTCAGGATAAACATTGAATTCTGACAATGTGTTTGCCATTCACGATGGTTCCCACGATTGAAAACTGCAATACATGGGGCACGGTATTTGCCTCGCTCTATTCTACCGCACACAGTACACCAACACTTAACAATCTTGCGGAGGTGTTGAAAAAAATTCAAGATGAATACGGGGCTGGCCTGGCCCTAGATTTGGGGGTGCAATTAATGGGAAATTTTGCCACGGTGTCCTCAATCATACTAAGTAACCCTAAAGGTGAAGCATTTGCACTAACAGTGTGCCTGCAGCTCTGTCATGTTCCTGCACAGGATCAAGAATGCCAGCTGCCAAGCATTATTGCTGAAACCTACTCTAGTATTGGTCGAGGTAATCTGGGAGCGAGACTGATTAACCACAGTACAAGGTAGATCCAATAAGGATGCTGCCAATCAAACACCTGAGGGCTCCAAAAAACGCTGAGATAAAAAAACAACAAACACCTAAGAAAGAAAGGGGAGAATAGCCGCATATACGTAGACCCCACAAAACAGATATAACCTTAGAAATAGGGATAATATAAAAACGCCTGACATATCTGTATACTGATACATGCCAATCTTGTTCCTTTCAGGACTCACTGGAAAAACACAGTGAGAGAGGTGGGCGGTCAGGGTGGCGTTCAAAGAGCACTTAACAATCTGCCCAGAAGGTCTCTGCGGGGAAGGGGGGGGGGGGTGTACTTCATAAGAGTGCCTGTTTGGAACTCGAATGTATGTTCCAGATCATGATGGTCCTGGATTGGAGGCGGCAGATACACCTTTTGTCATAAATGAACGTGTCACTGTCTTGCCGGAGTTACAACAATTCCGTGATAGTGCATCTACCAGTGTTGCTTCCTCTGGATTTAGGGATGTACCAGTAACATCTACTGGCTGGAATCCTACGCTAGGAGATCTAGTACGTGAAAAGATTGCTGTGAAATAGGAGGTCAATCTTTCTTATCGTGCACCGGTTCCAGTCCTGGGAATACACTGGACCAGAACTATCATTCTACCGCCGATGCCTGGTTCGAATGAGAATCGCTTTGTCTCAATCGATAATGTCAAACTACCCCTCCCCTCCCCTCCCCTACTCCATGTGGCTGATCCTGCACAGCAGACCTAGGGGACTTCAAGGTAAAGCCCGATCCCTCCCACTACCAACCAGGATGTTCCCCTACAAGTCATCAACAGCAATGCTGACACCTCTCTGAGTGTGGGGAGGGTGGAAAATGAGCTTTCATTAGTTCCACTGGCAACTACTTCTACATTAATTTCTGCTGATACGGTGCAACCTTCTACAAAGTAAACACAAATGGATGCTGTAATCTACTGTGCACCACTGAGGGAATCTTCTGCAGCTTCTCCTCTTCAAAATAGACCTCCAGCATTTGTATGTACAAATGATGGTTATTTGACGTTGATGACTTTTCCTCACTCATCTGCCTCAACTGTGACTAAACTGTCAAGAGCACGTAAGCTAATACATTGGCTATAAAATCACATTTTTCTTCACATAAAATACACAGACACATGTCCCTAGTGAACATTACAGCTATACCAATTCCTGATGGGATTGTTTGGGATAAAGTTTTATTAGATCGATATGGTCCTACAGAGGTCATTCAAAATCCATATGTATTCAAACTTTCACTGACTATGTAATTACACCTAGAGTGATTTCTGATGAGTTGGATGTAAAAACAGTTGATACTATGATGTCCTTTCTACAGTATTATACAGTTTTTTTTAAATGATGTGTACCAGTTTAAAGGAAATTATAGACATATGTTCTGTTACAATCATTATGGACATCATTTCATTCACAGAGCTAGTACCCCAAAGACTATTATTAAATAGGCACAATGGGATCACTGTCTGACTCTGCCAGTGGGCAGCTCAAAAACGTTTACTGAAAAGTTTGCATATTTTTCTGGGCACAGTGTTAAGAATGTAGAGTCCTATTATTTCAGATTGCCATGAATGGACGTTTTGAATGTTTTTTTGACAGATACAAAACTAATATATTCTGATTCCTTTGTTTCCCGATTGGCAGTAGAAGGTTATGAACATTAGTTAAATTCTGATTCAAAATGTCTGTGAGGAAGGAAAATGTGTCAAATTAGAGGAATAGAAGCTTTATATAGAGCCTCTATGATTCCTGTACAAATGATATTTTAAATGATACAGTACAACAAACTAGTGGGTTTAGGCTTAGCAAACATCAGAGAATTAAATGTGCCCAGTATTCCCGTCCCTGCCAAGTTGAACAAATGGCAAAAGTATATAAATGCATCTGAAGATCAGCTCGATGAGTGGTTTCAGAATGGAATATAAAACACGCCATTTTCACATTCTGATGGGTGGTTATTGTGGCCTGTAGACACCAATGGGTGCCATACACGTTTTGTAAACTCCTCGGGGGGGGGTTTAGAAATAATAGGCCGGACCCACGCTATATATCCTTAGAACACTCGGGTATTGTGATAACATATAGTGTAGGGAAACTATGCTAGCAATGGATGAAGGTCTCCTCACTAAATGCTGTCAAAGAACCTCTTAGTCTCCTGTCCCATAACACGGATGTACAGGATTTTCTGTTAGGCCCCAGAAGACAACACACAAAACGCTTTTTATTTGAAACATATAATGAAATTTGGACACTTTCCCAACAAGAAGCTGTTGCCCAGTTAAGGCAAATAGATCAAGAACATTTACAGAAAGCATTAGCTGTCGTAGATAATGGAATTAACACCTTGTCCGACCGAATTTACACTTTAAATAACATTGTGTCCTCTGCAGTAGACTTAGTACAGAGTGATGTGTCATTTCTGCAACATGGACAAAGTCAGGCTAGATCCATCATGCAGTTAGGTTGGACATTACAAACTCTGAAGGCAGATCGCGTCCCCTGGCAACATGTGAGCACAAGGGAGATTTTTTCAACATTTAATTTAACGTGACCGCAACAAATGATGGCTAAGAAGGAAGCAACATATATCATGTTGAGAATAGAGAAATTAGAAAAGTTGCCTTTTACTGTGGCTGAAGTACCATCTGCTGAATGGTTAACACATAGGGTAATTAATCTGCCTATTTCAACACTTCAGTTTACATCCTACTTGAAACACATTCCAGTAGGCAGATATGAAAGGCTAGGAGATAGTTAAAACAAATGAGGTGTGGGATCTCCCCTTTTCGTGCAAATGTTTCAATGGCATGAAAAAGGTCTTCCTTAGTGGCAGCGAATGCAGGACTTCTGTGAGCCATTCAATGGTTTGTAAACAGCTGTCCTTGTACGGGGCATGTAATGCCTCCGCAGCAAATTTGGCTTGTTGTCTGAAGGGGGTACCGGTATCCTTGAATAGACTTACTGTCCAGGTGCTCTCCAATGGCAGCTATGTGCTCCTTAACAGTGAGAGTTGTTGTGGAATGCAAGCTGGAATACCTTAAGTCTTTTTGGACTTCCAAATTGTTACTTGTTGCGGGAATGCCCTGTTCCCCTTCCCTGCACATTTCAAAGGCGTAGCGGACATCTGGCCCCATATTGCTACTTCTGATGTGAATTTTGACAAGTTGAGCAGACAAAAGGCTTTGTTTCAAAAACATGTGGCACTTACATCAGCCCGCGAGACCTATGCGCTTTAAGTTGCGAGGTCATCAGCGGAGATTGTCCCTTTTAAGTACTAACTTTCTGAGACATTTTGGTGAACTTGTGGGACGAATATTCAGTGCCTCCAGTACTACTGGATTCGCCCACTTTTTTAAGGCTGTTGGTTCTGGTTTCGTTCACACCTTCTCTTCCATATTCGGTTTAATACTTTCAGCCATGCACTCAATTGTTTCGAGTGTTTTCGGGGAATTTCCGATTACCTTGGCTATAATTGGTGGCATTCTGCTGTTGTTACTTTTTCTGCTCAATGGCTGTCCCTTTACAACAGGGAGGACTGAGAGCACTGCCTATAGCGCAACTGTCATGAACGCATGATACAGTATTTCGGACTGTTCTTGCAACAGTTGGAGTGTGACTGGTCTTTGTCATTCTGACCGGTTTTGGATTGTGTGTAGCCTGTGTTTTGATGACTTTGGTGCCTCTTTGAATGTGCACTGGATGTCTCTTACTTCGCAGCACGTACTTTCATTGGACACTGATCTGCTGATGTTCTCGATAAGGGCTCATTATCAGAAATGCGCATTGACGGTGCGCCTGCTGTGGGAGGCTGCCTATGAGTTACCCTTTGTGGATGCTGCGACTCTTGGCTTACTGATGGGCAATACATGGAATGCTACTGCCTCAGCTGAAGCTAAGGCTTTGGAACACAAGTGCTTTATGGTCTTCCTTTGACATGATTTGGATATTTGACCACCTGCCGAAGTGGAACATCGCCTAACTTCAATTGTCCTGGATATAGTTGGCGATTTCCAAAATGACTCACTTTTGATATTCTGTTCCTTGTAACACTCTGTGGTATTTGAAATTGTCCTTTCCTACAGCTCGTGTTCCTTAACTTGTTATAATTGACATCTTAGTTATTACTTTAGTTTAGAGTTAATATGCCTCAATTTTAGCTTTAGCTTTGAACCACTTTTGACCGGCAAGGGGAGGGTGTTGTATAGCTATTTGAGCCATATTTTGCACACATTATTTTTAGCTACCTAGGCCTGCAGCTGTGCACTTTGTCCTAGATACATTTTGGTCAGCATGGTTGTATTTTTCTAGCAAGATCCACTTTTGGGGTGCGGTTTTACTATTTTTATCGCATTGTCCTTTCGCCTAGGAAAACACTGCGTTCTTAGCAGAGACTCTGTGCTCCTTCCAAGGTTACAGTTAGATAGGATTGCCAACAAATGTGGTATGCTGTGTCTTTAACATTCACAGAAAGAGGGAGCTATTTCTTAGAATTTTAGCAGTTTTATTACAAGAACTCCTCTTTGTCTCAGACACGTTAGAGGGAGATTCAAGTGAGATGACCATGACTGTATGCTGATTGCTGAACGCTTTGCTATGCTTGAACAGCTGAGCCCCTGATCCATATGGGGAGGGTGTCTTTCTAGACTACAGGCCTCTTCTCCAGGTATGAGGGATGATGTTCCCCCAGGGGGAAACCAAAAGGGCAGATTAGGCTTAGTATGATGTGTTCTTACTTGGCGTTGGAAGGAGGATTATAGATCATCCCCCTTTTGACAGTATGGTATGACTGTTTCTGTGTTTTAAACTTCTAGTCACGTGTTTGCTTTTATTGTTTTATCATCCTAGTAATTGCTATACACACGCTTTTATCTAAGATGCAGTTACTTCAATAAATGTTTAATGAACTATACTCTGCCTCTGTTGTCTTTGACTGAGTGAGATTTTGATAACAGAGAAAGGGATGTGACCTGATTTACAACCACAATTCCCTGAGGAGTCTATTGTGCCATGTGCCCGGTTCCCACAATCATCTTAGTTAGCCACAAAACCTGGATTAGGCCGACAGGTGTCACCTAGCGTGTAACTGTACTCCGTACTTGCAATCCAGGCGATCCTACCACCCAAATGTAGTAGCCTCATTACCATAATGAGAACCTTCACATCAGAGGTTGCCTCTGAGTTCACACCTGGGCAGGGCAACTCTCTCTTCTTTGCAGTCTGTTTCCATTGCTACCACCAATCACAAAAGGGAATGGGGCAGACCAACGGCTGTGGAGCGGAAACAGCCCTTGTGTCCGTCCGTCCGTCCCCCCCTCAACATGAAGCACTTGTTCTCCTGGATTCAGCCTCTAGCATCTACACAAAGTGTAGCTGAATCCAATCCTAGCTCCTCCAAACAGTCCATGGCATCGCAAACCAGCAAAACTTTGTTTTAAGCCATTTTATTGATTGAGTCGCTCTGTATGCGAGTTGGCAACATTTTTGATGAAAAACGTAAACCCTTAATTGAACGCTTGGACTGTCTTAAGGGTCCATTAACTAGTAAATCTGATTTTATTTGCCCTGTAGCTAGTGGCGGAAGGTCTAGTACTTTTCCGGTAGCCTTGCAACAGCATGGAAGTGATTCTATTTTCGTTCCTCCTCAGACTGTTTCTGGTGTTGTATCTGTGTCTGGTGTTGGTTGCATTCGGCGGCCCACTAATTCCATGGTCAGGGGGCGGGCCTAAGCAGTTTCTATTGTTAATGCTGCGCCTCAAATGTGTAATTTTGGTCGTTCATATTCTATCTCTGTGCCGGGTCATGGTCACTTAGCTACTCCTTCTAAATTTCTTTGAGCCTTCCACCTTCATCCTGCCCCCATATGTACTAATTCTGGATGAGGTTTTGCAATTCAAACCTGATCAGCAGGAGTCCTGGGAGCAGCTAAGGAATAAGATTGCCTATTGGCTACATGTGCATAGACGCTTTAATGCTTGGGGGCCTACTGATATAATTATGCTGAGGCAGGTTGGTTGGCTGGGCCATTCTGCAAAAAACATTAGGGAGGTTGCATTATTGTAAATTTTCGAAGGCTTGCTTATGTTCAAGAGGTACTATGCAACAATGAATCTCAAAGCATAGATGAGACTGAGGTTATTAACCTTCCATTGGGTTATTTTTATAGCCCGCCATTCGTCACATTGCGCCCCTACCATTTGAGCTTGTGCACACTGTGTGGTATCCCTTGCTCTAACATGTTCTCTTGCACTTGGTGAGTTGGAACAGGTAGACTGACTCAGTAGTTGCCCCCCACTACCATCCAGGTGTCCCCAGGGGAACAGGAGCCTATGGGAGCTGTTGATAATTGCATCCCTCTCACTGTGGTGGTGGTTTCGGATGAAGCAATGGGGCATCACTTACCTGACTTATCCATCTTAGTCTCAGTGCTCACTATGGATGGAGCTAACTTAGGGGCTCTAGAGCGCACTAGTAGCAATCTTAAGGACATAGATATTGACTCCTTTAGAATCTTAAACTGGAATGTGGCTGGTGTTGCTAATGGTCTTGCAGAAGGCAGATCCATCCTGCCACTGGCTTTTTCAGATGGAAGAGATGCATCAAAATTCACTTTTCTTTGCAGACTGGACACGACTGACTCTCTAAGCAGATCCATTTAATCAGCAGTGGTACTTAAGTGCCTTGCCTGGCTGAGATCCACTGCCCAAAAGGACCAAGACCTCTGACATATTCTAGACCTTCACCCTCTCAACTTCTTTCTGAATTGCATAATTGTCGATGTACTTCAGAGTGGGCAAACTATTTTTTCCTTTCTCTACCCTTCATGCTCCTTGGCCTGTCTTTGCCCTCACAGAGCGAACAGCGTTGGTCATATTGTTCACACTGTTACCTAACCAGTCATTTCTTTTGGCTCTCCCCTTCACGCTCCATAGCTTCACACTCCTTAGCTTTCACAAAAACAGTAATTGATAGATAAATGTTTTACCACCCCCCCTCCCAAAAAAACCACAGAAATCCTCAAAGCATCTCTCCCGACACTGCTGGAGAGCCAATACTACAATATTCACCGCACTCTGGGAAACTCGCCCCTTAATGCTTTATAGTCCATTACTTTTAGAAAACATTTTTGCTCAAAACTCAGCCTGTGGTGGTCCTGGGACAATGGGACCAGCACCGAAACATTCACCACAATGTGCTCTTTCTGTCGATCTCTTCTCTGGGTCCCCACACTAGGTCAGTGGTGTCCCCAAAATAATAACCCCTCCCACCATTTGGTGTCTTTTTAAGCACTCTCAAGGTTGTAACTTTAGTTTTACAGCTGGGAGTAGTTGTGTTATAAAGGCCTTGTTTGTCATTTCATTGCAGTTGGCGTGCTGGCCCTAAAAATATGTAATGCGCTGTGCCTCAAGGGACTAAATGTATGGTTACAGTGCATTACTTTCTGACCTTTTTTCATGTGGTTATGCACTCTAGGGGCTAACTGCATGGGTACCTGGCCATATTTTTTACAAATGCTAATTTCATTGTGGTGTCCTCTAAGGGCTGTTCTGAGCATTACAGTCTAATGCCAAAAGTTTATTTATGATAAAGTTTGTACATGTTTTATTAATCTCTCTGTTATGCAATTATGACCATGATTCAGGTCAACTTAACATCCTTATTACACTATGACTGTTTGAACACACTTGATATGTTTGGGTAACCCTTCCAGTTTACTTCTCTTGTGACTCCTCCGTGGCTGTCTTGTGTCTTTTTTCAGGGTGGGGGGTGGGGGGGATTGTGTTAGCCAGCCAGCAACTCTGATGGTGGAGTGGTACAAGTGGTTTCTATTGAAATTAGCTTGGCAGATTTAAACTAGGATGCTAAATGGCAACATTTACATTTTTGGCTGCAGATAGAGGAAGAAGGTAAATAGAAGTGCTTTAGTTATATGCAGGGCAACTGGAATTGTGTGGCAGAAAAAGACCAAATTATGAGGCAAGGTTGACCAATTTATCTGGCAAGAAAAGTCCGGTTATGTATTTACAATGCCAATAGCTCTGGCTCAAGCAAATGCAAAACCCCAAAGTTAAGTAGGAGTGATTTCCCCATCGTTCATGTGCAGAGTTGTAATCCCTGGGTCAGTGTCCATAGGATAACATGGGGCAGTCACAGTTGGAGTTTTCTCGTTTTAGGACCCTTTCCAGAGGAACCTGAGGAAACTCATTGAGACAAGGGAGGTTGGATAGTGCCCCTTTCTATGGATACACATAACAGTGGAGTACCTACACCAGGGAGCCTAGGTGCACAAGGGTGAAATTGTTTTGGGACTGCCCGTTGAAGTCATTGGGGACCTCGGTTGTCCAGCTGCGGTGGTGACCTGTGCACCAGGTTTGTTGAACCCAGGTATGGATTCCTGAAGAAGAGGACCTAAAGAAAGAGGAGACAGAGTCCAGAGCACCTGAAGGGGCCCAGGCAGTGCAGGAGGGCAATGCCCACCCTTCTCCGAGATGCTTTCCTGTTGGACGATGGACAAAGAAGTGCAGCTGTGAAGTCCAGGCGATGCAGGAAGACCCCTGGAGTTGTCTAGGAGCTGTGCCACACCGGTTGTCGAATAGTATTTTGCAGGTGTTGTGGGGACCAGCAAGGTCCAGGTGACCCAACTTTGGCAGGTAGGTCAGGGACAGCACTCAACTAGCAGGAGAACCAGCAGGAATCTCTGGAGTCCCCAGGTGGACCCTCTGGCAACCAGCACAAGGAGTCGATGCAAGGCCTCCGCAGCAAAGAGGGAGGCCCACGTCGCAGGAGTTACAGAGAAAGCGTTGTTCTTAGAGCTGTATAGTGCTGGTGGCTGAGGCTCCTTGGAGATAGGTCTTCGGACTGGAGAGCCAAAAAGCCTTGGCAACAACAGACACAGTGCAACAGGAGATTCATAGAACCACCACCTGTTTTGTAGAGCCTTGGAGAGTCTGTGGGACAGCAGGATCCACAAACCGGTCATCATTGTTGAAGTGCCTGAGGATGCAGGGGAGTGACTCCTACACTCCAAGGGAAATTCCTTCTTGCTTTCCTATCTGCAGTCAGATTCCCTGTGACTCTGGAGGATGCACTGCTACGGGGGTTGCAAAAGTCTTGCAGGACTTGGAAACAAAGTTGCAGTAGGAGCCCTCCTACTGGTTACAGTCTTGCTCCTTAGTTCCAGCAAAGAACAGTAGCGGTTCTGATGTCCAGGTTGCAGACGTGTCTTGGAGAGGAGACTTGCAGATGGTTCTTGAAGTCTTGCAGGTGAATCTAGGATCCCACACTCAGTGGAGCCCTAAAGTAACCCAGGAAGGGGGTTGGACACTTTCTACCACAACCCACTCATGGAGGGGGTCAGGGACATCACCCAGTTGGACTGACCAGCCAGATGCTCCAAGGGGACTCTGCTCATCCTATTTCCAATATGGCAGAATCAAGTGGCCACTGATAGAACTTTGTGCACCTCCCTAGGGAAGGAGCTGGACAGGGGGGTGGTCACTCCCCTTTCCTTTGTGTGGTTTCGCACCAGAGCAGGAGCCGGGGGTTTCTGCACTGGAGCAAACCGGTTTATGCAAAGAGGACACCAAATGTGCCCTTCAAAGCAGTCTAGTGGCTCTCAGAGGCTGCCCAAGCCCAGTGACACCTGTTTCTAAAGGAGAAGTGGTCACACTTCTCTTTTACAGGAAATCTGTGTTCTGCCTTCCCCTGCCCGAGTTAAGCTCAGGAGGGCAGAATAGTGTCTGGGGTTGACAGCAGCACGGGCTGGCATGCAGATCCTGCGAGGTTGTACAGGCAGGTATGGGGGATCTCCTAGGGAACCCCCAGAGTACATGGTATCATGCATCTAACAATGAAATCAGTGTAGTTGTATGATTCCAACATGTTTGATACCAAACATGACTTGGTTCAGTGAAGCCATTATGTAGTTGGACCTTTCGTGTTGACCAGTACATACCTTTTGGATGGCTTAACCACACTTACAAAACCCAGAAAATTGAGTATTGGGTTTGTAGGGGTCACCTCTCCTCATGCAGGGGTGCCCTCACACTGAGAACCATGCACCCTGTCCTTCGACTGAAGGGCCTACGTTAGGGGTGACTTATAGGGTCAAGGTGCAGTTACCATGATATAAGGTCAATCTTATATCTGGGGTGGAAGGTGCATGCACCATTTCACACAGGCTGTAATGGCTGGCCTGTAGTCAGTTTGCATGGGCCTACAATACATACTGCAGCCCATGGGTGAATCCTGGTGTACCAATGCCCTGGGTACCTGAGTACTATGTACTAGGGACTTACATAGGTGCACCAGTATGCTAATTGTGGGGTGTAACAGTTACTTCCCAACTCAGTTTAGGGGAGATAGCACGGACACTGGGATCCTGGTTAGCAGGATCCTGGTTAGCAGGATCCCAGTGTACAACAATCTAAACATGCTGACTCAGGCAAAAAGTGAGGGCATCTATGCCAGAAAGATGCTACTTTCCTAACCTGCTCAGGACGTTTCCAGATCCAATCTGACACCTGAGGAATATAGGGATTCTGCAGCTAGATAGTCTCTTCCAGATAAGGTATTACTGAAGGCAAGTAGCCAAATTGGTGAAACTGAGCTAGAATAGCCTTTTTTAGAGTTAGTTAAATACTTTAAGAAAAAATAGCTCATAAAAATATATTATCTGATAGAGACTTCTAGCTGCACATATCTTACCTTAGAATTTCCTGGCGGTCAGCTTAGAATCTGGAATTTTTTGCTGAGCAGTACCCTGCATGCGCCGTTGGGTGTGGGTGCTCGGATCCGCGTGCGTCATTCGCATTTGTGTGGTGTCATCGGTGTCGTTGGAGCCGTCTGACGTCACGGTCGCCTATAAAGGCACCACCCCGGCATGCGTACGTCAGTTCTTTTCCTTCCGCGCCCTGTTAAGCGCAGGTCCAGATTTGAGCTACCCTCTGCCTTTTTTGCCAGGCCTTTTTTGGAACTTTTTGTTGAGTTTTTCCGAAGTCTGTGGGAGGATGACGTAGAGAAAGACAGGGTTCAAGCCATGTGGTGTATGCCATTGCACCATGTCGTTGACAGACCCCCAATAGGTATGTCTCTGGTGCCTCGACAGAGACCCTGACTCGAAGTCCTGTTCCGACTGCCAGACAATGGCTCCTAAAACTTTGAGAGAGCAGTCTCTGAAGCTTATGGCAGCCCGGCAGTCTCTCCTAGGAGGTCATGGTCCTGATCGAGGAGAAATTCGCATGACTGCTTCAGGAGCCCCAAGTCCTCTTCTTCGCATTCGTAGTCCTTCGGCCACTCAGGGAACAGGCAGAAGAAGTCCAAGCAGACTTTGACTTTGCCACGCCCGTCGGCTGATGAGGCGTCTCGGAAACATCAATGTTCCAGACATGGTTCAGAGGAACCAATGCCAGTGCCGACTTCAAGCTTCCCCCTCTTTCTGGGAGCTGGAGCAACCCCCTCTCAGCTCAGAGTTTTATGAAGCCATGCGCCTCGTATTTGAGCGGCTGCCCGTGCTGGCATGCATTAGGGCCCTGTGGGGTCAGCGGGGGCACCATTTGATTTGACACCAGTGGCTTCGGCCTCACGCCTTTGGGTCTCCAGGATCCGATTCCGGAGCGAAGCAAAGCCACACAGTCGGCCTCCTCCAGCGTCACTCCCGACGTCAATGCTCCACCAGCGCCCACTGGTGGAGCGAGCCTCATCCTCATCCCTGATGATCCGGAGCCAGAATTATGTTGTACAAAGCCGATTCTGACTTCACGATCAGCCAGACACAGGAGGGGAATTAACTTTGTTTGGAGTATATGGACTGGTATGAGGAACTAGGGGGAATCCAGCGGACTGGATACCGCTCCAGATACTGGCATGCTCTCACCTCCTACTGTGGCAATGGAGGAGGGTGCTTCATACGCTATGTTGGTGGGTTGGGCTGCTGAGGTCTTGGATCTAGATTTGCCCACGGTGCCAATCATGACTAACCTCCTGACTGAGGTGCTTCAACCGGAGGTTTCAACATCAGAACTGATGTTTCCCTTCAGTGAGGCCCTCACTCAATGTCCTGCTGGGGATGTGGTCCAAACCCAGCACAGGGGCTCCCGTTAATAGGACAACTGCCCGCCGTCATCGACCAGCACCGAATGATCCTAGTTTCCTCACCCAACACCCCACCTTGGAGAGCTTGATGGTCCAGGCCTTCACTTCCCATGGTGCCTTCCCTTCCGCTGATAGGGAATCCAAGATGCAGGATCAGCTTGAAAATAAAATGTTTTCTTCCTCCAGCCTGACATTGAGGTCCGTAAACACCTCATTCCTATTGGGATGTTTTTCCGATATTTTATGGGATACGGTGACACAGGTGCTGCCCCAGGTCCCAGAGGGCGTGCAGGACACTCACTCAAGCTGTAAAAGAGGAGAGAGATGCAACGAAGTTTACGATACAGTGTAATTTGGACACGACTGACTCGCTTTCATCGACAGTGGCCCTTTGTCACCACGCCTGGCTACGTACGTCTGGCTTTTCGGGGTTTGTTCAGGCAAACCTTATGGACATGCCTTTTGATGGTTCACGCCTATTTGGAGAAAAGGCAGACTTGATGCTTGAGCTGCTCAAGGATTCTCGGGCTACGGCCATATCCTTGGGCCTTTCGGCACCTGCTCGCCAGCAGTCTTCCTTTCGAGGCTTTGGAAAGGGTGTTGTATCACACTACCCGCAAATCAGCCACCGTCCTCCGGCAACTCAACATCCAGTGCAAGGATGAGGTTGTGGTTCTTTCAGACCAAGAGTGTCTAGCCAGAGGTTGGCCACCATCAAGCCTCCCTCTTCCACAGCACCCAAGACGTCCTAGTATGATTCTGCAAGACCACACACGTCCAGTTGGAGGGACGATTTAATTTCATAACATCGGACAAATGGGTCTTGCAGATCATACAGAAGGGCTATTTCCTCCCCTTCCAGTCTTTCCCTCCCTCTGTGCCTCCATTTAAGGAACAACTGATGGAGGATCACCTAATCTTGCTCTGCGAGGAAGTTGCATCTGTCTTCGCCAAGGGAGCCATGGAAAAGGTCCCGATATCAGAAGTAGGCAATGGTCGTTATTCCTGCTACTTTCTGATTCCGACAAAGAACAAGGGTCTTTGCCCTGTATTGGATTTAAGGGATGTTAATCTCTTCCTCAAAAAGGAGAAATTCAAGATGCTCACTCTTACTCAGGTCTTCTCTTCCCTAGACCAAGGAGACTGGATGCTAGCGTTGGGCTTGCAGGATGCATATTTTCACATTCCCATCCTGCCTGCCCACAGGCGCTACTTGCAGTTCAAGGTGGGCCACAAGTACTTTCAGTTTACCGTGCTCCCTTTTGGTCTCAACAGTGCCCCGCAGGTGTTCACCAAAGTGATGGAGGTAGTAGCAGCGCATCTGCAAAGGTTAGGGATTTCCATCTTTTCCTATCTCCATGACTGGCTGTTGAATGCTCCTACTCCCCAGGCTCTCGTCAGCCACCTCCAGACGATGGTTATCCTCCTGCATTTGTTGGGGTTCACTATAAACATGATGAAGTAACACCTGACTCCCTCTCAGAAGCTTCCTTTTATCACAGCTGTTCTGGACACAGTGCAGTTTTAGATTTATCCTCCCAAGCGGCGAGTCCAGGATATTCAGGTTATGATACCGATGTTTCGGCTTCTATCCTGGATTTCGGTGAGACAGACTCTGAGGCTGTTGGGACTCATTGCCTCCTGCATCCTGTTAGTCAAGCATGCCTAATGGCTTATGAGGGCTCTGCAGTGGGACCTGAAACTGCAGTGGGCTCAGCATCAGGGGAATCTTACCAACATGGTTCAGATCTCAGAGGGAACTGCAAAAGACCTGCAGTGATGGTGTAGTGTGGTCAGTTTTTACGTATTCATTGCGCTTTAGCTTCAGGCTTTAGGCCTTTGTGCACTTTGCCCTGAATATATTTTATTCATTTGCTGACAGCTTAGAGCCTCTGTGCACTTTGCTCTACATGCTTTTTATTAGGCTTCGTACTGTTATTTTTCAAATAGCCAGTTCTACGGTGTTGTTTTTTTATTCATATCACACTGTTTTGCCTACTTCAGCACTGGAGTTCTCCATAACATATTTACTCTGTGCTTCAGTCAAGGATACAGTCTGGTACATTGCCGATAGACGTGGTAGGAGTTTAGACTTGGCATTCCTGCGTAGGGACATTTTGTGATCACGATGACATGTTAGTTATAAAATCACTTCCTTGTCCCAATACACGCAAGAGGGAGATTCCGACCAGGGAACCACAACTAGACGCTGACTGCCTCGTTGCAGATGCTGAACCAAGATCACAGGTCTTTGCTCAGGTATGAGGGCTGATGTCTCCACAGTGATTCTGACAGGCAAGCTAGAAGCTTAACATGCTGTGCTCTAAATAGAACAAGCAGAGGGAGAGTAGAAACTGTTAGACAATATGATAGCTTTGTTCTTATGTTTTACTCTCCTGGTGACTATTTCAATCCTACTGTGCTGTATTGTTCTGGTTATTGCGGCTCACGCCTTAATATCTAAAATACAGTTGTTTTATTAAAACATTAAATAACATTTATACTGTCTTTTTCATTTGTATATGAGATCATATTGGAAATAAGAGAGTTTGGTTTGGATCTGAGTAACCACGACTTCCCTGAGAAGTTCCAAAGATGTCATGCGCTCGGCTGCCAAATCATTTCTTCCTCGTGGGAGAAATGAGGCACTGCTAGTTAGCCGGAGCAAAAACCGGATTTAGGGTGACAGAGTTCTTTACACGTGGGTCAGACTCAGTCCCCCACACCGTTATCGATCCTGCTGCCTAGAAATCCAGTAGTCTCATTTAGAATAATGAGAGCCCACGCGACAGTGGTTAGTAAACTTCGTTTGGGTCAGAGGCAGACTTCTCTCCCTTCCCCAACCAGATCTTACAGTAGTGACACATGCATCACTTCTGGGATGGGGTGGCCATCTGGAAGAGGTGGAGATCAGAGGTGTTTGGTCTCTGGCAGAATCTGGACTCCATATCACTTTGCTGGAGCGCCAGGTGATCCGACAGGCATTGAAAGCATTTCTTCCGATTGTAAAAGGGAATATAGTGCAGGTGTTCATGGACAACACCACTGCAATGTGGTACTGCAACAAGCAGAGCGGTGTGGGGTCGTGGACTATTTGTCAAGAGGCTCTATGTCTCTGGACCTGGCGGGAACAGCAGGGCAAAACCCTGGTGGTTAAACACCTGGCAGGTTCTCTCAACACCAGGGCGGATGAACTCGTCCGTCAATGCCTAGCGGATCACGAATGGTATCTCCACCCAAGGTGGCGCAAGTACTCTTTCTGCAGTGGGGAGAGCCATGGTTAGATCTTTCACCTCCAAAAAGAAAGCGCAATGTCAGAAGTATTGCACGTTGGAGTTTCTAGGGTGGCAGTCGCTTGACAACGCTTTACATCGCAAGTGAAGTTCAGGCCTCCTATACGCATTTCCACCCATACCACTTCTGCCCAGAATTCTCAAGAAGATCAAGAACGACCGGGCCCAAGTAATACTAGTGGCTCCGGACTGAGCAAGGAGAGTTTGGTATTCTGAGCTTCTGAGTATGGCTTCCACTCAGGTTGTCCCTTTGGGAGGATCTTCTGTCGCAGCAGCAGACACCCGAACCTGTCAACAATGCGTCTGCATGCATGGAGATTAAGCAGCAACAGTTGATGGTTTTTTACCTTCCTCCAGAAGTCTGTAAAGATATTTTGGTAGCCAGGCGTTCCCTCCACTAAAACGGTATATGCCTGCTGTTGGAAATGCTTTGTATATTAATGTACAAAAAGGTCCTCTTTCTGATATGCTTCTCATTCTACTATCCCTTGCCCAACAGGGTTCTACCTTGGGTACTCTCAAGGGCTATCTTTCCACTTTATCGGCATTCCTTCAGCTGCCTGCTCAGCCTTCCCTTTTTAAATCTCCCATTGTACATAAATTAATCAAAGGGCTTGTACATATGTTTCCCCCTGCGCCCTTTTTATGCCCCAATGGGACTTAAATCTGGTCCTCACATTTCTTGTGTGTTCCCTTTCAACCCTTACACAACTGTCCCTTCGGGCTGCTCATCATCAAAACAGCCTTCTTAGTGGCAATAACATCTGCCAGGTGGGTGAGTGAGATGCAGGCTCTTTCATCAAAGCCACCATATCTCACCATGTTTTCAGACAAGGTGGTTCTCAGAACTTGTGCCTCTTTCCTCCCCAAGGTGGTGACCCCATTTCATCTGGGTCAGAACATCACTCTGCCCAACTTCTTTGCTCCACCTCATCCCTCTAAAGAAGAAGAGTGACTCCACGGGCTGGACCCAAAAAGAGCGTTGTCGTTCTATCTTGACCAATCAAGAGCTCTGGGAGGAAGACCAACTCTTTGTGGGGTACGTAGGGGCAAAGAATTCTCAGGCAGTGCATAAGCAAACCATTTCGCGCTGGGTCGTTCTCTTCATCAAGATCTGCTACGTATTGGCCAGGAAGCAGCCTCCTGAGGGCTTGAGGCCTCATTCTACCAGGGGCAAAGCTGCTACCACTGTGCTAGCATGGGGCGTTCCCGTCCTGGACACCTGTCAGGCAGCAATGTGAACATCCTTGCTCAGGTTTGCAAAACACTACTGCCTGGACAGTCGGGTACAGAGAGACGGATACTTTGCCTGTTCGGTCCTTCAGGACTTTGTAGTGTGAGTAGAGGTATCCACAGCTCACTGCCAGGAGGCTATGGCTTGGGTATCTATCCTAAGGTAAGGAATCTGCAGCTAGAAGTCTCAATGAGATTAACGAGCTACTTACCTTTGGTAACGCATTATCTGGTAGAGACTCTATCTAGTTGCTGATTCCTTACACCATTCATGCCTCCCTGCTCTGCGGATATGTATAAATAGGGTTAGGGTTTATCCCTTTCAGGGCCATAGTTATTGCACAGACGAACTGCTGGTTCTATCCATGAGTGCACTTCTGGCGTGAATATTTGTTGGTAAAAGAACTGACATACGTGCACCGGGGTGGTGCCTTTATAGGTGACTCTGATGCCACAGACTGCTCCAATGACACAGACAACGCCACGTAGATCCGAACGACGCATGCAGATCCGAACGACACCACCCGATGACATGCTCAGGGTACTGCTCAGAAAAAATTTCCAGATTTCAAGCTGACGCCAGGAAATTTTAAGGTAAGGAATCTGCAGCTAGATAGCCTCTACCAGATAATGCGTTACTGAAGGTTAGTAACTTGTTCATATTGATGCTATTGGCACCCAGTGAGACCCAGGCATAACATAACTTTATACCAGTTTCGGCCAACATTGATCTTCCTCAACTTTGTTCTGTCTTACACTAAGTAAATTTTTGGGAATTGCAGTTCATTAGATCCTCCAATTACCAAAATAGTGGTTACATCCTTTTCTATCAAAAATGAGAACTGACTGGTCTCTCTTGCTCCGCTTTCGCTAAGTTAGACTCCAGTGTAACAGAGGTTTTAGAGTCAGACAAACTCTTCATGGAATCTCATCAACAGGAGACTATAGAGATACAGTTCTGCATCTCTGGAATTAGAATTCACAACAAAATTAAAAATGAATACTTCATTAAATAGTTATTTTCATACAGAATGTGCACTAAAATGATTCTATAAACAGCTCAGCAACAGCTATGCAAGTTAGGGAAAAGATCAAACATCCCCAGTCATAGTTCATCACAAATCCCTTTCTTACCACTTTGTACCTAAGTTGGTTGTAACCATCCCTTCTACAGTATGGCTAGGTAAGTGTGAGAAATTGGTTATTGGTTGGGGATGTTGGCCATTCTCAAGAAATAACCATAATCTTGTTCATGGTGAAACACCAAAGTCACTAAACTAAACTGTGCTTAACCCTCTGGTAACGGGGCTCAACACAGTCAGACCTAAATTGGAGGCAATGTCTAAAGTATTTCTGCAGCACATAAACAGTAATAAAGTGAAAATACTACACAATAAAAATCCCACACCAATTTAGAAAAATAGGGTAAACATTAATAAATTATTTGACACCTAATCGAAAAAATCCAATTTTTAAAACCAGAGATGTGTAATTTACAAGATCTAGGTAAAAAAAAATAGTCTAGTAGCACAAAGTGCCAACTGTGAATAGCAGGTCGTGCCACACCAGGACAAGGTCACAAGTTCTGTTGACTGCAATGGAGCGTGGGCTGGATACAGGGACTAGGTTAGGCCCCCCGCAGTTTTTTATCTTATGTTCGAGATGCAAGATGCTTTGTTGCACAGTGGCAGTTTTGATGAGCAATGCGAGGTCCACATTGAGTTGCATCGGTTTCGATGAGGGCTGGGAGAGCTGTTATTAAAATGACCATTCCTTATACACCAAACATGACTTTCCTACTGGCTCTCAGTTAAGATTTATCACGTACTAAATGTAATATGGTAACCCAATGATATTATATTGGAGAGGTGGGCCTTTCTGTAGTAAAAAAAGAAAATGGAGAGTTTTTTTTTTTTTACTACCAAGACATGTAAAACTTAAAAGTACACAACCAACTGTTTAAATACAACATACCCTACCCTAGGGGATGTTCAGGGCCTACCCTCGGGGTGACTTATTAAAAAGGAAGGTTTAGGGGGGAAGTGGCTTCGGGCATCAAGATGGTGGTTGCACTCTGAGTGCTCCGGACCCGTCCGCCGGTCGAAGCCCTGACCATCCCTCACCCAATTTTCCCTGCATGGTCACAAGGCCGGTATGGGTGCCTGGGGCAGCGGCGCGAGACCGGTGAGCGCTGCAGAAGTGTGAAAGACCCACAAAACAGAGCCGGTGGTGTGGCCAAGGGGGGGGGCAGGCTCTGGCATTCAGCTGTGGCTGGATCCTGGCCCCAGGTGTTTGGCCTGCCCCCTCGTGCAGAGACGTGAGGAGGCCGGGGCCCGGAGTACGGAGGTGTGGCAGCTGCCGTTCGGGCCGAAACCCTGGATGGCCAGAGACGTTGAGGGTGCGCCCCCACCGGTGGTGGAGCCGTTGCCGGTCTGGCCGGTGCTCTTGGCGGAGGCGATGCATTCAAGCCTAGGAGAGCAATAGTGGCTCGGGCCCCCTTGCAGAGCGGCATGCAGGCCCTGTGAGGCCGGTTGGCCTCTTCCCTGCACGGGAAAGTGGAGTCTGCAGAACGGAGAACTGGGCCCCGCCCAGTGATCCTGGCGCTGTGAGGCGCAGCGGCGGCTACATCGGGCCGCCTGGATAGGTGCTTGTTTGCCCAGATGAGGGAGCGGGGAAGAGACCGGGACCCCCGAGGGGGGGTGCCATGAGGGCTCCGTGAAGCAGGGTGGCCCCTCCCTGGAGTGACGATCCTCGGCTGGAGGGCAGGGTACGTGGAGTGTGTTTGGGGGAGAGCCCGAGGCACCGGGGCCTCCCCGATCAACCAAACCCTGAGATGCAACGCTGCCTGCGAGTAGGTGCAGAGATCCTGGGAGAGGTGGACAACACGCCAGAGGAGTCAGAGGTGGTGATTGTCGACTGGACACGAAATGAGGACCGGAGTGCGGCACGGGGCCGCAGTGAGTGGGGGACTGTCGCTTGAGACTGTGCAGATTGGCTGGGCCTTGGAGTGGCCCTGCGGGCCCCCCGCACATTTGCTGGCGCCCGGTCCTGAGAGGGCCTTGTCATGGGCTCCCCAGTCTCCTGATTGACGTCTGGTGGAGTGGTGGCCCTGGTGGCGATCAGTTGGGGTGCGTCCCGCCGTGCGGTACATCAAGGGGGCGCGGCCGGTGTCTGGGGCCCCTGGGAAGTGGTCAGCCAGAAAGAGCTGGGAGATCGCGACGCTCCAGCCTGGTGAGACGACATGGGGAAGGACAAGGCTGGCTAACAGCCTCCGGCGTCCCAGCAGGACATTGACCAGTTCACTACACAGGCAGCCCCCGAGGGAGTGAGTGATCCGGCTTCAGGAAGGGGGTGAGCACGATTCTCCAGGCCATTCAGTCCTCACAGCTGGCAGTTGAGACTAAAATTGGTGAAGTACGTGAGGACATGGGCCTATTGCGGCAGGATCTACGGATGGCTGTGGGCAGCATCACGGAGGTTGAGGATCGGGTTTCTCAGGCGGAGGACGAGCTCGCAGAGCTCAAAACTAAAGTCGCACAATTGATGACCCACACGGGTGAACTGCACCACCGAGCCGAAGATGCAGAGAACCGCTCCAGGCGCAATAACCTGCGCTTCATGGTTTCCTGGAGGGAGCAGAAGCGAGCCAGGCAATCGAGTTTTTGGAGAACTGGATTAGATCCTGGGTACCAGAATGGCATCTCTCCCCCTGGTTTGAGATTGAGCGGGGTCACAGGGCGCTTGTGCCCAAACATCCACCTGGGGGACCCATGCAGCCAATGATTGCACAATGTCTTAACTTCAAGGATCGCAACACCATCCTTAGAGAAGCTAGAGCACACCCGGACCTCCGTTGGGACAACCACATGATATTAATATTCCCAGACTACACCCGGGTGGTGCAGACCAAGCGCTGCTCCTAGGAAAGTTAAGCAAAAGCTCACGGCAATGCAGTTAACCTATATGCTCCTTTTCCGCACGCGCCTTAAAGTCCTCATGGACGGGAAGTCCTTCTTTGACTCGCCCAAAGCGGCTTGGGACTGGCTGATTGAGGAGAACTGGATGGTCCTAGCCGGGTCCTAGCCATGTTGATCCCCCCGGATGTGCAGGGGTGGGGCGCAGACTCACCCTGTCCCGCCAAAGGAAACAAAGTGGTCAGGACAGTCCGCCGGCTGGGGACCCGCGGTCAGGGCTCCCGTCCTGAAGGGGGGGGGGGCCCTCGGACACCCCAGAGAAGAGGCCTGCAGGGGCCGTGGAGGAGGACCGCCTCACCCAAACTCCCTCACTCTCCTGAAGGGCATCACACTCAGACTTCCTGCAGCCGGGGAAGTCCTGGGAGGAGATCATCATGTTTGACACTGGGTGCGGGAGAGGAGGTGGCTTTATTGCAGATTTCCGACTAAATGGATGGGTTCACCACTCCACACCAATAACAGACTCTGTGTTCAATGTTTTGGTTGGGTTTATGGGCGACAGATGCTTTAGGGTTGGAAGTATGGGGTGGAGGGGTGTTGGAGGAGGGGAAATAATAACACTGCAGCAATTCCATGTTCTTCTGTGTTTGAGTTGCAGTTATGTTAACCTTTTTTCTTTTAGGGGGTCACATCCAGGCTGAAGGGCAGCGACGCTGCACATATCCTTGCTAGTTCCCTACACGCGCGGCATCCCTTGATGCAGGTATTTTCTTGGAATGTCCACGGGCTCCTTGATAAAATTAAGCGGTCACCGGTTTTTAGTGCCCTCTGCATATACGCCCCCTCTGTGGTTCTCCTCCAGGAGACCCATTTACTTGGTACTCATTGCCCAATGCTCGCGAGGAGGGGGGTACGACAGGGTGTACCACGCAGGTTTTTCTAGAGGCTCCAGAGGGGTGGCTGTCCTGCTCCATCGCTTCTTGCCCATAGTGATACCCGCTACCGAGTTGAATCCACAGGGGCGTTACGCAGTGGTGTCCGGCACGCTCGGGGGGGAATGGGGGGGACAGACAATTAATATCCTGAGCGCCTATGCTCCTCCTGGAGGGTTTGAGCACTTCTTGCTTGCTCTCCGGGACGTGCTGACAGGACTCACTCCAGGTCACCTTGCTGGGAGGGGACTTCAACTCCGTCATAAATGCCACGCTGGATATCTCCGGTCCTCTGTTCGTGAGTCATTCCTACCAGACGTCTTGTCTGGGCCGCTGGGCCGAGGGCCTTGGTTTTTGTGATGTGTGGCGAATATGGCACCCTAGAACTCAGCAGTATACACACACGTCAACGGCACACCACACTCACGCCAGAATGGACCTCCTTTTTTATGCCGGCACTAGATGTCTCCAGAGTCACTGGGGCGGAGATAATGCCACATGGGGTTTCAGATCACGCGCCACTTCTAGTCCGCTAGGGGAACACAGACCCCACTCGACACCCGACATGGCAGCTGAACGCCTGGTGCCTGCAGGACAAGAACTACACCCAAGCCGTGAGGGACCAACTCACCCAATACTTTGACCACAATCGGAGGCCCGTGCAATCACCCGGCACGATCTGGGCAGCTTGCAAGGCCACCCTTAGGGGACAGGCCAAGCATCTCATATGTGTGCGTGATCGCACACGTAATCACAAAGTGTCGGAGCTTGAGGCCAGGGCATTACGACTTGAGCTTCAGTTCGCTGTCTCCGCGCACGTGTCCATAACAAGGCAGTTAACCCTAATTAGAGAGGAGATCAGACACTCTGTTCTTGAAACGGCGAAATATATGTGGCGTGGGACTCGAGGAGGTTAGGGAAGCCATTTCGGCACTGGCTGCGGGTAAAACTCCGGGCCCAGGCGGCTTCCCGGTAGAACTATACAGCAAGTGTAGCGACATCCTAGCCCCCCACCTGCTCGCCATGTTTGAGGAGGCGGAAAGAATGGGTGGCTTTCCTCCGGGTCTTGACCTAGCCACCATAGTGGTGATTCCGAAGACTAACCCCCCATCATAGCAATGCTCTGCCTATCGCCCCATTTTGCTTCTCAACACTGAAATTAAGATATTATCAACGATCCTAGCCTCCAGAATGAAGAGGGTGCTGCCCTCGCTGATACACCCGGATCAATGCGGCTTTATGCCTGCGAGAAGTACCAGGCACTGTATTAGGCGACTGCATGTGGTGTTTGCTCACCGGGGCCTCTTAACCCCTCCTCTGGCACTCCTTCTGCTAGACTTCGAAAAGGCCTTCGACACAGTGGACTGGACTTATCTAAACCAAGTGCTTTTGAGCACCGGGTTTGGTCCCAAATTTTGTGGCCTAGTGAAGCTCT
Organism: Pleurodeles waltl; assembly: GCF_031143425.1. Taxonomy (NCBI): domain Eukaryota; kingdom Metazoa; phylum Chordata; class Amphibia; order Caudata; family Salamandridae; genus Pleurodeles; species Pleurodeles waltl. The sequence goes on along the minus strand of NC_090446.1, from coordinate 420,415,150 downwards.
TTTATTCTAACCCGATGGCGCTGGTGCAGGTGAATGGGGTTGTGTCGGACCCATTCCCTATCCGTCGGGGGACTCGTCAGGGGTGCCTCTGTCCTGGCTTCTCTTCGCGTTAGTGATGGGACCTCTGGCAAAGCTTATAAGGAAAGACCCCCTGATTGACGGTTGGTCTTGGCCCAGTGGGCGGGAGGACTGGGTGGCGCTTTACGCAGATGATGTACTGTGGTTCTTGGCCAACCCAGCCCGCAGCGGGCCCCGGGCACAGCAAATCTTGGGACCGTTTTCAGAGGCCTCTGGCCGGATACTCAATCCTGGTAAATCTCTGGTGCCTCTGCAACCCGCAAGGGACTGCTTCGACTGGCAACATGCCATCCCTATCAGGCGCAAAAGCTTTCGGTATCTGGGAGTGACCGTGGCTCTGCTGCCTGAACTGGCTGGGGCACTTAACGTTTTGCCGCTCAAAGTCAAGAATGACCTCTAGGGATGGCAGACCCTGCCCCTCAACGTATTGGGCAGGATAGCACTCTGTAAAATGATGGTATTGCCCCGGTTCCTCTACCTGATCCAGAACTACCCCAACCCCATGCTTAGGTGGTGGTTTAGGGAGATGGATGCTATAGCGCTGCAATTTTCATGGTATGGCACCCATCCCTGGCTCGCACTCAGCACCTGTCAAAGAGATGTGTATGAAGGAGGTTTGGGGATGTCCAACATTTACCTTTATTATCTAGCAATGCATCTACTGGTGATAAACGACTGGATGGGGCGTGCTGGTCTGACCCTGCCTCCCAGCTAGTACCCCTGACAATGGGCTTCTCTAGCTTACTCGGGATACTATACGGTAACCCCTTGCCTCTCACAATCCCAGAGGTGACCATGGTGGTGCTGATGGGTTGGAGGGAGGCGCAGAGGGTGACGTGTTGGTGGCGCCGTCTCACCCAACAGACCCTGCTGTGGCAGGTGGGGTGGCTGGGGAAGGTCTCTGCCTTAGAGGGATTTAAAAAATGGGACCTGATAGGCATCTCACAGTTGGGAGATGTCGGGGGGGGGGGGGGGTCGCACATGCGGTCCTTCGAGGAGCTTCAGCAGCAATAGTCACTCAACAAGACCCAATTCCACAAATACCTACAGCTCTGGCACGCGTTAAACGTGTACGTCCGGGCCGGCATGGTCCTCCCTGAATTTAGCCCCATGGAGGCCAAGGCACTGATGAGCGGGCTGGGTTAAGAGGGAGTGTCACAGATCTACTGCTCCCCGGTCACTAATTCAACTCAGCTGCTGGACAAACTCTGATAGCGGTGGGAGGAATGGTTGGGCCCCTTAGAGGATGAGAGCTGGAGAGATGCGCTGATGGCTTCTAGAACCTTGACTATGACCACCCGTCTTCGAGTGGTTCAGACATACTACTTAAACACGGCCTATCTCACACCCGGCAGGTTGTACAGGGCAAGCCTCCAGCCCCATGGATATTGTCCCCGTTGCGCCGGCCTCGACGCTGACTTTTACCATATGGTGTGGACCTGCCCACACTTAGCTTCCTACTGGCGGGCGGTGGCGAATGAAATCTCCATAGTCTTGCAGGTGGAGGTGGAGATGGCCCCATTGCCGCTTTTGTTGGGGGGGTCATGGAAGGAGTCCAGTAGAGCGTAGCGGATTTTTTTGGGTGTGGCTTGCCTGGTAGCCAAAAGAGAGATTGTAGATGGCTGAAAGACGGATGTGCGCCGACGCTTACGAAGTGGCGCCGTGGAGTGGACTGGTGTGCCCAGCGAGAAATGTTGGTGTATGAGGCGTGAAGGTGCAGGAGAGTGTGGGTGAAGTGGGCGGCCGCCCGGGGAGAGTATTCAGGGGCTGTGTCTTGGGTGCCATTGCTGTGGGGTGCCTTGCTACTGATCGTACCCACTAATGTCAATCTTGTACCTATGTCACCTGTGTGGAACTGTATGGTGCCATGTCGAGGAGGGCGGGGTGTGACCTGTTCAGTGCATGTCTTTTACAAAACTAATAAAGGTGTTAATCAAAAAAAAAAAATGGAAGGTTTAGACCGGGCAAAAGGTTTATTTTGATAGGTCAAAATGAAGCAGCATTTTAAAATTGCACATACATGCCGAAACGGCAGGTCTAACACGTATTCAAAAAGGCTCCTTAAGTAGATGGAACAATTGGTGCTGCAGGCTCACTGGTATCATTTAATTTACATGCACGTGGTACATGCAGTACCACTTTACCAGAGACTTAAAAATTTAAAAAGATTGCTAATTGAGTATAAGCCAATTTTACCATGTTTAAAGGAGAGCATACAAGCAATTCAGCACTGGTTAGTAGTGGCAAAGTGCACAGTGTCCTAAAAGACAACAAAAATAAGTTTAACAAACAGGAAGGTGAAGTCAAAAAGTGTGGGGGTGACCCTGCAGAGAGGACCAGTAGTAAATATTTAACTAGTCTTCTCATTTGCCAAGTCATACATTGCCTCACAGTGTACCTTATGACACCCTCAGGCTGAAATTGGAACTCAGTGGCGCAGCACTTTCCACCAGCAACTGGTCTGTGTCTAACCCTCCCCTGTTAACAACACCAGATATACCTTTTCTGAGTGTTCAGTGGAGCGAGGACTGCTCATCTGATTCATGGCTCCTGTATCTTTATGCTAGAAATTTAAGCCATGTCTTATTTTCATATTGCATCTTCTCCTAAAACGTGCATGAAGAAGCCTGCTTCTACTTTCCTTTCGTCTTCTTACATAATGGCACAGACAAGGTCACCTATGTAGCTATCTCTTCAGCTGCTTCTGTGTTTATAAAGAATGAATGCACCAGAAAATGGGAATTTCCATTCGTCTTTTTAACATGAGTTAAAAACAAAATGTTAAATGAAGTTCACATAGGTTGCAAGACTAAATTAACAAACACATTAGTCTGCTTTCTGCTTGCACCTAGCACGCAGAGCATCTAAATACAATGGCAATATTAACATGCACTACAGACAGTCATACATGTATTGCATGAAACACAAAAACACACAAATACCCTGTGACACTTGTCGTTGGGCTCTATAAAGTGCTGGTACCTTTTGAATGTCTTTGGTCTAATCTGTAAATGCCCTACTTTTCCTATATTTAATGAAAAACATATTATCCATTTTGAGTGTAGTGCATCTGAGGTCATAGGACATCAGTGATGAATGATAGATGAAAAAGGTACTGTATAGTATGTATTACCTCTTTCAGGACCTAGTGTTAGTCTCACACTAAGGAGCATACAATCAACACCAAGTGCCAGCAGTGGCCAGTAACCACAGCTGATAGCCTATTAAAATGCTTATGCAGTACTGAGAAGACAGTACAGCTGTTACAATGTTTAGACTTCACTGTGAACGTCATAAAATTAGTTCTAATTTCCAGACATAATTTTGTGGGCTCTTTCATAGTAGCATGCAGTTGTTTGCTTGGAAGTTCCTAGGACGCCCTGGGCTATGACCCTGTAATATTTTGAAGCCTAAATAACATTTTATGGGTCTAAATAACATGTAATGACCTCACAAATTAATTTATTCTTACACCAAAATTCGTTCACTAAACACTACAGGTCGTGATTTACCCTTTATAGGGGAAAGAGGAAAGACAAAATCAAAGAAGTCATTTTTTTATGTGCCACACCTTCCTCACCCAGCCCAGTGTCAGTGCATAGTTCACACCCATCCACTGTCCTTCTCTTTGTTTGCTCCTCTTATCCGTTTGACTAGAAAGTCCATCAACACCTTGAGTCCTCCAATAGACTATTGGGTTTTGCAGAGTGTAGTTGGGTAATCATAACAATCTTTTCTTTAGATGTTACTTGCAGGTGGGCATGGTGGGCTGCTGATGCCTGACCTTTCACATTAAGTTCTTTCTTAATATCACTGGCCTTCTTTCTCACCAAAGCATCTGGATTTAGATCAGGGAAGAACAAGATATAATGGTTTCTCTGTTGTGCCACTTTCTTTTTCATCGCTGCCTTATTTATTCCTTCATGTGTTTGTGTGGTAACTATCGCTGTGCCAGTAGGTGTTTCAGCCTTTCTTCTCGGGTTCAAGAGGAGACGAAATACTGATCGTGTCATTTGTTGCACAATGTCTGTCTGAATTCAGGAGCTCCAGCACCACACTTTGCATTTCCTCTGCTAGCCCCTTATTTACAATGTTGTGAGAAAGTAGCCTCTCTCTAGCCTTGTTACCCCCACTTTTGGCCTGTTTGTGAGTATATGTCAGGGTGTTTTCACTGTCTCACTGGGATCCTGCTAGCCAGGGCCCAGTGCTCATAGTGAAAACCGTATGTTGTCAGTATGTTATGTGTCACTGGGACCCTGCTAGCCAGGACCCCAGTGCTCATAAGTTTGTGGCCTAAATGTGTTTCCTGTGTGATGCCTAACTGTCTCACTGAGGCTCTGCTAACCAGAACCTCAGTGGTTATGCTCTCTCTTTACTTTAAAATTTGTCACTAACAGGCTAGTGACTAAATTTACTAATTCACATTGGCATACTGGTACACCCATATAATTCCCTAGTATATGGTACTGAGGTACCCAGGGTATTGGGGTTCCAGGAGATCCCTATGGGCTGCAGCATTTCTTTTGCCACCCATAGGGAGCTCTGACAATTCTTACAGAGGCCTGCCACTGCAGCCTGTGTGAAATAACGTCCACGTTATTTCACAGCCATTTACCACTGCACTTAAGTAACGTATAAGTCACCTATATGTCTAACCTTCACCTGGTGAAGGTTTGGGTGCAAAGTTACTTAGTGTGTGGGCACCCTGGCACTAGCCAAGGTGCCCCCACATCGTTCAGGGCAAATTCCCCGGACATTGTGAGTGCGGGGACACCATTACACACGTGCACTATACATAGGTCACTACCTACGTATAGCGCCACAATGGTAACTCTGAACATGGCCATGTAACATGTCTAAGATCATGGAATTGTCACCCCAATACCATTCTGGTATTGGGGGGACAATTCCATGATCCCCCGGGTCTCTAGCTCAGTACCCGGCTACTGCCAAACTGCCTTTCCGGGGTCTCCACTGCAGCTGCTGCCAACCCCTCAGACAGGTTTCTGCCCTCCTGGGGTCCAGGCAGCCCTGGCCCAGGAAGGCAGAACAAAGGACTTCTTCTGAGAGAGGGTGTAACACCCTCTCCCTTTGGAAATAGGTGTGAGGGCTGGGGAGGAGTAGCCTCCCCCAGCCTCTGGAAATGCTTTGATGGGCACAGATGGTGCCCATCTCTGCATAAGCCAGTCTACACCGGTTCAGGGATCCCGCAGCCTTGCTCTGGCGCGAAACTGGACAAAGGAAAGGGGAGTCACCACTCCCCTGACCTGCACCTCCCAGGGGAGGTGCCCAGAGCTCCTCCAGTGTGTCCCAGACCTCTGCCATCTTGGAAACAGAGGTGTTGGGGGCACAGTGGACTGCTCTGAGTGGCCAGTGCAAGCAGGTGACGTCAGAGGCTCCTTCTGATAGGCTCTTACCTCTCTTGGTAGCCAATCCTCCTTCCTAGGTAGCCAAACCTCCTTTTCTGGCTATTTAGGGTCTCTGCTTTGGGGAAATCTTTAGATAACGAATGCAAGAGCTCACCAGAGTTCCTCTGCATCTCCCTCTTCACCTTCTGCCAAACGATCGACCGCTGACTGCTCAGGACGCCTGCAAAACCGCAACAAAGTAGCAAGACGACTTCTAGCAACCTTGTATCGCCTCATCCTGCCGGCTTTCTCAACTGTTTCCAGGTGGTGCATGCTCTGGGGGTAGCCTGCCTCCTCCCTGCACCAGGAGCTCTGAAGAAATCTCCCGTGGGTCGACGGAATCTTCCCCCTGCTAACGCAGGCACCAAAAGACTGCATCACTGTTCCTCTGGGTCCCCTCTCAGCCCGACGAGCGTGGTCCCTGGAACTCAGCAACTCTGTCCAAGTGACTCCCACAGTCCAGTGACTCTTCAGTCCAAGTTTGGTGGAGGTAAGTCCTTGCCTCCCAACGCTAGACTGCATTGCTGGGTACCGCGTGATTTGCAGCTGCACCGGCTCCTGTGCACTCTTCCAGGATTTCCTTCGTGCACAGCCGAGCCTGGGTCCCCGACACTCCTTCCTGCAGTGCACAACCTTCTGAGTTGTCCTCTGACGTCGTGGGACTCCCTTTTGTGACTTCGCGTGGACTCCGGTTCACTTTCCTTCCAAGTTCCTGTTCAGGTACTTTTGTGGGTGCTGCCTGCTTCTGTGAGGGCTCCCTGAGTTGCTGGGCGCCCCCTCTATCTTCTCCAAGTGGCGACATCCTGGTCCCTCCTGGGCCACAGCAGCACCCAAAAACCTCTACCACGACCCTTGCAGCTAGCAAGGCTTGTTTGCGGTCTTTCTGCATGGGAACACCTCAGCAAGCTTCATCGCAACGTAGGACATCTGTCTTCCAAAGGACAAGTCCCTAGCTCTCTTCTTTGTTGCAGAACTCCAAGCTTCTTCCATCCAGTGACAGCTTCCTTGCACTCTCAGCTGGCATTTCCTGGGCCCCTGCCCACTCTCGACACTGTCGCGACTATTGGACTTGGTCCCCTTGTCTTACAGGTACTCAGGTCTGGAAATCCACTGTTGTTGCGTTGCTGGTGTTTTTTCTTCCTGCAGAAACCCCCTATCACGACTTCTGTGCTCTCTGGGGGTAGTAGGTGCACTTTACACCTATCTTTCAGGGTCTTGGGGTCGGCTATTTTTCTAACCCTCACTGTTTTCTTACGGTCCCAGCGACCCTCTACAAGCTCACATAGGTTTGGGGTCCATTTGTGGTTTGCATTCCACTTTTGGTGTATATTGTTTGTGTTGCCCCTATACCTATGTGCTCCTATTGCAATCTACTGTAATTATAAACTGTTTGCATTACTTTTCTTGCTATTACTTACCTAAGTTTGGTTTGTGTACATATATCTTGTGTATATATCTTATCCTCATACTGAGGGTACTCACAGATACTTTTGGCATATTGTCATAAAAATAAAGTACCTTTATTTTTAGTACTTCTGTGTATTGTTTTCTTATGATATTGTGCATATGACACCAGTGGTATAGTAGGAGCTTTACATGTCTACTAGTTCAGCCTAAGCTATTTTGCCATAGCTACCTTCTATCAGCCTAAGCTGCTAGAAACACCTCTTCTACACTAATAAGGGATAACTGGACCTGGCACAAGGTGTAAGTACCTCTGGTACCCACTACAAGCCAGGCCAGCCTCCTACAAATTTTCACCAGGATATCTAATATTTTGAGAAGAGGGCACCTGTGTAAATCAAGGTATTCAAATTTTGCATCTAACTTGAGGATCACTTCTGTTGCCACAGTTTTAAAGATATTTTAATTCCTTAACCCCAGCATCAGATGTGTTAGAATAATTTTCAGTTTCTTGGTACCATTTCGATGCTTTAGTCTTCTGCAGCTGAATTCCCTGAATCTAGTTTGACAGACCTTGCAATATCAGATAGCAACTTCTAGATGCAGATTATTTACTTTAGAATATTCCCTTGTGTCAGACTCAATCCTTACATTTTAATCACTCCCTTTGCACGCTAGTAGGTGGCGTTGTTGTGCTCCAATTGGCATTGTCCACGCCGGAAGTAATGTGCATGGTGCCTAAACAGGTGCCACAACAGCACCCTGACCTCAGATTCTTCTTTTCCGCACTATCAGCGTGGATTCAGATCGAGCTCCCCCTCAGTCACTTTCTGACTGACTTTTTTTGACACTTTTGTCTGACTAGTGTACATTTTTTTCTATTTTTTGGAGTTGTCCCTGAAGACACCCACTAGATTCAAATCTTCTGACACCTGTCACTGACCGATGCCGGTGATGGACCCCCATTTAGTGTGTCTGTATTGCCTGGAAAGGGACAATAACTCTGCATCGTTAGCGAAGGGCAGGCTATGTAACCCAAGACCAGCTGCAAGCAGGCCATGAAGCTCTTGTCTGCTTGCCATGCAACTCTGCACTGCTCCAGGTCCCATTCACGCAAGAGATCTCAGGACCACTCTCAGACTTGCTCGTATTGGTCCTCGTCACACTCCAGAGTTTCTTCAGGTAAGTCTCATAAGAAGAAATCAAAGTGCTCTTTGACTTCTTTTTATCGTTCCTATTCTTTGGTCAATGCAAGGGAACAACTCCACAATTCCTGACCTCGTTTATGGTGGTTACTGTGCAGCCAGCATCGAAACTAGTTCCGCTCCATGCTTCGCCAAATTTCCTGGAACTGAAATGACCCCAGTCCAACTCCGAGAGTGCTATGAGCCTCATTTTTGGGAGGTTTAACCCCTCTTGAGCACCTTCGGGTCCCATGGGTTTGGGAGGGTCTTTGACTGGAGAATGTTGGCTCCTTTTCTTTTTAATCTGTATATCAATCATCTCGAAACAGTACTTTCTGAAGATGGGTTGGATGTCCTGAGGGTAGGTGCTAGAATAATACCCGCTCTCCTATATGCAGATGATGCCATTTTGGTTGCGCACAGGGCATGCAACGTCTTGAGATTTTATGAATAGTCTTGCCCTATCAATTAATGATAAAAATCCCAAGTGACAAAAGTGGTCCCCAAGAATACCAAAACGAAAATATTTGCTGTAAAAGGTCATCGATTGAGTAGGGTGGAAAATATTTACTACCTGGGCGTTCTACTTAACTCATGCTGGAAGCCATTGCTAAGAAGAATGCTGTAAAAGGGCCACAGCAGTCATTAGGGATTTTGTTTTTGATGATTAGGCCAAAAGCCAGTTAAGATTTGGGTAGCCGGCTTTGGCTGTGATGTCTGGGGGTATGTCCCAATCGAACAGATTCAGATAGTGGAAAATGTTTCTGAAGGGTCTTTTCTGTGTCCCACAGGGGATTCTCTCTGAGGTTCCCCATGAAAAACGTGGTCTAGGCTACATCACAGACCAGAAACAACTCTGACCCCTCTTGCTTCCGTTAAATATTTGGCTGAAGGAGCAGTTAAAGTTAAATATGTTTTCCTCGCAGCGGGGGGTGCCTCAGGGCTTTTCTTTGAGCCTCACATTATTCAATCTTTACATGCGCCCTCTGGCTAACATCATAGAGCGTCACAGTTTTAATATTATCATGTTCGCTGATGATACTCAATTGGTCATCACTGTGTCTTGGGGAAACTACTGAGTCTGCTGTTCACTTACGGGCGTGCCTGGTGGCCGTGGCCCAATGGATGGACATGAATTGCCTTAAGTTAAATGCTGGGAAAATGGAGTTGCTCATTGTTGGAAACCAGCCTTCTGTCTGGTCTTCTGCTTGGTGGCTTGAAGAACTTGGCCCTTTGCCTTCTCCGAAACCAACAGTTAAGAATTTGGGTATCTGGTTCGATGATAACTTGTTGTTTGATAACCAGATAATGGCCTTAACTGGCAAGTGTTTTGGGATCCTAAAAGTTCTTAGTAAAAGTCTGTTATTTTTCCCTGAAGCAGTAAGGAAGGCAGTGGTCCAGGCTTTGGTCATTTCAAGGCTGGACTATTGAAATGTCCTCTCTTTGGGAATAAAAAAAGCCCGGCTGATGAGACTTCAGTGGTGCAAAACGCAGAGGTGCGGCTGCTTCTGAACACCCCTAGGCGATCGTCCTTGGGTACGGCTTTGTTAAAACTGCATTGTCTGCCACTTGAAAATGGCTTATTTTCAGATGTCATTGGATCATGAGAAACAAAGGTCCTCGTTACTTGCACCAGTTTTTGGAACCTTACGTTCCTGTGAATAACCAAAGATCTGCAAGTTCTTTTCTAGCAGCAGTGCCCAGGGTCAAAAAGAGACAGATTGGAGTTTCAGTTTCCTTGCGGCAAAATGTTTGAAGTCCTTGCCCTTGTCAATCAGACCAGAATCTTCAGAACTTTTGTTCTGGAAGAAGATAAAAACCTATTATTTAAGCTGGCTCAATAAATAGATGGCTCTTGGTTATAGTCTTTATCAGGTTATTCACTCACTCTTACCTAGTGCTAGGACACTCCGTTCTGGAGTAGCCATGTGCTTTAAAAATCATTTTATTATTATTATTGTTATTCAGGACCGCCTGAGTCTAAATAACATGCTGCACATCCACTGGTTGCACTCCATTATGAAGAATTTGAAAGAGCTCTGTAGATCAGACCTCTTCTTTAACTATCCTGTCTGGACCAAAGAACATATTGCTTGGCTAAAGTAGGTGATGATGAAGATTTTTTTATTAGTTAATTAAAACCATAAAACTTTTCCTTCCACATAAAATTTAACAGAACAATATTAGTGCAATAAAACAATTACAGTGCAATAAAGTCCTGAGCTTTAAATGAGATGATGTATAAAATTTCCTTTCCAAATGAGAATTTAAAACAAGAGCAATATTAGTGCAATAAGGCATTAGTAATAATAAGACAACAGAGCCATATTAGTGCAAATAAGGCAATTACAGTGCAATAAAAGTCCTGAGCTTAAAATGAGATAATATATAAAATTTCCTTCCACATGAAAATTTAAAAAGAACAGTGCAATAAGGTATTAGTAATAATAGGACAAAGTGGCAAGAAGCCTTCTATCAATTTTATTTATCCCTACTTAAGTCTGATTGTTGGTACCAGACTTTATTACGGCACAGGCTAAGCATCCCAACAGACTGCCTAGAGGCCTTCCCTTCTTTAAGGTGTTCAGAATAAGTTGAAGGGATTTTGTTATCATTTCCGCCCTCCCTATGACTGGGTATGTTTCGAGAAGCTGAGATTTTGAGCGAGAAAAGTTCCAAACATTGCACCAGCCTAATGTTCAATATTGTATTTCGTGGATTAAATGCTTCAATTAATGCTTGTCTGCAGGATCTAGTTCTTAAATTGTTTAATTCTTTTTACAGTAAGAGTCTTCTTTCAACCGCCAAAGCTGGACAAATGCAGAGCACGTGCACCAAGTTTTCATCTGCTAGATGACAAAGACGGCACTCCTGGGAGCCTACTAGATGCTCCTTCTTCCATTTAGGCATGAGGTCTAACGTTGGGACTTCACCCAGCCTGAATCTGAGAAAAGATTGCTTGATTTTCTGTGATTAGGGGCCAGTCATAAGTAATGATTCTTAAAGTGATTCTTTAAGTGTTTTATAGGAGTTGAGGATCAACCAACTATGCTCCCTTTTAGTCAGAGAGACCCTATCTTCTAGCCAACTCTGTAATTTACTTGCTTTATTCACAGCTTTGTTAAAAGCTGGGATGGGTAGAGAGTGATCCCATATCTCATCTAAGTTCAAAAGCCTCTTGCTCTTTTTTAGATACCTTATGAAGTTGCAGTTCCCTCTTTCCAGGAGAATTTCCTGCCAGACTAAATTAGCCAGAGACCCTTTCGAGGCGCGGCTCAATTTATAGCAGCATGTAATATATATGCTGTGGTTCGAGCTAGCAACTGTTTGACAAGCATGAATTCCAGTCGGACCTGGGCTGGCGAGGCGCACCCGGGGAGCCGAAAAACGCGCTTATAGGTCTTTATCAGAAGCTTATCCAAAAGACCTGCTTCCATCCCCCTCATTATTTCAGTCCCATAGGTGAGAGTTGGAAGTAGTTTCGCTCTCATTACAGCTGTTAGTGGGTTCAGGGCATGACCACAGATTGAGTTTGCTAGCTTACAAAAGGCGTAGGTAAGAGCCTGCGACTTGTTTTTTATTGCTTCTTTTTTGTGGCGTGTAATTATCTCTGGCATCTACCACAAATCCTAGGTATCTATATGACCTTACTTCCTCTAGGGTCTTCCCATTCACGTGACATTTACATTGGCTAGTCGGCCTGCGGTTTAGGGTAATCATTTTAGATTTTTTATGATTGATTTCAAATTCATTGGATCCTGAATATTCTTCTAATGCATTTAACAATTTTTGCATGGCTATTCTGGTATTACTAATTAGTAATAGGTCATCTGCACATAGTATATTGGATACTTGTTGACCACCCAGTGAGGGAGAGTGGGATAATTGATCATTTAACTTGGCAGGGAGATCTGCTATGTACAGGTTGAAGACTGTTGGGGCCAATACACAACCTTGCTTCACACCAACTGTTGTTTTAACTGCCCTGGATAGATGAGAACCTTCCCCCAATTTAACCTTCACCCAAGTATCAGAGTAGATCATTTTGATGGCGTTTAAAATAGAATGTGGCAACCCCCACTGTAGTAATTTGGCCCACAATTTGCCGCGGGGGACACAGTCAAAAGCAGCTTTAAAATCAACAAAACATAAATATGCTTGGCTAAAGTAGGCATTTATTTCAAGGGTGGCAGTGCTTGCTTTTTTCAAGGGTTCCCTCCATGAGTATTCTTTGGTGACGACGGTCAGTGGGATGGAACCTTACCTTACTTTGCAAACATCCAGTCATCATTGACAGCTGTTGATGCACTTTAAACTGAGCATGTTCCATCAGCAACTGTACTCTAATGGTTGCTGCTGGTTTAAGAAATCAAGCTCCCTTTGTAGGAGTGTGACAACATCTCTGCTTACGATATTTTGCACATCTTTATCTGTCCAAAATGCAACATGCTTTGACACAAATTCATTAGGCCGCCCCTGCTATCCATGAGTATTATACAGGCAAGACCCGCTCTTTTTTGCTTGCTGTGTTTATCAACTCCAACTATTTGTTTTTGTCTGTCTGGATTTCTTTCATGCGTTCTAAGATAGTCTTAAGGTTTTTGTCTCTGCAAGATATTTGAGGGTTTGTGTTTGTGATCAAGTTTGCCATGTTGTTTTATCCTGATGAGCCTTTTACGATACTGTGGCTTCTGGTGATGTCTGTTTTTATTGTTTCTTTGTTGTTTATTAGTTGAATATATATCAAAAAAAGTTTCCTGTCTACCCTTAGGATTCATACGCTCCTCTGAGGACTATTCAAGGGAGCTTTTCGAGGCACCGACAACACCCATTGGTGCGCCAAACCCATTGTGATTCCCAACTCTGATATGGAGTTGGTCCGGCGGCACACAACTTTGCTTCTGGCACTGACATGTCCCACACTGCCTGAACTGAAGACATAGCCCTAGTTCACTTAATGGCTCACTGAGGTACATGAATGGAGGGGATCTGAGGATTCCTATACTGACCCTTTAGCAGAGTCCAATGCCTATGACAACTGGGATGCGGACATGACTGACGCCAGTGGTCTGGATACCTCACCAAAAACTGGCCTCTTCTATCCTCCTACATTGTCTACTGAGGAAGGGTCTTTTTTTGTAGTGTGGGTCGGGAGGGCAGCTGAGGTCCTGAACTAACAGCTGTCCACGGTTCAAGTCAAGACAAATGTCTTGACAGAGGTGGTTTAACCTGTGGTATCCACATCAGAACCCTTACTGCCTTTGAACAAAGTCCTCACTGATGTCCTGCTCGGGGCCTGGGCCAAGCACTGGACAGGCACTCATTTGAACAGGACTATTGCTCAGCATCATTGTCCTGCTCCTGGCAACCCAGCCTTCATCTCCCATCACCCTACCCCTGAGAGCCTGGTGGTCCATGCCTCAATTTCCTGAATCAGTCCTGGCTCTTTTACTACCGCACTACCGGATATGGAATCCAAAAGGCTGGATTCCTTTGTTAAGAGGACTTTCTGTTTAACCAGCCAATGCGGTTTGTGAACACTGGATCTATATTGAACTGTTTCTCCCATACTGTGTGCGATATGGTTGCACAAGTGCTGCACATGATCCCAGATGAGGCCTGGGCCATACTCTTCCAAATGTATGCTGAAAGGTGAGACAGAACAAAGGTCACAATTAGATGTGGGTTGGATACAACCGATTTACTGGGCAGAGTCATTGCTTTTTTGGTGGCATTTTGACTTCATGACTTGTTGAAGAATTCTGTCTTTTTGGGGCTGCCCAAGCCTCGCTCATCAACATGCCTTTTGATGGAACCAGTCTTTATAGCAACAAGGCAGATTCATCCTTGGAGAGATTCAAAGACAGCAGGGCCACTGTCTCTGCGACAGCCACATTCCACCTTATGTCCTTTCCGTGGATAATAGTATGGGCTTTCAGCCAAGTCCATTTCCCCCATAGCGGCCACTGCCAGCAGACTCAGTCCTTTCCTGGCTGCGGACACAGCTCCCACAAGCCTTGTGGGGCCTAAAGCCAGAGGTCTGCCCAATTTCCCCCAAGAGTACCTCACCTCTACAGCTGAACAGTCAAAGCCTTTAAAGTGTGCCCTTAATTCAGCAGGAGCACCTGTTTGGTGGCAGAATCGGACACCATATGCCCCAGGGGCGGGAGATTATGACCGGCAAATGGGTGCTCCAGATGTATTTCCTGGGGGTTATGCCTTCCCCTTCCTACAGACCCCTCCCCTACTCCTACTTCCATCCTGAGATCAGAGGACCACCTTGGGCTCTTGCAGTAGCAAGTAATGGTCCTTCTGGACAAAGGAGTCATCAAGAGGGTGCCAATGTCAGATGTAGGTAGTTGCTGCTATTCCTGCTACTTTATAGTGCCTTGGCTGGCCCGACCCCAGAGATTGGATGGTAGCGTTGGACTTACAGGATGCCTATTTCTACATTCCCATCCTTCGGCTCACAGAGGTTACTTGCAGTTGGCCCAGGAGCATTATCAGTTCGCAGTGCTCTCTTTGGCATTACAATTTCTCCTCTGGTGTTCACCAAGGTGATCGCCGAGGTTATAGCACATCTGCAGAGGTCAGGGGTTCCAATCCTTTCCCTGCCTCAACGATTGACTGCTGAAAGCAGGCTCGCCCCAGGCACTCGTCTCCCACCTCCAGGCGAAGGTAGACCACCTGCATTTGCTTGGGTTCATTATCAAAGTGCGGAAGTTACACCTGACTCCCCTCCCAGACACTTGTTTTCATCTGTGCTGTTCTGGATACAGTGCAGTTTGGGGTTTATCCTCTGGAACAGCAAGTCCAGGATAGTCAGGCTATGATACTGATGTTTCAGCCTCTGTCCTGGATATTGGTGAGACTGACTCTGAGAGTGCTCGGCCTCATTGCCTTCTGCATCCTGTTAGTAAAACATTCCAGTTGGCATATGCAAACTCTGCAGTGGGGCTTAAAGACCTAGCGGGCAGAGCATCAATGAAGTATCTCCGACTTGGTTCAGAGCTCACAGGTTGTGACTGATGTGCCATTTCCAGTTTGGGAAGGCCACCTGTCAGAGGTGGACATCGGAGGCCTCTGGTCTCTGGCAGATACTCAGCTCCACCGTCTGTCTGTTGAAACTGAGAGCAATTGCACTTGCATTAAAAGCCTTTCTTCCTTCCATCAAGGGAAGGCTAGTACAGGTGTTCACGGACAACACAACTGCAATGTGGTCTTGCAACAAGCAGGGCAGTGTGGGGTCATGGACTCTATGCGAAGAGGCTGTGTTTCTCTGGACATGCCTAGACATTCCATTGTGGTTCAAAATCTGGCAGTTCCTCTGCCAGGGCCATACTGGGAGCCCAAAGCAGCCCTGGCATATATTATCAGACCATAGGGTACATAGTGAGCCTGACCACTATAATGGGGTGTGGAGGGGTTCCCCCCCCCCCCCCCCCCCCCCACCCAAAAAAGTAAATTTGGTACAAATCGCAACAACAGTACATTGTACAACACATTTTTCATTATATATTCAATTGTATTCGTTTTTAGAGCATAGTAAATGATGACCGCACATGGCACCTGGATACAGCAATCTTTATTGGAGCTCTTCAATGATTACGAGAAGTCATGTGGTGGGTGCTGGTGCTCAATCTCCCTCTGATCTCCCTACATCAGGAGTCCGCTTCCACCCAACTCTACAGGCGATGCTCCCCCTCCAGACCAGGAGAGCAAGAAGAGTAAAACGTCTATCAAGCGTCTTGCCACCCAGTCTGCCACACATTGGTAGATCAACAATACAGTGGACCTGCTGTCCTGCTGTGACCGTGCCCACTGGCATAAAATGGAAAATCTGGTTCAGCATCTTCCTGAGCAATACAGAAAACGTGGCCAGACGTTGGTGGCAAAAGAAAAAAATATTTCTAACCCCAACATCAGGTGTGCCCTAGAGACATATTGACTGCAAGCGCAGCTGTGAGCACTAAGTGTCCTTCTCCGCAGACACGCATGGCTGTGCATGTTGGGTTTTAAACTTGAGGTTCAGCAGCATCTCCTCAACTTTCCTTTCAATGAAGAATGCCTTTTTTGAGGTTAAGTTAAAGAGATGCTGGAGAAAATCGGAAAGGACTTAGACACAGCCAAAGCCATGGTTGTTGTGCAGACACCAGCTACTTGCTTCTCCTTTAAGCCACACATATTGTGGATGGGGCCAAAATAATCATCCCTCAGGCCTCTACGTCTTACCCCAGACAGCATCAATATCAACCAACCACCAACTTGGGGATAGTATAGGGAAGGATATAGAGGCAACAATAGGCAAGGCAGAGGGGAAGGGTTCAGCCCTCAAAGGGAATAAACCTACTTGTCCCTGATTCTCCTCCCCACCCCTCCCCCGTACCCCCCAATCAACAATGCAACACCTGTTGGGGGAAGGTTACTAATGGTTTCTGACCCTTTGGGCAGAGATGACCTCGAATCAATGGGTCTAGATATTATAGCTGAGGAGTATTGCCTAGAACTCACACACACACACCACCAAGCATTACTCCTTGAACATACAGACTCTCCCTAGAACATCAGTATTTCCTCCAAGAGGAGATGCACGCATTACTCAGTGAAGGGACTATAGAACCTTAGGCACCTGAAATGCATCAGCGGTAGCACTTGAGCACTTGATAATAAATTTTGATTGAGTAATACCCTTTTGTTGTCTGCGTTCTTTGACATAATCTGTAAGGCAGGAGCTGAATGTGACTGCGGAAAGTGCAGAGTCTGACAACATGACTTTCGTTCTGGTGCACGGTGGTGGCCATAAGTTTCGGAATTGGGCTGTAGAACTTGTACCACCCACCTCTTCCCCCCCACCCCAAAACTCTGAGGCAAGGGGGTGTACTCTTTGTACTTCTTCATCCATGATAAATATGGATCCTTGAGCCCCATTCTCAACCTCAAGCCACTCAACAATACATACTGTCTGCACATTTTTACATGGTGACACTCCAAGACGTCGTTCCACTGCTACAGCAATGCGACTCAGAGTGCTCTTGACTTGAAGGACGCCTACTTCCAAGTACCTATCCACATTGCACATTAAAGTTTCCTCCGGTTTGTGGTAAGTGGTCAGCATTATCAGCTCAAAGTGCTGCCCTTCATGACAGGCTGATCAAGAGCACCACATATCAGCAATGCCGGCGCACACACAAATCACCATAGAACTCTTGCATAGTCTAGGTTTCACCATCAGTGTGGCCAAATCCCATCTCCAACCCCAACAGGCACAGCCTTTCCTAGGGACCATGCTAGATTCCCAAATAGGGAAAGCATTCACCAGCCCAGTGAAAGTGCAAACATTCCAAACAGTGATACCTCTTTTTAAGCCTGATTGCTAGGTACTGGCCACGGCTACCATGCACCTTCTAGGCATGATGGCTTCTTGCATAGCCATAGTTCTACATGCCATGTCACACATGCATTCATTGTAACAGTGCCTTGTGCCACAGTGGTCCAAGCGCAGGCCAGTGGGTACATCTAGTGTTGATTTCAGGCCGTACTCGTTATTCTCTGCAATGGTGGAATGTCAGCAGTCTGCAGAAGGGACTGCCTTTTCTGGACCCAATTCTCCAAGGGGCCATCACTACAGATGCCTCCCTGACTGGATGCGGAGCACACTTGCAAGACATAACAATTCACTGTGTGTGTACACCTGAAAAACAGGATCTACACTTCAATCACCTAGAGTTGGTGGCTAAACAGTTAACCTTTATGCCTTCCTCCCACTCCTCCAACACAAAGTAATTCTGGTCTGGACAGACAAGTCAACTGGCAAGTTGTGGCGCTGCCAAACCCAGAAACAGGGCAGCACTCACTACCTTCAGTTGTAGACTCTAGCTCAGTGTAAATGGCTATGGGCAATTCACCACACAATGAATCTTCTCATTCAGCACATAACCGGGGTGGACAAGGACTTTGTAGACCTGCTCAGCAGGATGCATCAACAACTCCACAAGAGGGAACTCTACCCTGAGTCCTACCTCTGTACTTCCGGCTTGGAGGATTCCCTCCTCGTACACCTGTTCTCCACAGCTGAGAAAGCAAATTGCCTAAATTTTGCCTCTATATTCCCACACCCACAGACCATGGGCAATGCACTATGGGTGAAGTGGTCACGGATATTTGCCTATGCTTTTCTGCCTCTACCACTTCTTTTATTCATAGTTCAGAGGCTGCAGTAAACATCCCTGACCCTCAATCTAATATCCCCAACCCTGACCAGCCAGCCCTGGTTCACCACACTTTTCGACCTCTCCTTAGTGCCACACGAGAAGCTACCCAACAGACTGGATCTTATCTCTCAAAATAAGTGTACTCTGTCATCCCAATCCCAAACAGCTTAATCTTCCAATTTGGCACCTGTAGTTCTAGAATTTGGATACCTAAACCTGCCCGCAGAGTGCATTACCATTCCTAAAGAGGCCCACAGGCCTACTGCCAGAGATCGTTATGTAGCCAAATGGAACCAATCTGTACATTACTGTCTCCCTAACAACATTGACCCTCTGAATCCAGTACTAGTGCAAGGAGAAGTGAGTGGGGCTGGCTTGGCTTTTTGGTTTTCCAGTCCATCCCTGATTACTGTGCGGAGTAAATACCCACTCAACTCTGAATTCCAACCCCCATGCAACCGGAGGATCACACTGGAGTCTGAAAACACAGACCAACTCTGAATCCGGGCCTTGTTATTGAATTTACTGACTTCTGAGAGGATGGAAAGCTGAGACTGCCTTCTTGGAATTTTAACCAGTGATCTGTTGATCAGTTCATGTTTTCAGCAGTTACCATTCAACTAATTGAAGGCCAAAATGTGCTTCGTAGACAACTACACTTCCTTTAGATTTACTTCACAAGAACTAAGTGTAGTTGTTTTCTAACACCTGTTTTACCCCTAAGATACAGTAAAAGTGGAGCAAGTGTGTATTTTGATTTGAATGGTAACATGACCATCTCAACTGCCTGACTGTGTCACCAGAGGTGACACAGCAAATGCTTATTTTGGCTTTCTCATCGACAAACTTCAGTCTCGCCCTCCAAAATATGAATTTATATGGTTTATTCAGAGGAGTCTGGTATCTGTTTGGCATAGTTTATGTGGTGTTTATAAAAGAAGTTTTAACTGGCGAATAATTTTACCGGAACTCTCTGTACTGAGGTAGGCTGGTAGAGGCAGTCAGGCTAGTTACAGCATCCAGCCCTTTCATAGGAAATAAATTTCACAGACTCTTCCCTCCCCCAACTTGTCCTGTAGGAGCACTTAAACTGATTTTGAGCATGGCGCTATGGTGATCTCATAAGATATGTGACAGCCTTGCATGTTAGCAGGTCGTCATCCCTGTGGGCTATATAGCTCACAACGCCTGCCCTGCACTGCAGACAGGTCATCTATCCACTTCTGGGACCGGATTGGCCTCTACAGCATAGTTCCTATTCTATTTAGTTGACTCACTCATAACCCATATTGCTTGAAAGCATGAAGCCCAGTACGGTCAATATTGCCTAGATCCATGTCTTGCTCAACTCCTATCAAGCACCGATGACAGCTAGGTAAGGTATGCACTTCAGTAAACGTTTCGCAAGAGAAGTATGAGCATTGGAAATTTACATGTGGATCATCCAAGCTGGAGACACTGAGGCTACTTCAATAACAACTTCACTTAGAGAACATTTTCAACATAAGACCAAGAAACCATCACTGACCCCGAATGCTACCAGCCAAAACTCCGATAACACTACTTGGTAGGCAGAGGAACTGAAAAAGCTTAAAAAGGCAATAGCCATACTTAGTAGACCAATTAAAAATACAGTTATGGAGAGGATACCCCAACTATCCTTAGAGCAAGATTTCTAAAGTGTTGGGAAGTGAAATTGTCATTTGAAATCAGGAGGTGGCATGCCATTAGTAAGTGGACCAAAAGAAAGGACACTAGGACTTTCTGAAACCTTATCCATAACTTAGTAGAACCAGTGTTTAAAATAAACAGCATCGAACCAGAATGCTGGGCAAAACATCTGTCTCAACTCTATTACAGTGAATGTTAAAAGATTGAATTGCATCATGAAACCACCACCAACTCCTTAATCTGTGTACAATCTGGGAAATACGCTAGATCATGTCACAAGGGGGCAACAGAGAGCTATGAAGCACGAGGTCCTATGACAACTGTGAGAGGTCAAAAGGAAGAAGGCCTGAGAATGATGGAGAGGCCTGGCCAATTGAAAACTGATCTACTGGGCAATTGCAACATCTGCATGGCTAAACAAATTACAGCTAGCGAAAGCCATATCCCAAATAAAGAGAAGAGGGGCATCAGGTCCTAATGGGGTCTCTCTGGCAATATTTAAGGATGACATGGTCACATGGAGTATACCACTTTTAACTCTGTGTAAAAAAAAAGAATCCTGGCCTCAAAATTCATTCCAGATGACTGGAAAGGATATATATTGCAGCCTACTCATAAGAAGGGAGATGTCTCAAATCCCCAAAATGATAGGACTGTTGCTATTCTCGATACAGAAGCAAAGATGTTCGCTAGATTAGTTTTGGTGACCTGGAAGACTGGATAAATAGCCTGAATATTTTGCCGAAGCTACAGACCGGATTCTATATATATATATATATGTATATGTGTGTGTGTGTGTGTGTGTGTGTATATATATATATATATATATATATATACACACACACACACACAATTATACATATATGTATATGTGTATATACATATGTCAGTCAGTCAAAAAACTTTATTCTGCAAATTACCATAAAAGCACAGAATTCATTACACATAGTATTATTTACAATGCAATATAGTCCATAGAATAAAACATCAATAATAAAATGCCTCGTCTATATTAGCTACAGACTTGCTTCAAATTCATAAATTCCATATTCACATAAAGAACCGAGAACCACAAGAAGATTCTCATCATAATCAAGTCCTATACGCTAACATCCTGAATTAAAGTACAGCTACCTCCACTAATTCATAACCTTTTCTGATAGCAATAGCTACCCTTTAAAAATGTAAAA